>NC_056524.1:69913969-69926699 GCF_019175285.1 Sceloporus undulatus
TATTATTATTATTATTATTATTATTATATTTTGCCATCAGGAAAATACCTTTTTGTTTTCCCAAGTATTTTAATATGCAAATTGCTTTCATATTTATTGTTGTTGTTGTTATTGTGTGCTTTCAAGTTGTTTCTGATTGATGGCAAACCTAAGGTGAACCTATCATGTCAAGATTTGTTCAGAGAAGGCTTGCCATTACCTTTTCCTGAGAGTAAGAGCATGTGACTTACCCAAGGTCTCTTAGTGGGTTTCATGGATGAGCTGGGAATTGAACCCAGAGTCATAGCTTTTATAATACTTTTCTATATCATGCCGTTTTAATGGATTGTATTCTTTTAAAGTGATTTATCACATTAAACATGTTATTAGCTGTTCTAGGAAGCTGCTGAAGGACAGGGTATAAATCCCTTAAAGGAAATAGCGAAAGAAATGGATTCATGGGTAGCCTACATTACTTATCTGCTTATTAAAAAAAATACTTATCTGCTTATGTCATTCTTTAGGAATATATATATGTATCATCATGTTAGGCATTCTGCTAGTTTTTGACTTAGCAGAATATGATGACATCACGTTTACACATGTCTTTTATTAGAGTAGACATTACCAGGCAGACAGCGGCAGTTCTCTAAAATATCTGAATCCTTTAATAATGCATCTCTTGCTTCAAATTCTTCCCAATGAGAATTTAATTGCTAGATTAGCCAGAGGAATGCTAATTTGTATTACAGTACATCTCTATCACTTTTTCTTATCCATTAATCACTATCTAGTGATCCAGTACATAAGGGGCTCAAAGGCAATTTATGATAATGCTCATGATAATTAGATTTTATATACACGTGGACTTAAGTGAGAAGCAAGTAATCTCTGAGGTAGAGGATTTGCCAAAGACAAGAAAAGATTCAAGTCTTTGCCAGGATGCAACTGTTAACTATTAATGACATGTTTGTTTTGCTCTTCCTCTAAGCTGTTCAGGGCAGCACATTCTGTCCTCTGGTTTGCCCTCTTTTCCTTTTCAACAGTACCAACGCAAGTCCTCATGGCTGAGGCAGGTTGTAAACCCATGTCTCTTAGTTTTAGCCTACTGTGCCTTGGTTGGTCAACTTGTGATGCTTCAGCTACTTTTGGATTGTAGCTACCATCATTTTTCACAACTCACTCTGTTGCCTGGGACTGCTGGGAACTGTAGTCCACAAGTATCCAGAGGGCCACATATTGATCATCGCTACACTAAACCTTACTGGTCAATAGCATTGCTTTTTAGAACCTAAGATGCAATCAAATTCAAGCTTAAGAAAACGAGGTATGCTAATAAGATTAGATAATAACTTTTTTCCTACTGTGCAAACCCACTCTACACTATGCATCCCAGCTTCCATAATGTTTTGATTGGCAACATCCTATGTACTCTCTGTAAATGCAGTCCTTATGTTTTTCTCTGATAGACAACTCTCAAATTTCAAGAACTTTCCACTGTATGATGCCATGTTGACACATAGACAAAAACATTTGTTCATATGCAGTGATCATGACAATGCCAATTAGGCAGTGGATCGCTGGAGTGACATTGTCTAAGGGCCATGTGGAGATAGGGTTGTCATGAGTCAGGACCTCCAAACCGGGACAAATGTAGGACAAATGCAGGACAACATTTTCAAATGTAGGACACAGTTTTTAAAAATGGAGGACACGCGAAAAAAATTGATGCTTTTTTTAGAAATGTTAATATAAATGCATGTTTCTTAGGCATGATTAAAATGGAGGACATTTTGGCATTATTCGTAGACAGATCGCAGAAATGTACTTCTCTTTCTGGCCACCCCCCTCCCCCCATTCCAAACAGCACATTTGGGCATTGAATATGGCTTTATTTTAACATCGCCTCTTGCATATTTCAGAGGCTTATTCCACAACCAAACCCTTTGGGTTTAACACTGAACATGGGTTAACATGGCTATGCATATAGAACATGGTTAAACAAAAAGTGGATTTGCCCTCGGTTTCAGGTGTCTTGCACCAACTATACTTCTCAGAAGTGTGTACTTGGTCAAGGGACTTTGGTTTTTCTTCATTTTGACTTGTTTTGTCTGTATTCCTCCCCACTAAATAAAGGAGACATGAAATGGAGTTAATGGGTACAAGTTGTTAAACAAAAAAAGTCTTGTGAGACTCTGTAGGCAAGAGGTGCACCATGTTAAGAACTGCATTAAGCACACTTAGGCTGCTGCCACACTGCTTTCACTCTCATCACACCATCCTATGGAATCCTGGGATTTGTAGTTTGTTGTGGTGTCAGGGCTGGGCTTTGAAATCTCAGGCATAAGAGAGGCAAAAGGCTTGGGCTGCATCTACACTGGAGAAATAATCTGGTTTGAGACCACTTTAACTGCCTTGGCTGAATGCTATGGAATTCTGGGAATGGTGGTCTGTTCCAGCACCACAGCAGAATGGCAGTTAAACCCCTGGAAAGCTCTCTGACCAAGGTGACTAATGCCCTCACCCCAAAATGTAGGGGACCCAAGCAAAAAATGTAGGACATGGCCAAAAATAAAAGCTAAAAACACCCATGTAATTATAAATCCATGCTTCTTAGCCATGATCCAAATGGAGGACATTTTGAAATTTGACAGAAGAGGGCATATCCTGGAAAAGGAGGAGGATGTCTGGTCACCTTGTCTCTGGTCCAAAATACACTGCCGAAATAAAACATAGCTGGACTGAAATGCCCAGAGTTCCTCACCAAAGCTGCATCCACACTGAGGAAATAATCCAGTTCGAGAGTGATTTAACTGTCCTGTGTTAGTGCTGGGGAATGCTGGGAATTGTAGTACACTGTGGCCCCAGAACTATCTCTGATAGGGAGTCCCATAACCCTCCAAACGTAGTTGAAGTGCAGTGCCCAGAATTCCTCCCCAGGTGCATCCACACTGAGGAAATGGTCCAGTTTGAGACTGCTCAGTGCTGGGGAATCCTGGGAATTGTAGTCTATTGTGGCCTCAGAGCCATCACTGACAGAGAAGTTTCAATGTCTCCCAAACACTAGCATTGAGTTAAAGCAGTCTCAAAGTGGGTTATTATTCCTGCAGTGTGTGAGAGAGATATAAAGGATAGGGGCTGGATTCATTCCTTAACTCACAAAAGGAGGATCTCTGTGTCCAAAACACACTGCTTGGACTGCCAGGGCTCAGTGCTATGGAATCCTGGGAATTGTAGTTTATTGTGGCACCAGAGCTCTCTGATAGAGAAGGCCAAATGCCTCACAGACACCAGAATTCCAGAGCATTGAGCTGGGGCAGTTAAAGGGGTCTCAAAGTGCAGGGGGGGGGGGAGAGAAGAGAAAAGCCAGGGAGTGTGAATGAGCAGCTCACCTCGGCTGTGGCTGCTCTGAGAGGAGGAGGAGGAGGAGGAGGAAGAGGAGGGAGGGAGCCAAGGGAAGTGGCCAGGACCATCCGGAGGAGCCCCTGCTTTTCCTCATTATTGCAGCCTCCTCCCTTCCAACGCAGGCCCCAAAGGGCCAAACTGCTGGCAAGAGGCTCTGCCCCCAGGCAATGCCTCCTCCTCCTCCTCCTCACCTCCTGGCCCTGAAGGCTCTTCCTGAGTCTGGCAACCTCCTCAACCCGGGATAAACCTGAGTCAAGGAGGAAACCATGCAGGGACGCCCCCTAGTAGTGAAAAACCATGAATGTCCCGCCGGCAGGAGGGTTATGGCAACCCTATGTGGAGAGGACATATTGGAAAAGTTATCCAGAGAAATGCTTGAAAGCAATACTACCTGCTCTCATAGAACAGTCTGCACAACTTAGATTATAAAGTACCAAAGTAAGTAGAAAGGTGCTGATGCAGGAAATCGCTTGGGATGATTTTCACAGTGAGGCACATGCTGCAGAGGCAGGAGGGGGCCTCCAACTCACTTCCACGGATTGAACCTGACTTCACTATAGCAATCAGTAAATGCTGAAGGAGAATAAAATAGAGCTGAAACTAAATTCTGTATTATATTACAGCGTGCACATACACATACACCAAAAATGCAAAATAGAAAACAATTTCTCTTAGGAACCAAGAAGTTCAACATTGGCATTGGGTATGAATGAGGATGAGCAAAAGCCTCTTTACAAATGATTGGCTGAATGAGAGATTACATATTTGTGGTCTATCCATAATCTTCCACTTCTTTTCTTTTCTTTTCCAGAGACAAAGTACTGGAGCAACAAATGGAAAAGATAAGACTTCTGGTGAGAATGGTAAGATTTTGTGGGATTATATTTCCATGTGGTGACTCATGTAATTTATTCTGATTCAGGGAAAATACCCCTCTGTAGAGACAGATGGGACTCACACTTTAGTAAGTGCAATTGGGCTGTGGGTTCAGTCAGACATCTCCCTCACCCATCAGGCAATAACAGATTCTGTGTCTTATTTTGGTTTTAGGACTTACCTGAGCAATTCATTCCAAAATTCTGACAATCTTTTTAAAAGTTATAATACATATTTTAACCCTTTGGCAATAAAGGTTTCCTAGCATTTGGGCATGTTTGACTTTCAGAATTATGAAATTATATGACATGTGTGGAATGCTCCTGTTGAACATTCCAGTCGATCAGTGGCAATTCCTTCCTCCATGATGCTCCATTCCTATCACCCTTCCAGCCACATGTGGGCAGCCTGTGGTTTGTGTGGCATGTGCAGCCTTTGGAAACCTTCATTGCAAATCACTATGGCTATCCATATACCCTAATGCATAACTCAGCCAAGTCTGTCATTCAGATGGGAGCATGATTGGATTGGGAGGAAGTGCATTTGAATGCTTCCTTGCAAATCACATAAATTGGTTGGGCCAGAAGAGTGTCTGATGGGGAAGACGGTACATGATTGTGAATAGATCTTCTTTGCTTCTCCAGTCCTGTTCAGAATCACTATCCTTATGCTGCGGAAAAGGAATGACACCTTAGGGAGAAAACTAACTTTAAAAATACCACTGCTACAACCATGCTAGTCGAGCCAGGTCTCAAAGAGTCAAAGACCCAAAACTTTAAATTAGCACGGAATATGACATCATCTGTCACTCCTCCAGACTTCTATGTTTTTTCTTAGCTGCAACCTCTACAGTAACTGGGGTGGGGGGAATGGATTTTCTCAGCAATGACATAATACTGGCTGAGATGTCATGCTGGAATTGCATTACAGTAAATCTCTCCATGTGGGGTCATGTTAATTGTGCTGGCCAACTCTAGTACTGAATGGCATCATGATGCAATTGAACCAGGAGATTAAACACTCATCCAACTGCACAATCAAATGTTTATGCATATCCTTGCACATGGCCATCCAGATTTTCTGTATCAAAAAGAAAAAAAGAAGTCCACCTACTTCAATAGGGAAACTTACACCTGAGTAAGACACCAACAGGATTCTGGTCACTAGGATCTATCCCTGTTGTGATGCAAAGCACAGTGGGCCCTTAGTATCTGCTGGAGTTTGGCTCCAATATGTCACATGGATACCAACATCTATGGCTGCTCAAGCCCCATTGAATATAATGACATAGTAAAATAATGTCTCTTATATAAAATGATAAAATAAAAGATTGCTTTTTGGAATTTATATATTTTAAAAATGTTTTCAAGCATGGATAGTCGAATCCATGGATAAAGAATCTCCAAATGATTTTTTCCTTCAATCTCCAAATTTCTATCACTGAAGACAGTGAGCCACTCAAAATCATTTACAGCTAGAATTCTTACACTTTCTGTATATGCATGCCTAAATTGCATTTTTAAATGTTCAACTGAAATTTTAAATTACTACTATGCTAGAAATTTGGGATTGAAGGAAAATTGTATTGGGGGCTGAATTCTCATTTGGATAGAATATTCTCATTTGTTCCACTCTAGCTATGCCCCTGCCCTTGCCCCACCTATCACCACAAGGTCTCCAAAGGGGGAAGTGTATATGCCCCCACCCCTTTACTCATAAAACTGATTCTGTGTTCTGTGTTCTGTTAACTAGCTCAATCCTCATTGTGTGTGTGTGTTTTGATTTTTTCCCCATGATTTTTTCCTCTGAAGAGATTTTTTTTACTTTTACAATTCATAGGATTTCCTTGAGTCTACTAATACCTCCCTCTTGAACACAGATGGTGACATTTTAGCTATATAAGCCACAACACACATCTCTGAACACTGCAAGTAGAAGGAATGGTCTCCAAACATCTCATTCAAATTGCATAGTGTTCTCAAATTATCCACAGGTCTTTCAGAGGGCTCCAAGCCATTGCAGTGTGGTTTCGTCTTTCTAGAGGATTGAAAGGACATGATGCTTTAAAAGCACATAATAATGAGAAGCTTTGGAAAAAGCAGAGATAAATTCTGTCCCCGTCAGACACCTTTGCCAAGTCATCTCTGGTTCCACATCTTCCGCAACTGTATCAGCATTTCACTTGCTGACTCAGGGGAAAAGCGAACATAGTCAAGCTGATTTGTCCATCTCAGGTGAATCTATGAATGAGTAAGCTAGCTTTTGAAACATGCACATTTTGATAGCAAATTCCTTTTGGTAATTTAATTATCTGCTGTTGTTTAAAGACAAAGGATGTACGTATTCCTCTCAGTGCAAAACACAGAACAAGTATGAAGTGCGGTGGCTTTTCTTTGTACAAGTAGTGGTAGCTATTCAAACAGAGAACAACAAAAATAAAAAAGGCAGGCAGAAGAGCAGTGTGTGTGCGTGTACTTTGAAATTGCCCATTGATTTATGGTGACCTCATGAATTTCATGGGTTTTCTTAGGCAAGTAATACTCAGAGGTGGTTTTGCCAATTCCTTCCTTTGAAATAGAGGCCCGATACACACCACCAGGAAGCAGTGTCCTGGCGGCAATAGTAGGGCTCGGAACTGCGCACCAACCACACGATCCCAAGCCCTACTACGTGTGGGTGGCAGCCTAATGGCAGCCTCCTGTCCACACAGGGGCTGCCATCTTTATGTAAGGGATGCACAGCATCTGCGCATCAGTGCATGTCGCTTACATCACTAGTGCGCCAGTGGGCATTGTAAGAACCTGGTTCTTTTTACTGTGGAGGGACATTGCATGGTTTGGCAGTTGCTGTGTCCCTCTGGAGAGAAACAGGCCACCACCAGCCCACTGTTTTGGGCGGTCTGTCCTGGGCCACAGTTTACAGTACCTCGTACTTGCTGGTAGTCTCCCATCCAAGTACTAATGAGGACTGAAACTGCTTAGCTTCCAAGGTCAGGTGGAATCTGATGTGGTGTCTTTAGTGTTTAGCTCCTGGAAACACAAAACAGGAAACCCAAGATAAGTTCCTATGGGGATCATCATCATCTTCACCACCAGCAGCTGCAGCACCACTGTCTTCTTTTTCATTTATATCCCGTCTCCCCCCACCACACCCCACAAACTGCAGATGAGTTTGAAGGATGTCTAATTGCTTTAGGATAGCCATCCCTAACCCAGCATATTCCAGATGTTGGACTACAAATGCCATAAACCCCAGCCAGTGTCTGAGTAATAGGGCTTGCAGTTCAAGGCATGTGGAAACTTCCAGGTTGGGAAAGGTAACTTATACAGATGACCCTTTGGATGCATGGGGGTTCTTTCTGGGACACTGTACAGATGTGAAAAAAACATGAATAATCCATATTATTAAATGGTGGTTTGGTGAATGTGTATACTTCAGTGTGTCCATGTTTACGTCACTGCTATTCAATAATAAGAGATGTGATGAAGTTTACAGATCTGAAGGGCCGTCTGTAGTTTCCAAATGCCAGAGTATGCTGCCACAGTCATTTTGTGACTGGGAAGCAAGCAGGAGGCACCTGGCAGCAAGAATCTGGCTCTAGTTCTGCAGTTGGAAGTAGAGAATAAACATTGCCCTCCCTCATTAATAGCTATGCATATTTGCTGGAGATATCGGTAGGTGATATCATTGCCCTTCTCCCATCCTCCCTTGGCCATGAAATGGTTGTGGCACTTTCCTTTAGCACTTGGAAACTGACTTCTGGAGGGAGGAGGACACAGAACTGTGCTTGTGAAGTGTTAAGTTTCAGAAGGGCCATGTAGGATCCTGCCCAAGCTCATATGTATTCATAGTGGTATAATGTTCAATGCTTAGCTGTCATGACACATCAAAACAACTACCATATATACTCATCTATAAGTTGATCTCATGTATAAGTTGAGGGCAAATTTTGAGGCCAAAATTACGGATTTTGATATGACTCAGGGATAAGTTGAAGATAAAACTTAGGGGCATGCAACAAAGGATGTAAAGGACGAAGTTTACTGTCTTCATACAGAAATGTCCTATTCAGATCCTTCTAAGCCAAATTCCTCTTGGCACTCTTTTGAGGGGAAGCACCAAAGATGTGTCACCACTGCCATTTTCCCACCCAAGCATTCAAAAAGGCCAAAAGCAGCATCATGGTGGAAAGAGTAGAGGGGGTTGGTGTATCTTTTGGGTGCTCCCACAATGAACTAAGCTCTTACCTTTTGTCACTCTGCTCAGAGAAGGAGGACAGTTAAAATACACTACTTACATTGACTTGTGGATAAGTCAACCCAGCTTTTTGGGGTCAATATTTTGACAAAAATTTCTAGACTTATACATGAGTATATACAGTATCTTGAATCTATGAGTGTGAGTGTGTTTGTTTCTTTAATCTGGATTGCTCCACATTTTGAGATTGACTCATTACAAGGTGCACAGAATCCTCTTTTGGCTTTGCTTCCCTAATAAGGCTGTATGCCTTTCTCCTTGGTACTGTTTATATCATTGTGAAACACAATGTTCCTAATAAAATTCAATTATGAACTGAAGACAAATGAGAGAAGCAGGAGAAAGGCACAATTTGGAAAACACCACCTTTCCTTCAGATTTTGGGAACTGAGTTGATCTTCCCTCTGTATGTGGTTGGTTCCTTCTCCCACAAAGTCCCTTTCTCAAGGGATGACAAAACCAATCACAGTCTTTACAGTTTTTACAAATCAAGCAGAACATGTTTTAAGTGCCTTCTTCTTTCCTTGGAAATAACACTGACCCAAAAAGTAGTACATGTTGTCCCTCTCTTGGTTCTCATGCATACCCGTTTTCTGCTCACTCTCCTACTGTGTTCACAAACATTACATTTTCCATAGTTCAGCACTTGCTGCCACTCATCTCTCTTCACAGCAGCCTACGTGCCTTGTGCATAATGTATAAGCTGTTGCCATACAAATAGTCTAGCACATTTGGGAAGTGGAAAAGTGAATCTGTGCCAATGGAGGCTGGCATCCAAAGTCACATCTCTCCTGAAACATGCATATTACTGTCCTGAGCTGTAAAGTTCTTCTCTGTTTAGTGTAACTTAAGGTAGGAATGTCTTTGTTTCTCTGGCCATCAAAGCTCTCTTTAGATAAACATATGAAAACAATACGATACTCATGGTATTATTATGAGAAGTATAATAAACAAGGATTTGTGCTAGGTCAGGATTTCAATGGCTTTTCAACTATTATTCTGAGAAAAAATACAAGATAATTCTCACCAGCTGGGAAGGAAAAACAAATATGTCCTCTGTTGATAATTGATACTTTTTTTGAAAGAAACACAGTCACTTCATAGTCTTGCTGAATACAGTGCAGATTCAGATCTGTAGCTCTAGGTTATGAATCCATAATTGCAATCCAAAATGCCAACTTAGATAAATATGTGGGGAAGGGCTGTAACGATGGTGGTCAAGACATGTATTGTACATGCACTGAATATGAGACACTGCAGATACATTCCCTGGCATCTCCTTGTAGAACTGGGGAGGATTCTTGTCTGGAGAGCGGCTGCCACTCAGTGCAGATGCTACAGAGCTAGATGGACTGACTAATGATCTGACTTGTTATAAGGCAGCTTCCTATGATCTCAAAATAGAATTAGGATGGAGAGATTCCTCTGCCCCCCCCCCCCGGCTGCATTTTTACCCTATACCCTGTGATCTATACTAGGGCTTATTTTACTTCCTTGGCTGACCTGTAGCTGAATATTTCATCAAATAAGTGCATCTTTTCAATCCCATGGGTTTCCTTTGCCAGTACCTCATTAAAAAATGTAGCTGGAAAGACGTCATCATGGCAATGGCTGCATAGCCTGCCACATTCTGTCTGTGAACTTCACAGGAAGTTTTTGTTTCATGTATGATTTAAGATGTTCAATTTCCATTCCACCAAAGTGTATCTCCGGTGTTAAGCAAAGAATATGACAGACCAAGCTCTGCTTGTCTCAGCGAATGGGGGTATTCTGGCTTTTTCAATATGATCTGCCCTTAATAAGGGGGCTTTTCATAAAAGAGTGGAGGGAAAGCAGTATAGACAATCAGGTCCAAATGTTTTCAAAGAAGGAGCTACTAAACAGCAGATTAAGTTAAATGTCATCTTATTTTTAATTAACTATATCTCAGTTATTTCTCTGCATGCTGATACTTCTGCTGCATGTCTTCAAGTTATTTCCAACTTATGACAACCCTAAGGCCACCCTATAACAGGGTTTTATGTGGCCGAGAGTGTGTGACTCACCCAAGGTCACCCATTGGGTTTCCATGGCTGAGTGGGATATCAAATGCTGATTTCCAGAGTCGTATAGTCCAACACTCAAACTACTACACAAAGCTGGCTCTCTCTGTGTATGTTCAACAGTAAAAACCAAATGGAAACAAATGAAAATGACCAATTTGTTGTTGCCTGTATGAGATTTATGCCTGCATGCCTGTATAAGATTTATGTAATAGAGTCAAAATGGCAGGATGTGGAGGCACTCTTCTAAGACCAAGTCAGGGCTGAATTCACAAGTACATAAATTATTTTTTTTAAAGGAACAAGAAGTGTCAGTTCATAGCAATTAGCTGTCCATAGAAGGAAGAAACACTTTGTATATCTTTTTCTCTCCCACATGCTTCCTCCAGATCATTGTACATGAAATCTCTATGGGAGGGGTGGGCAGGGCCAAAGCCACTTTGCAGGCCACATGTTTACATTTTTCAAACATTTTTTCAATTTTGTTAAATGCAAATGGATTACTGAAAGTTAGAGTAATTACATCTCAATTAATTGTAAAATATATAATTATAAAAATGATAAAATAAAACAAAACATTAAAACAACTGTTCAAACAGATTTGAAATTTTGCAAACTATTTTGCGGGTAATACACTGGATTTGGTCTTTTGTACGGAAGCGGAAAATCCGTGGCGGAAATAAACTAATATTTCCCCCCTGTCATGGACGGATCATTCCTTGTGGAGGCAAAAATCAAGGCTCCTACCCAGATCCCCCCCGGGGGTGGGGGACCTATTAGGATGGTCCACCCTCGAAGGCTGATGGAACCCAAAAGGTTCCAAGAAGCCTTAGAGGGCACATGGTTGGAGATGACGGCGATTCTGTTGATGCCCTGACTGTATCTGGGATACCGTCTTTCCAGGGCTATACACAAGACGCTCCCAAGCGCCCTCTCAGGCCTGCTTCCAATGTAAGCCCTGGTATACGGAAATCTCCGGGCAAGGAAGCGAGTTCTGCGACGGCTAGAGCATCGCTGGCGGAAACACCTACGCTTAGCCGACAAGGCTCCCTAGACCGCCATTGTTTTTTTTTTTTTTTTTTTTTTTTTTTTTTTTTTTTTTTTTTTTTTTTTTTTTTTTTTTTTTTTTTTTTTATTTTTTTTTTTTTTTTTTTTGTTTTGTTTTTTTTTTTTTTTGGGGGAGGGGGGGGGGGGAGGGGGGGGGGGGGGGGGGGGATTTGTAGGTTTTTTTTTTTTTTTTTTTTTTTTGTTTTTTGTTTTTTTTTTTTTTTTGTTTTTTTTGTTTTTTTTTTTTTTTTTTTTTTTTTTTTTTTTTTTGTTTTTTTTTATTTTTTTTTTTTTTTTTTTTTTTGGAGGACTGCGGAGAGGCGATACGAGCAGCTAAGAACTCGTTCTATGGTGCTCGTGTCGCGTCCGCGGATTCGCGTCCAGCAGAGTTGTTCAGGGTAGTCAGGGAGCTAACTCAGCTGCCTCCTGCCCCGAACCAGATCCTTGAACCTTCTAAGGCCTGCTGCGACCAGTTTAACAACTTCTTTGTGGATAAAATCTCTCAGATAAGCGAAGGTCTTAACGCCGGCGTTAGGGCAGAACCTAGGGTAGAGGCATCCAGAGCCTCTGTGGACTCCATTAAACTGGATCAGTTTGAGTTGGTCAGTACCTTTGAGTTGGTCAGTACCGATGATGTGGACAAGATCCTTGGAAGCGTTCGGAAGACAACCTGCTCTCTCGATCCCTGTCCCTCATCGCTAGCGGCTCAGGGCGGACCGGTGGTAACCTCATTGTTACACCGGATTATAAATACATCTTTGAGGGATGGGCAATTTCCATCCAGCTTAAAATTGGCCATTGTAAAACTGCTGCTAAAAAAGCCCTCCCTCGACCTCCTGATGCATAAGTGTCGCGTCCGCGGATTCGGTCCAGCAAGTTGGTCAGGGTAGTCAGGGAGCTAACTCAGCGCTCCTCCTGCCCCGACCCAGATCCTTGAACCTTCTAAGGCCTGCTTGCACCATTTAACACTCTTCTTTGTGGATAAAATCTCTCAGATAAGCGAAGGTCTTAACGCCGGGCGTTAGCAGAACCTAGGTAGAGGCATCCAACCTCTGTGGACTCCATTAAACTGGATCATTTGATTTGTCAGTACCTTTGAGTGGTCAGTACCGATGATAGTGGAC
>NC_056524.1:69926724-69940630 GCF_019175285.1 Sceloporus undulatus
GTGGACAAGATCCTTGGAAGCGTTCGGAAGACAACCTGCTCTCTCGATCCCTGTCCCTCATCGCTAGCGGCTCAGGGGGGACCGGTGGTAACCTCATTGTTACACCGGATTATAAATACATCTTTGAGGGATGGGCAATTTCCATCCAGCTTAAAATTGGCCATTGTAAAACTGCTGCTAAAAAAGCCCTCCCTCGACCTCCTGATGCATAATAATTATCGGCCAGTCTTGCTATTGCTATTTTTGGGGAAGGTGATCGAGAGGGCGGTTGCAATCCAGCTTCAATCGATCTTGGATGAAACGGATTATCTGGACCCATTTCAAACCGGCTTCCGGACGGGCTACGGGGTTGAGACGGCCATGGTTGCCTTGGTCGATGATCTCCGTCTGGGTATCGACAGGGGTAGCGTGTCCCTGTTGGTGCTCTTGGACATCTCAACGGCTTTCGATACCATAGACCATGGTATCCTTCTGGAGCACCTGGCAGAGGTGGGAATCGGGGGCACTGTGCTCCAGTGGTTCCGGTCCTACCTCTCTGAGAGGTTCCAGATGGTGCAGCTGGGAGACGTGTGCTCCGATAAGAGGGCCCTTATATCTGGGGTCCCTCAAGGAGCCATTCTGTCTCCCATGCTATTTAACATTTACATGAAACTGCTGGGAGAGATCATCCGGAGACATGGGGTGTGGGGTTATCAGTACGCTGATGACACCCAAATAATCTTCTCTATGTCTCCGACTGATGCAGTGACTGAGGATGGCGTCTCTCCCCTTGTGGTCTGTCTGGAGTCAGTAATGGGCTGGATGAGGGAAAACTGACTCAGTTTGAATCCAGAGAAAACGGAGGTACTCGTGATAGGTTCTCCTGGTCCAGGGATGGCGGTGGTTCCACGTGTCCTGAACGGGGTCACACTTCCCGTGAAGGACTCAGTACGCAGTCTGGGGGTGCTCCTTGATTCGTCGCTTCACCTTACATCTCAGGTGGATGCGACGGTCAGGAGCACCTGTTATCAGCTTCGGCTGATACGCCAGCTGCATCTCTACCTGGGCCAGAGGGACCTTGAAACGGTAGTACATGCTCTGGTAACCTCTCGATTGGATTTCTGCAACGCGCTCTACGTGGGGCAACCCTTGTACCAAACCCGGAAGTTACAATTGGTACAAAACATGGCAGCCAGACTGGTCACTGGCATATCCAGGGCCAGCCATATAACACCAGTGCTCAAAGATCTGCACTGGCTGCCTATTCGCTTCCGGGCGCAATACAAAGTGTTGGTTATAACCTATAAAGCCCTAAATGGCTTGGGCCCAGGATACCTAGAGGACCGCCTCTCCCCATACAATCCGCCCCGCACACTCAGAACATCTGGGCAGCAGCTACTGAGGGTCCCTGGAGCAAGATTGTCCTCCACAGCTAGGAGGACCTTTACCATCTCGGCCCCGACCCTCTGGAATTCGCTGCCCGGAGAGCTCCGCTCAGCCACCTCCCTAACCCATTTCAAGAAGGAACTAAAAACATTCTTGTTTAAGCTTGCATTCCCAGATACAGGCTCCAGCTAGTCTCCCCCCCCCTCTGACAGCAGTGGTATGCTGGCCAGAATTGGTTTTTAACTGTGATTTTTAATTGCACCCTGTTGTTTATTCTATGTATGCACATGTATTGTATTGGTTTTGATAGATATTGTTCACCGCCCTGATTGTAAGAAGGGCGGTATACAAATATTATTATTATTATTATTATTATTATTATTATTATTATTGACAATTTGAATTCATGATACTGCATTCTGAATAGGCTGAATAGGTGAAATATGTCTTACCTTAATTTCCCCCCAGATATTTCTATACTGCTTTTGGGGCCAACGATTTAAAATAAAATCAATAAAATAAAAACCATTTAGTTACTAAAACCATCCTGTATAACACTGCACATTAACATTATCAGAAACCTTTCAGACTAAAAGCCTAATTAAAATGTTTACTACAAGGGAGAGAAAAGCTACAAGGGAGAGTTTTCAAAACCTAACAACCCAGTTCATATCTCCTCAACACCCAAAACTATTGATATTGCATACTGATATTCCAGACTAATGCAGCTATATCTCTAAATTAATATTCTTTTTACCTGGTACAGAAATAAACTTGAAGTATGGAATAAACTTGAGTATTTTAAATTTGATTTAACTTGTCAAATCCTTGAGACACCACACACATCATTGCAGCTGCACATCAAGGAGCTGAACGGTTCCTCAAGCTGTTGGAACTCTGTGGTTCTTGGTGGGCTGATAGTTCCTATAACATGAATAACTGGGGTTTTCTAGCTAGGAATTGCTGTGACATTGTGTAAAATGGCTTCCATGTTTTGGCAAAAAAAAAAAAAAAAAAATTCTTGAGAAAGCCTATGTAAGCTGGACACATATTAATCAATGCTCAATTAATTAAGCTGTTTCTCTCTCTGGAATTCATTGTTTCCCTTTTGTGATCAGTCACATCTCCTGCTTACCTATTCTCCCAGTTTTCCTTTATTGTCATTGTTCTGTCTCTTCAGATAATTTCTGATTTATTTCAATCCTAGGGCAAACCTATCACTGGCAATATTTGTTCAGAGGGAATTTGCCTTTCATTTTCTCTGAAGCTGAGATTATGTGACTTGCATGGCTAAGCAGGGAATTAAACCCTGGTCTCCAACATCCTATTCCAACACTCAAACCACTACACTATGCTGACTCTCCACGTTCCATTTTTTAAAGATAATTAATTAAAGATAATTATTTGTCTTTAATCATCTTCCATTAATTATAAGACAAATAATTGCCACATTTAGTTATTGCATTTTTATGAAACCCAATTGCACTGCAGCCACTGATTGCTTTTCGCATCCAATTTATAATTTTGGGGGGTAGTTTTGCATTTTTTTTTCAAGGTGAAAGCGTTGAAAGTGAAGTTTCTTTTCTGCTACTAACTTGTGGGGGGAAATTTGATTCTATCGCAGCATCTTTGGCTAAAGCCCCAAACCTGATATAGTGATTTTCTGTGATTATGGCAGCAAAAGGGATTGTGCCACTGAATTTCAGCAGTTGGTATTTTGTCCTGATGGGGTTCAGGAAAAAAAGTTGAGATCTGCATGTAGTCTGCAGGTAAAAACTTCCCCACCTTTGCTTCATGGTTTGGATATACTTACTATCCAGGAATTCTGAAGACACAGTCTTTTAGGGCTAATTTTCAGCTTCCAAAACTAGTACTCATCTTGAGACCTTTCCTGCCCTCCATTTTATGATGCTAAATGCTAACCATACTGGGATTCCATACCTTCCAACTGTTCTGATTTGGCAGGAACAAGCCTAATTATAGAATCATAGAGTTTGAAGAGATCACAAGGGCCATCCATTCCAACCCCTTGCCATGCAGGAACTCTAAATCAAAGCATCCCCGAGAGATGGCCATCCTGCCTCTGTTTAAAGACCTCCAAAGAAGGAGACTCCACTACACTCCGAGGGAATTTGTTCCACTGTCGAACAGCCCTTACTGTCAGGAAGTTCCTCCTAATGTTGAGGTGGAATCTCTTTTCCTGGAGCTTGCATCCATTGTTCCGGGTCCTAGTCTCTGGAGCACCAGAAAACAAGCTTGTTCCTTCCTCAATATGACATCCCTTCAAATATTTAAACAGGGCTATCACATCACCTCTTAACCTTCTCTTCTCCAGACTAAACATCCCCAGCTCCCTAAGTCGTTCCTCATAGGACATGGTTTCCAGACCCTTCATCATTTTAGTCGCCTTCCTTTAGACACGCTTCAGTTTCTCAACGTCCTTTTTTGAATTGTGGTGCCCAGAACTGGGCACAATATTCTAGGTGGGGCCTGACCAAAGTAGAATACAGTGGCACTATTACTTCTCTTGATCTAGACACTATACTTTTATTGATGCAGCCTAAAATTGCATTGGCCTTTTTAGCTGCCGCATTACACTGTTGACTCATGTTCAACTTGTGGTCTACTTGGACTCCCAGATCCCTTTCACATGTAGTCTCATTCAGTCAGGTGTCCCTCAGCCTATATCTGTGCATTACATTTTCCCGCCCTAAGTGCAATACCTTACATTTCTCCGTGTTGAATTTCATTTTGTTAGCTTTGGCCCAGTTTTTTATTCTGTTCTCATCGTTATGAATTTTGATCCTATCCTCTGAAGTATTTAGCTATTCCTCTTAATTTGGTGTCATCTGCAAATTTGATAAGTATGCCCCCAATTCTGTCATCCAAGTCACTGATAAAGATAATTAATCCTTTGTCATCCTACTTTTTCATGGCTTTTAAAATGTCCCAGTATCTCTCTCCTTCTCCCTCTTTCCTCCATGATCCTCTTCAATTACTACAAAGTTCAAAGTGCAAAAGTAGTGTGTACTTAATTAATTGAGCAAGGGTAGAGCAAAGGAGTGGTCTGACTCTTTCCCTTCTCAGTAAGCTCAGGAAGCTGCAACCTCTTGTAACATTTAATAACATTTGCTATCTTGACCCCACTCCAATGTTGCTTTGCCTCACATGACCCATTTTTCATCTGTGAAATGCTGGAGGGTATGAGACTCAATACTGGGACTCAGTAATGAATCCTGATCCCCCGGTTGAAGATAAAAGATGTGTAAATTTTGAACCTGATCTAAAGTGGACTAAAGACTTAATCCAAACTCAGTCTATTAGTTTTCTGTTTTGTAGTAAATTTTCTTTACAAAACTAGGTATCTATAGTATTTATGCCACTGTAGCACAGGTAAACCTCTTAAAATCAGCCTGGTGTGAATCCTTATTAGTGTGGTATGAATGCAGCTAGAAGACCATCCAAAAATAACAGTAAACAAACATTATTAAAATGTAGTACTAGGTTATCCAACTACTTTTGCATCATAGTAGCATCATGAACAGCCAGCTTCTGGAGATGGCAAAATTAGGAGGGGGCGGGGGAAGCAATCAGTATTCATCTTTATCACTTTAAAAATAGCAACACATTCTTAAAAGAGTCACTGCACCACCTATTCCTTTTAGTTTTCCAGTGTGTTTTTCTTTGTTAAAATGACTTGGTTTGAGAGATGCTAAAAGCCTTGGAAAGTGATGTAATTTCACCTGCTGATAATATGATAAAATGTTAATCATCATCATTGTCATCATCTCTGGAAGTCTTTTTTTGTCTGTTTCTAATGTGTGCTGCTACTAACATAACACATTTTGCTTGATGTTCCAAAATTGCCATGTAATTTGCCATAATTGGAAGAGTCTGCTTGAAAGACTGGCAGAGTTTAGAATAGTTTAGGAGTCATAAATTAGGAGTAAAGATGTGTCTATGGTTACTTACATTGTCTGAAAGGGATTCTGAAGAGACTGTTGAAACAAACTACATTGATCTGACTGGGGAGAAGGTATTTTATGCACCCTGCTTGAGTTTAGTCCATTCAATTGCTCTGAATACAAGTAACAATGTACCATTCAGAAAGTGGATTCTTTCATATGTTATCTATTTATTTGACACATTTATATTTTATTCATTGTTCCCTAAAGATGCTCACATGATGTAACTGCTCCCATATCTGTGCTACAAAGATCTATGGCCAGTCAGCCCCCAAAGGCTATGTTTCATCTGGGCCCATATGAGCAAAATGAATAGTGTACACGTGGATATATTATACTGATGAAACTGATTCTTACAATATTCATATCCACTAGAATTAAAGAACTGTTCAAATAGATTTGAAATTTGGCAAACCATTGACATTTTGAATTCATGACTCTGCCTTCTGAATATGCTCAGTCTTATGTATATTTTTTCAGATATTTCCATACTCTTTTTAGGGCTAAAGATTTAAAATAAAATCAATAAAATAAAAATCATTTCATTACTTAAACCATCATCTATAACATTTTACATTAAAACCACCAGGGCTTAGAAAACCTTCAGACCAAAAACTTAATTAAAATGTTTACTTTTAAAATGATACAGGCAAGAGTTTTCAAAACCTAATGACCCAGTTCATATCTCATCAACATCCAGAACTGTAGAATTCAGGGACATAGATCCAAAACACACTGCAGAAATAATCCAGTTTGAGACTGCTCTAACTGTCTTGGCTCTATGCTAGGGAGTTCTGGGAACTGTACTTTTGTGAGACATTTAGCCTTGTATGTCAGAGAGCTCTGGTGCAACAATAAACTACAATTCCCAGGATTCCCTAGCACTGAGCCAGGGCAGCTAAAGCAGTCTCAAATGAGATTATTACAGCAGTGTGTTTTGAACCATAGCCGTGTTAGTCAGGAATATCAATATGCAAAAGGGATCTTGTAGCAGCATTGTTATAAATCAACAGTAATGAAATACACACAAATTAATTATCTTGTAGCACCTTTGAGCCTTATTGCATGAGAAAAGAAAGCTAAAACAGACTGGGAAAGTAGCAGCTTTCTTTGTGCCTCTCTGCATGCCTTCATAACACTTCCATTCTTTTCCTGAGCTTGTAAAAGCATGGCTTTTCTCATGCTGGAAAAATCCATTCGACAAAATGCACACTTTTATGACTGTGTCTCCCTCAGAAAGAGAAAGTAAGTGCTATGATGGTATCGGGAAAGGCATGGAGAAAGCTGCTACTCTCCCACTTCATTTCAGCTTTCTTTTCTCATGTGATGAGGCTTATAGTCTCAACGGTGTTACAAGATCCCTTTGCATCCAGAACTGTGCACATGAAGAGTGAAAGGATTCTTACATTTTCCTCCTCCCAGCATGCCCTGCTTGCATTACTGATTAAAAGGAGTACTTGTTCCACAACCTTCCGCCACCTGAATGGTGGCAGATGGGGACATAGAGCAGGGCTGTCATGGTTGTTGCATCTAGGCTGAGGAATCCATTGCCCTAGAAAATCCAACTGATACTCTTTATCAATTGCCCCACAACTTTCAGCTTCAGATTTTTAAAATGTGTTTTTTGAGATATGCTTGTGCATTGTGATAAAAAAATGTTATCACTATCTTCTCGGGAATTCTGTCATTGATGATTGCTCTTTTGAGCCATGTGAATATCCATGAACTCAACTGCACTTCCTTTAACTCCTTTCCCATTTCCACATGAGAGCCTTTGTCTAGAGATGTCTGCATAATGCTGCTGGCCCTGGAGCAAATCTGCCCTCACCATACATCCGTAGTGTGAACCAGTAACCTCTGGTAAAATGTTGAAAGCAGAAATAAAAAATAGAAACAAATGAAAAAAGTAACCCAGAACTCTCCTGGTTAGAATATTTTTTTTTAAATGCAGGAAGGGGTATTTTTTACTGAGTAATAATTCAATTGCCTTTCAAATCAACATTTTTGATAGAAAAGCATACTGTACACAATAAAAATCTCTAAATATTAAAACAGCAAAAAATCAGTTGTACATTAAATATAGTTAACATTGTTCTGTCACAGATGAGCTAGTAAGAATTGCCAAATAACTACCTGCTTTGTAAACATCTTGTTGGAACCTTTGAGCAACATATTTAAAAGAGACTCAGGGCAGTGGTTTGGGAAAAGCTGAATATTAGTTATTTCCTCATGATAGGTTGACTTTAGGGTTGGAGTTGAAAACACAACTTGTGTACCAGTTCCTTTGAGAGAAGTTTTAAAGAGGGGAGACTAAGGAGCATACCGCACAACATTCTGAGAATGTTCTGGGAACCCAATGGGAACGGAACGCATTTAAGTATACCACACGTTCCAGGTTCCCAGAACGTTCCAAATGTGTTCCACATGTGTTCCAGGGAGGGGACGGATTAGATTTGTTCCCAGCGAGCTGTAATGTTCTCAGAACATTCCAAAAGAGGTCTGTGCAGTATTCTTATGCATTCCCAAATCCATTCTCTCATTCCTCCTTCTCCTGATTGGCTGAAAGAATGCCCTTCTCTTTAGTCCTCCAAAGTCTTAGAGCATGCAAAAATGTTTATTGCTCTCCCAGGTATGACGCGGCACCCTCTTTGACAAAAGGAACATAGGTTTTATCCTATTTTCTACAAACATATGTCAGCATATGTTGCCCCAACGTTTTATAGGTGCTTGCCTTCCTTCCCTCCTAAGGGAATCTTCGGACTCCCTTCGGAGGGAAGACAAGCTCCGGTGGGGTCAGTGAGGCTGAGAAGCACATTCCCAGCCTGAGTCCCTAGGCTTACTGAAATCCCCCACTTCCCTTCCCCATAGGAATCAATCCAAAAATGGAGTTTAAAAGGAGCAGAGGAGAGCCCCATGGGTCTGCATCTGGGAGAGATTTTAAACTGTGTTTTTGGATTGATTCCTATGGGAAAAGAGGAGAGAGAGAGAGAGATGGCAGGGCATCCCCATAGCCAAGCTGTTCAGCAGTGGAACAAGCTGCCCCACATAGTGGTGGACAATCCTTGGAAGGTGTTTAAACAGGCTAGAAGACAACATCTCAAGAGCTTTGGATTCCTGTACAGGCAGAGGGTTGGACTATATTGCCTTTGAGGTCCCTTCCATCTCTATGATTCTATTAAAAATGCTCTTCTGCACTCTTCTGGAAAAAGCTCATATGGCTATGTAATGTTTGAAATCTGAATGAGTTAGCTTAGGCATTTCTTTGTAAAATTGCAGATCCATCTCTCCATCTGTTGGTTTCTGTGACTGCAAGCACAAGATTGGCTGCCTTGCTGTCTTCCTTCAGTTGCACATTCCCATCAAAGATTAACATTTCACTGCAAGAGCAGAATTAATGGCAGTGATACTTCAATACTGTCAAACTCCTGCTCTAGTGTTTTTGTTATCCTAAGCAATCCTGTCTGGCCATCGTGAGATGATTTACAATTGACCAAGTTTGCCAAAAGCAGAACTTCACTTTAAAAGGTTCCAGTGAAGCAAGGGAAGCAGATTTGCCCTTTATGGTTTTACAAGATATGACCAACTCTGTCTGTCTGTCTATCTATCTCTAAACTGCCATGTTGTATTATTAAAATTACATCATTTTACTTTGCATTGTTATGATTTAGTCAGTTCTCACTGACATTTGGAAACTGGAAGACAATTGAATTCAAGTGCACAATATTAGAATCCAATTCTTAGTCATTGTCTTACAAAACTATACTACCCTATTCATTTTCTTTTCATCGATAGTTTACAGGTTGTGGAATTGCTGGATTTATTTGAGATTTTTAAATATACATCCTAAAAAGACGTGTGTGATTTGGATATAATTTATTAGGAAGAGAATGCTGAATTTCTCAGGAAATCTCCATGCATCAGGAAAACCTTTAGTGTTGTCAAGATAAAATGTGCCAATGCAGTCCCAATTTAAAAGAAAAAAAAGTTTTACCTTTGTTGGTATGTTTTATCTTAACAACACCTAAAAGTTTTCCTGCTGCAAAAGCATGGAGGCTTTCCAAGAAATGCAGTTCTCTTGCTAACATAGGCGCTTGTGGTCTCATAAAGGATTTGAGACAACCTGGATCTCAAAGACAGTAACATTTTGTCTTGTTAATGGAATTTAAAGTTTATTTCTTGAACTTTAAGAATCTTCCAGTACCCACATTGTCAGAAGGAAGAGGGGCCAGCCTTCATGGATACACTTTCATATAATCTCTACTGAGGACAACAATCACAATATCTTGAAAAAATAAAGGCCTATAACTAACATTGTCATTTCCCCCCTTTTTCTTGTATGATTTTAAACACCTTTGCCTGAAGAAGAAACCAGTGGAGCTTCAAAAGCATGCAACATGTATAATGTGTGCTTTGATTGTTCCAGTAGGTATCACTTTTTGTGGATTTTGTTATGATATTGTACTTCTAGTATAGTTTATATGCTTAATCTTCATCTCACAGAAACTACTATGGCACTTTGGTTTGAATTATGTTGTTAATTTTCAAATTAATTTTCACCATAGATCAGATTTTCTAGTTGTCTTGTCATATGAGTTCATTGGTTTTTAGTACTGTTCTGTTCTTCTCTTCTTTTTTATTCCTCAATTTTGCAAAATCTCATCTTTCTCCTTTTCAAAGACATCTCTTGTGTTGTGTCATATAGTCCTCCTGAAAAAATGTTCTCCCCCCCCCCACCTTTTCTTCATAAACCTACTTTAATTTTTTTCAGGAACTAGGTTTCCCATTCCCCTTAGCCCATTAAACTCCAGATTTTCCCATCTGCTTACTGTGAATGACTTCCAAACCACTAGTGAATTACTCAGCCTAATAAATGGATTTTTCAGGAACACTAACAGCATTTTTATGCCCAGGAGCATTACTACATGTGGAAGCAAACTGCATCAGCTAGAGGAGTTTATTGTAATACAGACTGATGAATGCAAATGAATGCACTTTGTGAATGCTCTCTTTAATGTGTATTAGACAGACTTTCTGAGTCAAACCACTTTGTGTCTCAGGAATATAATTTTTACAAAGCAAAATCTTCTAGAGAAGAAGAGAGTGGTGTAGTAGGTCATACCTCCTCAACAAAGCATTTATTTAATTTATATCTCACTTTTCTACCACCATGAGCTTGAAAGCAGCATACAGCCTTTAAACCCCCCAGTGCAATTTAAAAAGTACTATCACAAATGTTAAAACACAAATTAAATTTGATGTTAAAAACATGTCAAAATGACATTTTAACACCTTTTAGTGTTTTAAAGAGCATCAAAACAGTTAAATAAAAAACACTACAATCCCCTGCGCCCCCCTCTCCCAATTAAAAGATTTATCTGCTGCAGCATACTGAAAACCAAATGCCTCCTTACATAAAAAAGATCTTTACCTGCTGGTTGAATGACATCAAAGAGAGAGGTCAACCGGACCTCTCAGGAAAAGGAATATCATAATTTGGGAGCAGCCAAGCAGGAATGCATCCTCCAAATGTGTCAGGCTACAACCTACATCATCCACAGCAAGCATGACCATGTTGACTGGGTGATCAGCATCATAGTCCAACATATCTGGAGAACACCTGGTTGGGGAAGTCTATGCCAAATGAGCCAAAATTCATGCCCATTATTATGTCTAATGCAGTGATTCTAAAACTATGGCTAAGAATATATTCGTCTATCTTGAAAGTAATGCTGTTTGGAAAAACAAAGCGCCCACCATACTGGATGCTTCTGCATTTCTCAGAGGGAGGATTTTCCATGGCACATAGCTCACCAATCTTTTTATATGGGCTGTGACAGCACCCAAAGGGAGCATGTAGGGATGAATGGGATTCCTTGACAAAGTAATGCTGCAACTGACAGGCAAAGGCAAATCTCAAGAAATAGCTTCATTGCCCAAAGATGAAGGAAATATTAAAGGATGTTCACATGCTGATTGTTCTGGGAGCAGACAAGATTAACGTATGTATATCTTGGTGATTCTTAAGTCAAATCAGGTGGTGTTTCCTGCTTTAATGTTAGGAGAGAATGTGTCGCCAGTCATCATACATGTGAGAAATACCGGTATGAAGACTTGTATAATAAATCTTTTTTTCTTCTACATACAATTCCAGACACTTGCCTGTCAGTGTGGGCTATTCAGTTATCTGCACTTACTTAGCTCGGACAAATCTCTTCGCACTCTTTGATTTTCATAGGATTGAGATAATTTGCTTCTATTAGTGCTACTTAAAAAGACTGACTAGCTATGACATCAACTTGTCAGACTAGGAAAAGCCATCTGACAGAAAGTTCTCCTGCAAGGACCTTGTTGCAATAAATGCTGTGCTCATATAGTTTGGCTGGGGTGAATTTGCACAGAAATGAACATTACAATTACTTCTGTCTTCTCTGTTTCCACCAGGCAATCAGTGTGTTTGATGCTTGCATGCACATAGGGGATGCACACTAGTCTTCTCTCAGGTTTGCCTATGGCTGCACTGCTGTGGGTTGGAATGCAACTTTAAGACTCAGACTGCCATTCTCTGGGCGCAATATTACTGGTGGATTAATCCTGTTTGAAGAGATCTGGGTTTTATTGTTTCACAGCACTTGTGGACTAGCCCCTCTCTTCAATCTTTCTGTAAATTGTCTGATGAAAATTTTCACTGAATCTCCAGAGATGGAACTTCATGGCCAACAAGTTTTGTGTTCCAGGCATCTGGCAGGTCTGCAAAGGTTAATGCTAGGAGTGGCCTGTGGTCTCAGCAGGGAGGGAGGGTACCAATGCTCCAAAATGAAGGGGGAAAGGCTCTGCCCTGATTGGATCATGAGTCCAAGTGGTTAAATTTTCCTCTGTGCTTCCCATTTAGGGCTCCTGATTCACGTAGTAGCATTTGGAACCTGATGGTGCAGTCAATCCCATAACTAAAGGAACAGCCATAGCATATACAGCCCAGTACAGTCTCTCTGAAAGATTGGAATACTGTTGTTAACCAAAATGTTGTAAGGTACTTGGGCTCCTCACCAACTGTGTTAGTATCTCCTTAAATGTTGGGAGAATTGTTTAGCTTAAGAAAGCTTGCAAAAGGCTGGATAACATAAGGATCAACTTAACCTGTGTATAGCACCAGCACTAACTCTGGGAGGGCTCCAGGTTTAATGAATATAGGAAGTTTTTATTCAGAAACATGCAAGAGTGCAACCAAACACATGATAGCAATTCAAACAGAAATACCATACAAAGCTAACAAAAATAGAAGTATAGAAATTGGATAGCAGAAGCTTAGAATTGTAGAGTAATATTCACCTGTCCTGCAGAGGAAACCGCAGAAAGTAGATGTGGCTCAGATGGCATCTGAAAGTGGCACAGTATGTGACAAAGGTATTCTGTGAACATGTGAGGCTAGAGCTGGGGTTGATATATATGTCTGATATCCTGGCCTAGGGAATCAACAATGGGATTCTGGAATGACTGATGGCTTCAACTCTGAGAGAACAAAAACATTGAATAGATCAAGAACAATCCCAAAATAGATGGATAGGGAAGTTGGCTGGGAGGGTAGGTAGAAACTATGGTCTTTCTTGCTTTTGCCTCCAGTGCAAGAGGATATGTGGAAAGCCTGGGGGAAACGACAGAGCAATCAGCAAACCCATTTATCCTTTATCTTAGTACTACTTGGTCCTTCATGAGTCTTCGGGTCAATATGCCCTCCTCATGGGGAAGCTTCCTGGTACGCCAAAGGTCATTGTGACCTCTTAAGAACATGCCTGGATCCAGATATGAAAATATGAAAACTCCAAGTATAGTGCAGGGCGTGTTGTTTATACTAACACTGTCTAACTTCAGAATGAAACTAAACATACCAAAAATAACTTGGTTATCTGCTGCTGCTTTGGTATTTACTGGGCTAGGAAACCATATTAATATTTGAATTAATACTCATAACTTCACTAAAGTGCATTAGTAGTTTTCATCCCAATTTGACCAAAAGATATAGGACAAGATCCTGGTGTGTGTGAGGCTTGCGTACTCTAACCAAACAACGACAACAACTATTGTAAAACAAAAAATTATTGTGGGGAAAGTAGAAGTACACTGGATCATGTCTTTGCTGAATCTGAAGAACTCCAAAAAGAAACCGCACTTTAAAACCCCCGACCCCCACCTTTTTTTCCTCTTCAGCCCAAATGTTTACTCCCAATCCCCCTCCTTCACCACAGAGGAGGGAATTCTACATCAAAGCTGTCCTAGTGAAAGCGCCATTTGGTTCCTAGTCTCTTCTGCCTTGAGAGATCTATAGATACTGGAATAGAGGGTGTCTGTTAACCATCACTTCGTCATAAAACCTGACTGGTGCGAATTGCTTGCTGCTCTCAGCAGACAGTTCTGGATACATGATCATCCTGAACATAGCCCATGGTGGCAGCAACTCCTTCCCAGAATGCCTTTCCCTGAGAGATTTAGATACAGGTGTTGTTGACCTAAGATCCATCATGCCTATCATCTATCTATCTATCTATCTATCTATCTATCTATCTATCTATCTATCTATCTAT
>NC_056524.1:69940640-69959476 GCF_019175285.1 Sceloporus undulatus
GTGGGAGAGCTTACCCACTGGCCTTCCCTTCTGCAACATCCCTCATGTCTAGAAACTATCCCTAATTATCTCACTAACTTATACAATCCCCATGGCAGAGTATACCCTGAATCACTGCATGACGGTGGATTCTGACAGTGTGTACCATAAACACCAAATTGTCATGGATTAAAACCAAGACACATGTCCAAACAACTCTACTTACCAAGGAGGAAGGAAATACACAACTGAGGATATACGGGTGTGGGACTCTGCTAGAAGCATCCATATGTTACACTTTATACAGGGGATCCTTGATATCCCCTGAGATTTGGTTCCTGGACCCCCCATGGATACCAAAATCCGTAGATGCTCAAGTCACATTAAATAGAACTGATAGTAAAATGGTGTCCCTTATATAAAATGGCAAAATCAAAGTTTGCTTTTTTGAATTTATATATATATTTTTAAAAAATATCTTCAAACTGTGGATGTTTGAATCTGAGGACACAGAGGCATCTTGGTAAGTGTATGAATCAGTACAATATTTCTCTGAATGGCAGAGTACCTTGGCAGTTTTTAATCAGGAAGACAGAGGAAAATGGACAGGTTGCTTAAATGACAGCTTTCCACAATTAATGATATTCCCCTGCAGTCTTAAGTACCAAGAAAGGATTGTTTGGTTCTGGAATTATTTATATCTACACACAGAGAGAGAACTAGAAACAGCACAACAGTGGTTGGTAGGGGGCTTCCATGTGGGTGAAGCAGTAAATCTGCTCTGGGTTTTGCTCTGAACTTTAAAGCAGTCAAAGATACTGTATCCTGCCCCCCCCCCCATGAGCTTTAGCACCTTGAACATTCCTCTAATGTTTGGACACAGCAGATTCACCACAGTATTGATGTCAGAGCCATAGCTGCCATTGTTGTCTCTAGAATATGTTGCAGAATGAGCTGCAAAGTCTAGGGCAGGGGTAGGCAACCTGCGGCCCGCGGGCCGGATGCAGCCCGGCGAGGCCTTGGGACCAGCCCCAGCCCAGTCCTGCCGCTGATTGCCGCCGGGGCCTTTGGGGGACAGTTGTCTATAGACGCCTCAGAAACATGCATTTATATTAACATTTTTTAAAAAACCAGCAAATTTTTTTGCGTATCCTCCATTTTTTAAAAAAAAGTGTCTTCCATTTGAAAATTTTGTCCTACATTTGTCCTGGTTTATTTATATATTTAATTTTTTAAAAACATTATTTAATTGTTTTTTTGGCTTCGGCCCCCCAGTTGTCTGAGGGACAGCAACCCGGCCCCCGGCTCAAAAAGATTGCCTACCCCTGGTCTAGGGCATTTGAATTTGAAGCACAATTCCCTGAATCTCCTACCCAACATGAAGATTCTGGGAGTTCTAATTCATTCCTCCTCCCCCATGTTCTTGTCTGTAGCACATACTCAGGAATTCCTCAGCAGACAAATTGATGTGGAAAGAGTCCCTTGAGGGTAGGAAGTCTGAAATTCACTGGATTAAAGAAACATAGTCTGCTTGCTCTAAGAAATAGGTTTACCAACAGGCTGTCAACTGAGAGAGCCTGACCAATCAGTTTTAGAGACAAATTTGGCACACTCATAAATCCTGGCTGAATTCAAAATGTCTTGTCAGAGTTTAAATTCACATGAGGGAAACATGAAACATTCTAGACAACGTTTTTAGGCACAATGCCTATGAAATGAACAATAATAAGAAATCCTGGAAACCAGTTTGATTAAGAACTGATTTCCAATTTATTGAAATGCCAGCAAAATACCCATTATTATAAATGGTGATATATCACTGCATGAAGGATTTATTTGCAGCATATCTCTGAGCATCCTCGTAAACATTGATATTAGGGGGTCAGCTAAAGCTGTGCTGAATCCTTTGGCTTTTATTGTGTTGACATTTTTCTGGATTTAAATAGTTTATACCGGGGTGGGCAAAGAGAGGCCTGTAATTGGAATGCAGCTTTGAATGCCACTTTTGTGAAGTCCTTCCCAGACACCCAACCTTCCACATTTAAAAGAGATTGCCATGATTTTTGTTCAAAACCCACACAAAGAGCCCTCAAAACACCCCAAACTTCACACAGAAAGGACCCTGTCCCCAAGTATCACTAATTCCACTGGATTCCTTCTCAAAATGGGACAGGAAGAACAATTTTGGGAAGGGCTCCAATGAAGATACAGATTTTTGGAGCACTCTTGGGGTGGGATACCTGGGAGTGGGTGGAAGGTCAGATGGGGGAAATTGGGCCCTGGCTCTCATCAGTTTCCCACCCCGGTTTGCTCTCAGCAACTCTTGGATACCATCACCATCATAGATAGACTCAGAAATGGCTTCTACAAGGAATATTTTATTGGCCATTCATTCTTACCTTTTTATCTCCCCTTTCCCCTAAAATATAGCCATCTACAACTGCTAAAACCATCATGCTAAAAATGGTTTTAAAGGAACAGATAAAAAATGTATATCTTCACATCCTTCCTAAATACAGCAAGAGTTTGGAACTGATTGAAATTCTAAAGCTCAGTATGTGGACAAGCTGACAAGAAGACCTGTGGTCTCTTTGCCAGAGTCACTCTGAGCCATTTATGTTTTCAAAAGATGAAACCAACACCTTGAACTAGACCCAGAAAACAATTGTCAATCAGTGTGAATCATTTGGTGTTCCATCCATCATCCCAGCTGTCCCATTGACCTAAAGTTTCTGCTGCCTGTACCAGGATCTAGTCAGTTTGAGATGGCATGCATGAGAGGTCATGTCCACTACCTGGGTTACTTCTGCATTTCAGAAGCCATTTGGGTAGTGGGGCTGGTGACTTCCATGTTAGTGGGGCTATGAATCCAGAGTTTCGACTGAATTTCAAAGACTCATCCAGGCTGCTGAGTCTATTTTATCTTGTATCACTTTTTTAAAACTTGGAGTAAGATCTGAGGAATTGGCTGTTCCACTGACATTCACCAGTTACCACAGCAACAAGGGCTTCAATGGGAATGCCAGCCATCTCAGCTGAGAGTTTTTCCAGGACCATGTCAAGTTCAAACAGTTTCCAGGGATGGACCAGATAAACAACAACAACAACAACAACAACAACAATAATAATGTATTTGCTAATAATAATAATAATAATAATAATAATAATAATAATGTATTTGTATCCCGCCCCTCTGAGAACAATCGGGGTGGCTAACAAAGTTAAAAATACAAAACATATAAAATCCCTGGTACCCTCCCCTCCTTAAAAAAGTATTAAATCCAATGCAATATTTAAAAAACAGAACAAAAAACAACAAACAAACAAACAAACAAGTTAAAAACTGACCAGAAGGTCAACAACATCACACCAGCAAACAATCAGTGGGAGCAGCAATATCTTTCCCAGACATTTTTCTAAGGCTGTCTATTCTGGGAAGGCCTGCCGGAAGAGATCCATCTTAACAGCCTTTTTAAAGCTAAGGATGTAAGCAGACGGATCTCATCCGGCAGGCCGTTTCACTGTCTGGGGGCGACAATGGGAAATGCCCTCTGGGAGGTAGTCGAAAGCCTAGATTTTTGTGGCTGAAGTAGGCCTTTCCCAGAGGAGCGGAGTGCGCAGGGAGGATTATAGGGGAGAAGGTGGTCCTGAAGATAATTTGGACCCAAGCCATTTAGGGCTTTAAAGGTGATAACCAACACCTTGTACTGGGTCCAGAAGCTAATGGGCAGCCAGTGGAGGGACTTTAGAACCGGGGTAATATGGTCCCTCCTGGATGTTCCAGAAATTACTCTGGCTGCCATATTCTGTACTAGTTGCAGTTTCCAGACCAAGCACAAGGGTAACCCCATGCAGAGCGCATTACAGACGTCTAGACATGAGGTTACCAGTGTGTGCACAACAGTCTCAAGATCCCTTACTTCCAGAAAAGGGTGCAGCTGGCGTATCAGCCGAAGCTGATAACAGGCGCTCCTGACTGTCGCATTTACCTGGTTCGACATCAGGAGCGATGAGTCAAAGAGCTTTAGCTTACATGGAGGGCAAAACATCAGTGTAAGTTCAACACCAGTACCTACAACCACTGATACCTCTTGTTGTAGGTAACTGTTGTTAAGTTGGTCTTGACTTATAATGATCCTATGAATGAGAGACGTCCAAGACATCATGGTATTAAAAGATCTTGGTAACTTGGGACTGTGGCTTCCTTGATTGAACATATCTACTTGTAATGTGGTCTTCCTCTTCTCCTGTTCCTTCCACTTAACCAAACATTATTTTTTCTTTTTTAATTGTTTTTTTCAAAGACAAACAAAATAATAATAATAATAATAATAATAACAACAACAAAACAAACAAATAAACCTTCTTTTGTTCAACTTCTTTTTCACAGTAGCTCCTAAGAACTTAATACAGTAATTACATTCTATGTTCTTATAGTAAACCTAACAGTGACTTCCTATATATAATTCTTAATTCCTTGTTTTGTATAAAGTACATTTTCTACTTTTATTTTTATAACCGTCTACTTGGTTTTGTTAAACATCTGGTAAGTAGCTTCTAAGCCTTCATAATTTAATTTGCTTATTCCCAAAATGCTTCTAATTTTTCCCATTTCTTTTTGAATGGTTGAGTTGTTTTTCCATTGATTATCATAGTTAATTTGTCCATTATTGCATATTCATTTAATTTAATTTCCCATTCTTCCATTTGGTATATCTTTTTTAATGTTTGGCAAAGACTATTTGGGCCACTGTGGTCATATATAATAGTACACTTGTTTCTTCCTTATTTAATTGGTCTTTCAAATCATCTGTTATATTTAATAGAAACAATTTCAGACTCATTTTAATATCTTTCTGCATTATCTCTGCTATTTTTTTAAATTGATATCCCTCCAGAATGTTTTGGCTTTTTGCATTGCCACCACACATGGTAAAATGTTACGTTTGGCTTTTCACACTTCCCACAATGGTTGTTATTATTTTTTTTATCTTTGCAAGTTTTGATGGTGACATACTGTATGCCATCTAAAGAAAAGCTTGTAATAGCTTTCCTTTAAATTATTACATTTTGTAAATTTTAAATTGTGTTTCCATGTTTTTTCGCATTCTTGTTTTTCTAATGAATCATGCTGTCTCATTATAGAGTGGGCCCACCATATTAGCAGGCTAACTGTCTGCAGTTTGTAGCATCAGCAGCTAGCCTTGGACCATACAATCCAGTGGTCATGCATGTACACAGCTGGATGACATGGAGCCGTTCACATTGCTGTATATTCATTGTATATGAAGTTGAGATCCCATGATATTTTATATTCTCAGGGGGATGGCAAGCCCATGCCCAAGCCCAAGCTGATATAGAGCATCCACTGTATGTCCAAAGTAAGATAAAGTTCAGTGAGAATTCAGGCTTGATTTGCTCTTGGACCCATGTATGTGGTCCCATGTGGCAATCCATGTTTTCTGTAGACATCTCCTCCAGCACCACATTTCAAATGAACTGATTCTCTTCCTGCCAGTTTTCTTTACTATCCAGCTTTCACCTCTACCCTATTAGGCTTCAATAGGGTGGGTAGGAGTGGATACAAGTAGCCCATGGGCACTAATTCTGCTAGTATTGTCCACCTCTAGTGTGTTTGAGTAGAATGCATATATTGATGAAGGGAGGGAACAAAAGTGTCTCTTAAAAGTATCTTACAATGGTGAATGTCCAGTTCAGCACAAGAAAAAGAGACTTATATGTGTAATATTTGTTTTGTAAGTTTGTCTATATTTCGTTTTCTATTAAAATAAAAATTAAAAAGAAAAGAAAAAGAGACTTCATTGAGCAACCCACTCAAGAGTACCTCACAACCCATCTGTGAGTCACAGCTTAGTTTGGGAAGTGCTATGTGATTTCCTTACAGTCTCCCCCCCCCCCCCCATACCATTTTATGAGCTTCAGCTTCTCTTAATATTTTTGTGTTAACTACAGTATTAATTTCTTGAGACGATACTGTTCAACCAAGAGAAAATTCCTTACCCCCCAAACTCAATTAGGTTTTAATATCAAACTGACACAAGGCTTTATGCACTTTAATTGTAATTGGCAAACATCCTGTTAAATCCATATCTTCAGATTCCTGACAGCTTCATTTTAAAGGGAGCTTCAAGGAGATATCAACTTATAGAAGATCTATAAATGTATTCAGCACAAAATATAGAGATCTCAAGTTTCCCATTCTTTAAAAGGCCTGGGACAAGCCTGGGTTGGGAATGGCATGAGTACTCCCATGGACAAAGCTGTACAAAACAATCTGTCCCTGTGAGTTTACATCCCATGCCTAGCGTGGGATGTTTTTATTCGTTTTCCCCCTTATTTTATTTGTACCTTTACTATGTAAAGCTCTGTGCAAAGTTTATTTATATCTATAAATAAATGTTAATAATAATAATAATAATAATAATAGTGTGGGAATGAAAGCCGGTGTTAATCTCTATTAACAAACAGATGACTTAGGGTTGTTACACCATAGTCTTAAACATGATGCTGTGAATGTTCAACCTGGGGAAGGCTAAAACAAAGGAAAATAACCAAAGCAGTGGCATAAAGAAAATAAAGAAAATATCTTGGCCCTTTCACATTACCAATCACATCTCTGTGATTCCAGTTTAACTTTCCTGACAACATCCTGTAGAAGCCTCTTGCTGGTATTTTGATAAGAGACTAGAGTGCTTTGTCTGAAAATTCTGAATACCCCTCCCTAAATTGAAAATCCCAAGTTTCCATAGGATGTTTCTATGGCAGTTGAAGTGGAATCAAAGCACTACAGTTGCTTAGATGTGAATGTATGTCTGGCTGTGAACTGTAGCAAATAGCCTTAGGGAAAAATAGAATAAAGGGTTGAGGCTTGTCCAGCCTTCCAAATCATTACGTTAGAGCTTAAAAAGTGAACCTGTTGGTTCAGAACTAATACACAGTATTTGAAATTTCAGCAGAAGAAAATGCTGTGTGGAGCCTTTGGTGTGGTGCGTGACCTTGCACATGAATCTCAGCTGCTTAAGAAGGCTTGGAAAATTACATTATCCTATACCATCAGCACTCACTCAATAAATATAGATAAAAAAGGCAGGCAAGAGAAATCCCACAGAGCTAGAGTATTGACTTCCAGCTTTGGCTAAGCAGTGTAACAACTCTCTATAACTAATGAGCAAGCAGCAAGAAGGACACAGTGCCCTTTTTGATTCATGTGCTGGTCTTTGAAGAGAACCTATTAGTTGTCAGTGCTGTCCCTCTTTGTGCTTCAGAATAAATATTTTTTGTGTCCTAGTATGGGAGGGTTAGCTATTGTCCTTTGGGAGAAGTAAATTAAATTTTCTTTTCCCCCATTATTGGAATCTTTATTACAATTACCATGGCAAATCCCAGATGAACATGAAAGAAATACAGAAGAGGGTAAAAGAAAAGCATATTAACTTTGTGTAATCAATCCATATACTGTTTGACAACTAATACCCAGACAATATGAATAAAACTTGTTGTGCAACCCTTTGGGGAGTAGCAAGAAGAGTCCGAATCTTTTCAAATTTAGAACAACATCTCATTTGTAAAAGTGTGGGTCCATATAAAAGTAAATGCTTTCCCTGAAGGGGGAATCTTCATTACTTGTTGTAAAGGTGGGTTCGAGCTAGAAGCAAATGGTTGAATGGTTGTGCTGGTATATGATGAAATGAATGGAAGGGAAATATAGGATTTGGACAACCTTGCTATAATAAACTACACATTTGCACACACAAAATACACACCATCAGTATATTTACATGTACCTCTCCAACATATGTGCCCAAAGATATTGGCCCTTCATTATGGACTGGGTATCGCATATAGCACAATAGTACAGGACTCATGTTGTCTATCAGCTACAGTCACAAGGATAGCTTACTCTCTTGAGGGCATTCGCTTCTCTCTCTCTCAAAAAAAGTGGGTATCCACAAGTCTGCTTTAGATGAACTTCTGTCAGAATCAATAGCAGAAAAGAGTCTCAAAGGATCTTTGGCCACTTGAACTTTTGTTGCTAGTCCTCAGTAATATAAGCAACTGTGCATTTCAAATCAAAGTCAGAAGGCACATGTTTAAAAGGTCTCCTTGAAATGACCTGTTTCAACTATTACTGTAGTGTGTAGCAGTGACCATCATACCATTCTTCTTCCAGGCCAAAATGAATGAATGAATGAATGAATGAATGAATGAATGAATGAATAAAGTCTCCAGGAAGAGGCGAAATACGCTCATATGTAAAATCTCTCTGTGTTTGGTGCCAGGATGACACAATGACCAGTGTAGTTCTTTATGGCTGTGGTGGAAGTAAATCATTCCTCAGTGGCTGGTCTAGTGATCTCTGTCAAGGTATCTTCCAGCTTTTTCAGTGCACCTCCTAAAATAGCATAGCTTTATAGTGGGCCACTCTGTTTCCTTTAATGGGCTTTGGATTTGATCCATCATTAGAAGCACTTTTTAAAATGCTATCCAATGTTGATTTATGGCAAACTAAAAAGGTTTTGTAGATTAAATAAAACATTTTATATATACAGTTTTATGTATATTAATCTCTATGGAATGCATTTAAATGACCCTTTTGTTTTCAACTTGTGTGAGGCATGCGTGAGAAATTGATTCAATCAGTGGATTTTTCCAGACTGTGCTTTCCAAACTGGAAGAAGAAATTGAGATATTTTAAGGTTGGAAATAAGTACCTTTCAGGTCATGCACTGCATTTGGTGAGATAAACCAAAAGAAGTATTCCAATACATATGTATATATATATATATATTTAAAGTGCAGCCCTCTCCCTCTACTGCATACATTTTTTTTAAATGCATGCACACAAAATGTAAAACCTTACCACCATTAAAAAATCACACACGCATCAAACCACACAAAATGAATGTGGTTGTTGGGAAAATGAGGAACTTTGAAGAAAAAGACTTGACAGATAGTTAAATGGGACATCTATGTTCAGAGGCTTCTCTGGAAACAGAAACTCAGGAGGACACTTATTCAGCAGGATGCTTCTTTTCTGTAAACATATCTTCCATAGAATCCACAAAATATCGGTTTCTGCAGAGATTAAAGCAATCGATGATTGGCACTGTTAATTTACTGACACCCTTTCTTTCTCAATAGGACATAAGTTAACTTAATTAAAAAGGCGATAGTTAAAGATTCACATCAAAGCAGCACTTCATTATTACTTGAAATTGGATGGCAGTAGTTGTCACGTCTCTAGAGTTTTGCCCAAATTAGGAGCAAATCACACCTGGCCAATTCTAGTTTGTTCCAGTTTGCATTAGCACACTGAAAACATGGATATGGTGGCACTCTCTTGGTTAATAATATTTTGCCCAACAAATAATTTTTTGGCTATTTGAGGGAAATGGGAATATATCACAACTGCTGTTCTTGCCTTTTTCATGTATTATTCACTGCGTGTTCACAGCAGATTCTTTCCTTGATTGTCAGGTCCACCATATCTTTTTTAAAATGGTTTTTTCCTAAAACAGTCCCAGCCAATCACAGATTACATAGTCAATAAGATGAATCATTGTGATTATGTAGCAAATCGTGTCTGATTATTTGAGACAGCCAATCAGAGTGGCCTACTTAATGATGTCACAAAGTCAAATCAGAGTGAAGGCAAAGCATCCTTTCATCAGTCTGCATCGACAAACATTTTCTTTTAAACCAGCTTCACAAAATCTGTAATATATTGTAGAAATAGGCAAACTTTTTATCAGCTGCAACTTGGGGGGGGGGGGGAGAGCAAGGCACCATCTGTTGCCTTAATGCTGTTAACAACAATTATCATCATGTTGTTTTAGTTCATTATTGTATCGTGTCATTTCAGCAAGCATAAACTCCCAATTACATTGGAAAAGTGCCAAAACTTTTACCTACTCTTTTCTCTACCATTGATTATTATAAGTTTGTGCTTAGACTTAGTGAACAGATTACAGACTTTGGATCTGGGAAGTTGGGAAGAACTTTCTGGTTGCTCCTTATAAAGTAATTCCCTATCTGTGGATTTACTCCTATACTCATACCTCAGGCATAATGGTTTTGCTTCTGATTTTGGGGGGACTTTGTGAGATCTACTGACCACTCTATAATCTTATCTACTGGAGTGTTTAGTGGGACCTCCGCATTCTCTGGGTTTAGGGCATAGGACCTCTGGGAAAGTGGGAAAACTGTGTGTGTGTGTGGGGGGGGGGGGGCTCAATTTTCTTTACCTGTGTGAGAATGCCTCTCTTTTAATCTCTAGGTCCTCCAGTGCAACTCTGTCATCAATATCCACTAGAAGTTGACTATAAAATCAAGCTGAAGGATCTATAAATGCCTAGAGAAGTATTTTCTCTAGAAATCTCTAGGTCCTCCAATGCAACTCTATGGTCAGCCTCTGGTAGAATTGTGCTTGAAGATCTAGAAATTATTTGAGGAAACGCATTAATCAAATCTATGAATAATCAAATCTACAAACATCAAAGCCGCAAATGTGGAGGGACAACTGTAAGGCAATTATGGGACTCCTCTTTGAGCCCAAGGGCCACATTCAGAGTCAGAGGAGGTTTTGAGGGCAGCATTCAAGTGACAGAAAGGACCAAACTCAAAAGTACAGAATCAAAAATATTAGTGTATTTTGGCCTGAAGCTCTTACTGCCAGCAACTAAACCTTAGGAGAAGCATTTTGAATTTAATAAAAAGGAAGGGGACTGTGCAAAAACTAGAAAACCGCACAAGGTGTCATGAAGCATTGCTACCTTATACCCCCAGGTATCTATAAGTATCTAGAGTATCTACAATCAGTATGCTGTATTGTTGCAACCACCTAAGTGGTATCATTATCTATGACATGTGGGAACAAAGCTCAGAATTGGAGCTGTGAAGATCAGAGAGAGCACTAATTTACCATTTGTGGAAACTTTTGCCAGTCTCCAGTAAGAGAAACATTTCCCCTGCAGCAGAGGTTGTTACGACCTGCCAAAATATGTGGACTTAGTTTGGAATACACTGCTCTCTGTAGCAGTTTGGATGTGTATTTATTATTTTTCAGAATTATTACAATGTGGTTACTGTATATAAAAAGGTATTATTATTTATAGTTTAGAGAGGTGGTTTTATTCCTTGGACACATTTATTCCTTTGACATATCACAGTTCAGTGCACTGTCAGTTTCTCTCTTCTGTGTTTTCCTGCATTGCTACCTTAGCCAGGAGGGTCAGATTCAGTCTCAGGACTTGAGGTTCTTCATTCTGGCATAGGAGATTATAATACACTAACATCATTAATGGAAACTCAGGAATATTTGGTGTTGATTTTCTCTCACGTTTAAAATGTAAATGCCTTGTAGGATCACAGCTAACTGAATATTTTACTATACCACACCCATCCTCTTCAAAAGGGCTTTAGCAGAATCAGGTTTGTGGTAAACTGCTTCCTTAGTTGAGGAGATGGCAACATTTAAAGATCTGCAAAATGACAAATCAAACAAGTCTATCATCTCACAGTCTCTGATGGATATTATCTATTTAATAGATAATTACACATATAATTACCCTCAGTTAAAAGATCTTATGGCTGGTAAACTTATATCACAGTGGTTAGTGCCACCCATAGGGTATCACAGTGAAATAAGATATAAAGAGCTTACTGTAACCCAATGTGTCATTATTACCAGATTACTGACTTATCTGGATACACCATAGTCCTCTGAAACTGTCATTATCATCAGTCTTACTGCTGGAGATGGAGGCCAAACATCACACATCTCTCTAGTCATGCAGATCATTTGTGTACAAATGTGCTTTCCTGTTCCCTTTAGATGAATGTTGTTACACCACCATCTCTTCTTTCATTTCACTGACTGATCTGTTTGCATCCCTTTTCTTGAATGTAAGGCATCTTGTCTTACTGAAATACTAGTCTTCCTCGGTTCCTTATGCGATACATCCTCATGCAGATGCCAAAATCTTTTCAATCTGATGTGTGTGCTTCTTATTTTAATTCTCATGAACCATGTTTAATGCAGTTTTTTGGTATGCTCTGAACCCATGGCAAATTCCAAACTCTGTTGTTGTTGTTGTTGTTGTTATTGTGTGCCTTCAACCCTATCACAAGGTATCTTGGCAAGATTTGTTCTTCCTCTGAGGCTGAGAGAGCGTGAATTGCCCAAGGTCACCCAGTAGGTTTCCATGGCTAAGGGGGGATTTGAACCCTGATCTCCCAGTATCCTAGTCCTAGTCCAGTACTCAAGCTACTACACCACACTTGCTCTCTCTCACTAGGTTTAATGTAAATTTCTTGTACATCCCACTGCAAATTCCAATCTCTCTCCCCCCGCACCCTATACAAAGTAGACACTGACACCTACTCATTAGCATCATAATTCACTGGAAAAAATAATAGCTGGCATCTTGTTGGGTATTTATAACATCTTAAACCAAGATATGATACTGCAGTTTAGAACTGCAGAATTGCACAACAGTTGCATTTCCAGAAGGGACTAGCTATGCCATTATGCCCATTGTACAAGTGGAACAAGAAGTGCAGGCATTGTGCAACAGTCCAAATATACAAAAGTACACCACATTGTGAGACAGGCAGCCTTTGTGCAATGAAAGAGCTAGGAGTCAAGGCCACAGGGCACTTGTAATCCAGAACTAAGGGCAACAGAAAGTCATGGGTACCCTGCACAGCTGGAAAAATGTCCTCCCCTTTTGCAATGCCCTGTTTTGTGGTGGGAGTTCCATTCAGGCACTATCGCAATTCTCTAATATGTATTGCATCATGTCAGTGATGCAACTTCATCTTCATAGAGCTATGTATTGTAGCCCATGATGTAATGTCTTGAATGCTATGAGGAGCTTTTGGTCCCAGTATGATGGATATTTTGGGGAAAAAATGGGTTTGAGTGAACAGACCAGCCACCCTATTGCTCTTTCTGACTATTTCTTGTTTCTAAACCTTTTGAAAAGAAGGAAATTTCAAAATGATCCAGAGGTGGTAGCAATAGCAGAGCAGTATTTCAGTGACTAGACATTAGAATTTCTTTTAGAAGGATTAAAGAAACTTGAGAAACACCAAGTGTGTGACTATGTGGAATAGTATGTAAATTTCATGGCTCAAGGTCACTCCATTCTTGTTCAGGAGGAGAACGTTTCTGCACCTCCTTGTATTGACTGGAACATTGATGAAAATCAACAGATTCTGTCCCATCATTCTTCCTCTATGATTAATTTTTTAAAAAAAATCCTTTGCTTATGGCCAGCAGTTGGAACTTGGGGGTAGGTTTTACAGCTGTTCAGGTATTAATTCAGAATGTCTACATTGTAAGTTTAGTTCTATGTGAATTCTGCATCAAAACATGGCTCTCAAGGACCAAAATGTTATCTAGGACCTTATCAGACATGGGTGAAATGTTGCAGAAGCGCCAGGATGTGATCATCCGTGGCACTTCTAAATGTAATCGGGGCTTCCTGTTATGATCCCATCATGGAATCATTCATGAGGAAGCCATTTTCTGAATAACGGCTCCTCTTTGTTTCCCCACAAATGATTCCATGATGGGAACATAGCGGAAAGCCTCAATTACACTTTAGAAATGCCACAGATGATCACATCCCTGTCGCTTCTGTGTGTTTTTGCCATGTTTGGGTGATGTTTCATCCTACGTGTGATAAAACCCATACTGTTGCATGAACATTAAGGAAAGGACACTAGTACTAGCTGAGGGTGAAATCCAAGCCTATAATTCTGACCACATTACAGTTTGTGAAGTCACTGCAGAACAGCAATAAATTGCTGATTAAACAGCTCTGCATTAGCATTTAAAGAGCCAAACATTTGTCACCATATCAATTGTTCAAAATCAATATGTCCTTAGTGGGCTGAGGATCATTTATCTTGTTATACATTACTTTCATGACTATTTTTCTTTCTCATATCTATGCTGATATATTCATTTGTGTGTATACTCTCATATCTCTCTCTGTGCAAGTATTCATGTTCTCTTATTATTACATCTGGGAAGAAAAGATTAATCAAACATTTCAAAAATGTGAACTGAAATAACAATGAATAGCTTGTAAGAGGATAACCATCTCGCTGCATATCACAACGTAATTCTACAGAACATAAGAGAAGAATACTCTAATGCCCAAGTAAGGTCAAGAAAAAGGAAACTTGGATTGAATAGCACTAGTCTTCTCTTTTAGATCAAAGAGTAATTATGGTTTAATAGCAAAAGCTTAATTAATCCCCTCTTCTCAAGTACATTAAAATAGCTCCGCATGATGCTAATGTTATGCATTTATTTTTGGGCACTCATGCTCTTCATTAAGGAGCATTTCTCCATTGTATGTAAAGCTCCCTTGTTGCAAGAGCTCCATTATCAGTACATTTCCAGGCACAACTCAAAGTTTTGGTTATGACCTATAAAACCCTGTATAGCTCAGGTGTAGTTATCTGAAGGATCATGTTCCCTCAAATGAGACTGCCTCTGTCTTGAAATACTCTGGGGAGGCCTTTCTATTTCCCCCCTCACCCTTACAGGAATATCTAGTGAGAACATGGGAGAGGGCATTCATATGGATGCTCTAAGTCTCTGGAATGCCCTTCCAAAAGAGGTTAGACTTGTGCCCTTCCTGCTGTCATTCTACAGTCAAGTGAAGACCTTTTTTGTTTGTTTCAGCAAGCTTTTAAAGAATGATTGCTGAAGGAGAACAGATCTTGCATAATGAGCTACATTGTCTAATTGATTTTTTTTTTAAAATCATTATTTTTAAACTGGTTTAAATTTTATTGATAGTTTTGCATGAGGTGACTTTTTAGCTATGTTTGTTTTAACTGTTGTAAGCCATTTTGAGTCCTGAAAAAAGCAAGATATATAAGTCAATGGGAATGAAGCCAGGAAGAGGTGGGGGCAGCTTGTAGGTGTGGATATATAACAGGGAGGAGCAGGTTTGAAAGGGGATGTCTAGTGTGTGCCCTGAGGGGTGAAGAGCCATAGAGGCTAGGTTAGACTGCTGTGAGGGGCAGTTAGAAAGAGTTTTAGGTACCTAAGGCCCGTTACAAATGGGCCTTTAAGTACGGACTCAGTCCGTACTAGGGTTAAAAAGGGGTGTCACTTCCGGATGCCCCTAACCCTACTACGGATTGAATCTGTACAAAATGGCGGCGCCCCTTCCACATGGGGGCTGCCATGATGACGTCATGACCACGCCGCCTCTATACGGGGTGGTGCGGACGTGACATCATCGCTCCATGCCAGGGCGCTTAGTGCGCCCTTTGCGCGGAGCAGGAAGGAGCTCCGTTTCGGAGCTCCTTCCTGGTTTGCATCGCTGAGCGCAGCTTTCAAACAGCTGCGCCAGCGACGCAAAGGAGAAAGGGGCTCCTCCTCCCCGCCACCGTGGGGTGTCCTTGGGGCTTGAAGCCCCAAGGACACCCCTTTCCAGGCTGCGGGGAAGCGGCCTTTTGCCGCTTCCCCGCAGCCTTGAAAGCAGCGGATCGGGACCTCCGAGGCTGCCAGTCTGGCAGCTGAGGCCCCGATACACCGGGGAAAGCAGCGCCTACAGGCCATCTCAAAGGGGTGGTCTGTAATGCGCCTAAGAAAGGGACAAAGTGTGTCCTTAATTATATTGTTGTAGTGTCCTCCAGGAGACATACGTAGCATTTGGTGACTAGTGGAGTCACAGGTAACCAGAAAGGTTATATAGTGTGCCCGCATTTTACACGGGTGTGGTGTACACAGTTTTCAGCATATGCTGAAAGCTGCGCTGGAAAAGCCCCTTGCGCACCCTGAAAGAAGTAATGGGGCACGCGGGTGCGAGCCCCATTACTTCTAATGGTGCTCCAGCACACTCGGATTTCCCCTTATGTGGAGGGATCCGGAACTAATCCCCATGTAAGGGTAGGGCCCACTGTAAGATACAAAAGTTTAATAAAGGTTCTGTGAGAACTTAGTCTGTACAGAAGAATATATATATGAAGCTATAAAAAAACAATTACAAAAACAAACTAAAGAAACTGTTAAACTGTGTAACTAATAAAGTATTTATACACCGTATCTATTGTGAACACCATCCACTAAAAGAGATACTATATGTAGCCTGACTTGTAAATAAATTTCTTACTTTGTTTCAACAAGCAGCTGTCTGAAGTCATTTCAGAAACACATTAAAAACACTACCAACATTGAGAAGAGTCTTTTAGGTTTGGGACACATTAGACAGAGGGTTTGCGGCTGTCAAAGAATAGTTGGTGCCAAGCTGGGGTGGAAATTGAAACCTAGAGAGTTAGCATCTAAAGACAGCTATAGTACAGGCGACACTTAAGAGAGTCCAGAGTTCGAGTCTTGCAATGAAAAAGCGGTGGGATAAAAGACCTATTGTACTGCCATCAGTGAAAAATAGTTGGATGGATGAGTCTCTCACCTTCACAAGAGACATCAGGTGCATTTCTTGAAATGCTCCGCAGAAGTTCGAATCAGCTGATGAAATTCTGGTGGGAGGAGTAGCCTTTTTAGATTTTAGTTGTTTCTTCTGGGTGAGCTTGATGTTACAATGCTAAAGATACCAATTATAGGCTGAGTTTTCCTGATCTGGAATTCCAAAATCTGAAATATTCAAAAATCCAAAATTGTCCACATGCGTACCTGACACCTTTGCTTTCTGATGGTTCAGTGTAAACAAACTTTGTTTCATGCACAAAATTATTGAAAATATTATGTGTAAAATTACACATATAAGGTGTATAAGGTATATATAAAATGTGAACAAATGTCATGTTTAGTCTTGGGTTCCATCTCCAAGAGATCTCATTATGTATATGCAAATATTTTAAAAAAAACTGAATCCAAAACACTTCTGGTCTGAAACATTTTGGATACAAGATTTGAAAGATGGAATTCAGAGAACAATAACAAATGCCAAATTAAAAACTTACATTCTATTCGAAGTCTTTCCTTAGAGATTATGAAGTGGTGCCTAAATGTCTGTGTGATTAATATCTTGAAGAAAGGAAGCTGTTCACTTTTGTAGTGTAAAGAGTACATTTCATATTATGTTTTCAAAAAGCTTTTGTGAATACTATATCAGTGTTCCTGTAGTCAGAGATATGATTGACTAAGGTGTTGAAAAATTCCCTCTTTAAAACAACAGGCCTAGATCCAGCACCATTAAGCACTGTAATATTGCATTGATTTCAGTGAGCGTTGTGCACATCCAGAAATTTTAAATAGGAATTTGAGCTACATTATATCTGGGCAGGGGCACAATTTCATAGGCTTATGCACAGAAAATGGCTCAGCTGAAACTTAGCTTTGTAGGAGTGATTTGTTTCAGGATGGTCCCTGCTGATTTTGAGATAAGTAAAAGATGAGAAGGAATGGCTTTTTAAAATAGGAGTTCAAAGTTTAATGAGTGACTGCCAGCAGTCTGATGAGTATTCTTTTTTAAAATAGACTTTGCTAGCATTGATCTTTATGGGCCAATTTTTCTATTATATTGTATCATTTGATAAATGGTTTGTTGTGTAAATAGATAACTTTGCCCTTGTTGTACTAGAAGATGCTTATAGTTTTTATGAAAATCCAATTTCCATTTTCTAGTATAGGAGCTCATAATATAAACCACGCCAAAGCCATGCTCCAGTCCTAAAGACTGGAGCATAGCTTTGGTACAGCTTCTGGCCTCTTAAGATGTGTGTGTCATTTAAACAGCATACCTCCAAAGTGATGTGTAGCAGCTTTATTTTGGCCTGTCTGTTTGGGTCCTTAATCTTTCTTAAATGGTCTGGAGAAATTTCTGATCTGTCTCAATTGAATAGACTATATGGACTTTATCATATGATGGTTGAAAAGTGGAATTAGAGCAAGACAGCAGTGTCTGTGGCCTTATCTTGTCACTTTTCTATCCAGTAGCTGGTCTGTAGTCCATCCATTTCTGGTGCTCTTTCTCATTGACAGCCAACACTCATCAATGCCTCCCAATTGTGCTGCTTTTCCACTTTGATTCATGTGTGATAGCTTCCTCCCACTGCAGTTCTGATATGCAGCAAGTCACTTGGTGTGAGTGGGTGTGATTATGATCCTCTTCCCCCTCCCTTCCCCCTTGCTATTCCCAAGCAGTATTTTCTTTATTTTTAACTTAACTGATTATCATGATCATAATCATACAATCAATACAATAAAAATATACACAGTCTGAAAGTTATGCTGGGAAGAGGTTAGGGCAGGGAGGCAAGGCTATGGGAGCTGGTATGAGAAAGATGGAGGCCGAGACAGAGGCAGCATGATTGCACTTTTGAATAGTAGTATGATGATGAGTTTCCCTAACCTGATATGTTTTGTGTTTCCTACACAAATGCAACTGGAGCACTTTACAAGCCTGGTGTGATAAAGTCCTGTGTGTCTACTCCAACAAACAGAAAAATCTGATAATTAGGTAAACCACTCTGCCACTAACAGCCATCCAGGTATGCAAAGCTAGAACAAATTGAACTACAGCAGAACAAATCACAACATACAATGCTATACTATATCTGTATTGCGTAAGAAACATCAAGGTATGGTCCTTAACAGCTGCCATTCCTTGAAATGTTGAAGCACAATATGTTAAATGAGAAGAGACTGTTGCTGTTGTTTGACGAATGTGTATCATCAATAGTTTGGATTATAATAATATTGTTTGTTTTGGAGGGAGAATGGGGTTTATTGTGTATTATTGTATTTTAACCTTGTTGTAAGCTGCCTCGAACCTGCAGGAGAAGCGGGATAAAATAATAATAATAATAATAATAATAATAATAATAATAATAATAATAATAAT
>NC_056524.1:69959486-69960473 GCF_019175285.1 Sceloporus undulatus
TCCCAACATTCATGACTGCTGGTCATACTGGCAGGGGCTGATGGTGGTGATGGTGGGAGAGTGGAGAGGAATTTGGTGCACTTCAGGAAAAAAAAGACCCTGGAAGAGAAATTGGGTGAAGAATGTAAAAAACTGAAGAAATTGTGTGACTAGTTTCAGGCACAGCATACAACTGTATGATGCATTTCATATGATGCATTTCACACAATTCTGGTGTTAAAGACAGACAGCTCACCAAGAAGTTCAGTTTTTGATTACACATGCTACATGCTTTCAGCTGTCTCGGTGGTACAATATATGGGACACAAAAAATGCCAAAGAATCCTTTCCCCCACCAATTGCTCAAAATGCTTTTTCTACCTTGTTTCACTTATGTTCTCAGACCAGTACAGACAAGTTAATTTTATTTGTCAGATATAGTAAGATGAAATCTATGAATGACAAATGATTTAGTATGTAATTCTATCCCTCCAATTATTGTTTGTGAAACAAACCTTTAGAAATCTTGTTTGCCTGCGCACACAAGCACAGGATGATTTGGCATTCATGACTCTAGAGGAATGGTGAATGCTTTTCAGTTACCGGTATTGCCATCATTCATTTCAGTTCTAACTTTAAAAGTAAATCAAGAAATTAGCTGAAGCCTTGGTCAATGAGTAATTACGCTTACACTGCACATCTTGGGAATTTGCTCACCATCCATCCATCCATCCCTTTTTTATTGATTGTGCTGCACAGAAACACATTATAAAGTTAACATATTTGCTCTGCAACTGGACTGAATAGCTCATTTACTTTCACAGTTATATCATTTCAAATAAGTACTGACACAGAGAGAACTAGTAAAGTTGGCAAATTTCACTACTGTCTACATTTTATTTGCTTCTCTAAATAAGTTATCACTACATGAAACTACCTGCCTGCCTGCTTGCCTATATCTATCTATCTATCTATCTATCTATCTATCTATCTATCTATCTATCTATC
>NC_056524.1:69960483-70026142 GCF_019175285.1 Sceloporus undulatus
CAAAACCTCTCTATAGTACGCTTAGCTCATTAGCATCGGCAAAATAGCTCTCCCATTTAAGCCTGCAATAATGACACTTTATTTTAGTGGCCATCTGGTGCAGGCATAGAATTTTAGTGTCAGAATTTGTTTAGCAATATCAGGTTTTTATTTGTCCTGAGAAGACAGGGTTTTTTTGTACACCCCAGTTAAATAATCTCCCTAGCCCTAAAATGTGGCAGTGGAGCATCTAGAAGAATCTAGATCTGTAACAGAAAGTTATGAGAGTTTAGATATTTATAGCACGTGCTACAGCTGGGGGTCTCTTGGGCAGGTATGAATGTCTCTATATATTCCTTTCCTGCGCACAGCTAGGTAACAGTACAAGAGTTTTTATAAATTTTTCAGTTTTTAAAATTTTAGGTATTTTTTCCAAAAACTTTGTAAGTTTTTTTGGTATGTAAAGCACATTTGTCCTCCATCCATCCATCCATCTTTTAGAACATGGGATTTGTAGATCCTTGTGATTTGGAAGTGCTTGGGCCTCTGGAGTCCCTCTTGCATAGACATCTATAAAAACATCTTTACAAACATTTTTCAGTGCATAGTCATTGAAATGAATGGATAGCTACCTTGATTTGAAAACCATTCTTTGATTTTTTTTAAAAAAAGGAGGGATATGAGGCAAATATGTAAAATAATAAAAAATAAACAATAAATAATATTGAAAAGTCTAACATAAAAAAAACACTGAAAGAGAAAAGTTCATTTAATTGATTTACCTCCACTATCCATAAGACTGTGGATGCAATGGTTTACATTGAATACATTAGATATGACAGAGCTTGGCATTTTGTAGAAAAGGGATCCATTCACCAAACTGTCAGAGGCTGTCTTATCAGCCTTCATTGGACCTGATTAAATGTGTCTCTTTGGGATGTCTACTCCAGACAGGTATGGAGAAAAATGAACCTTAATCTCTCTTTGTGTTCCAGGCAGGGGTCGTTTCTCAGGGCAATGACACCAGTAGCAGCACAGAAGCATTCATTTCTTTTTTCCTTCCTTTAACTCATGTTACAATTTGTTTTGTATGTTGGGAGTTGTTTACTATCACGAGAGTTATCCTATGGAACAATTTACACATACCCTCAAACATTTCACAGATGAAAACAGGACACATGTGTTCAATCAAATTCAGAGTGTGATCAAGATGGAAAAAATATTTATGAGAAAGGACACACAAACTAGGAAGGTCTGCAGCAGACTTCAATATCCATTGAACTCAGTGGGGCATAACATACCTAGGAGTGATTATGTGCAAGACTGTGCTACGTATGGACACCCAACCTTCTGGTCCAGTAGCTTGATCCATATCCCTTGATAACCTCTTTCATTCTTAGGACAAGATAGAAACCAGGTGGCAAGTATTATGATCTGCTTCAGGTCAATACTGGCAAAGCACACCTGATGATGAGATATGTCACAGGTGGCAGAAGGATTCTAGGAGGAAATAAAATCAGAAATAGCACACTGGATGAATGAAGAATTTTTAATGTTTTAGACAATTATAGATGAATCCTATATATATCTACTCAGAAGTAAATGTCTTTGCATTCAGTTGGGCTTATTACCAAGTAATCCAATGCATATTTGCTCTATTAATGTACATCCTTGCCTTGAGGCTATGATCTGGACAGTTGGCATTGAACCTATTGAAGTGCATCCTATTTATTTAGGCCTCTATTCTCTATTGGCTACTGAGATAAATATACTTAAGTTTACCCTCTTTCTAAGAACGTGTCACTCAAAGAAGTTCATAACAAAACAACAAACAAACAAATATAGCAAATGAATATTAACCTTGGGGCATAACAATCCCACAATTTTTGATGAGAGACAGATGAAAACTTGTGTATGCTTGTGCGATGTTATAAATGGAGGATGGAGAGTCCATGTGGTATATTGGTTTGAGTGTTGGACTGAGAATCTGGGAGACAAGGATTCAAGTCTGTCCTTGGCCATGGAAATCCAGTGGGTGACCTTGGGCCAGTTACACTGTTTCAGCCCCAGAGGGAAGCAATGGCAAATCCCTCTGAACAAATCTTGCCAAGATTACGCTATGATAGATTTGCCTTAGGGTTGCCACAAGCAGGAAATAACTTAAACAATTACTCTTTACTTTTGTGGTTGAATCCCCCCCTTAAGTTGATAAAGAAGTTGGCAATGCATCTAGAATGAGCACATTTCCATTTGCAAGATCATATCAGTTTGTTGCTAAATTGGATAGGACATTGGAAGAGTTACTTTTTTTACTATGTCTCCCCAAATCTCCAAGCCTGCATGGCCAGTTTTCTAAGTTCTGCCAACAATGCCCCCAGCCTAGCAGTGAATTGGTGCATTATGGGAAATGAAAATAGTAGCTAGATTCAGTACTGTTGGACTACTGCCACTTCAGCCAGGCAAGCCATCATGGCTCACTGATGAAAGAGAAGAGAATACACATGATGTGGAGTCAGCCCTGAAATGTGCATTTTATTCTCAAGGGTGTATTAATTTGTTGTATTTTTTTCTTTTGTTTGTGTCTTCTATTGCAGATGGGCAAAAGAAAGTTCAAGAAGACTTTGATATAGACATGGATGCACCAGAAACAGAGAAAGCTGCAGTGGCGATACAGTCTCAGTTCAGAAAATTCCAGAAGAAAAAGTCTGGGACCCAATCTTAGCCTCTACCTCACAGTTTCCATCATCACTGCTCTCTTGTCTGCCAGGAACGGAAGAAATTTAAAAATATATATAAATGCATGTACAGAAATTATCACTATTTAAAATTCCATTGGCAGGTATTAAAACAATTATGCTTGTTGTGTGGCTTGATCTCTGTGTTTCTCTCCAGTTTCATTTCTTCTGTAATTCACCATTCCTTGATGTTCAAATAAAAATTTAGGACAAAGTCCAACTGTCAGCCTTGATCTGTCTTGTTACATTAATCCACCAAGCCAACGCTCAAGTTAAAGCAGCCCAGACGCCTATTTTCCTCTTCACTTAAAGCTTGGAGACATAAGCACACCACCTTATGTTAACAACCTATTTTTTGCTGAGGAATGGGAGCATAAACTCTCAGCTCAGCTTACCTCATTTGGTGAATCCAGATGCTATCCATATGCAGCAATAGACAATATTTTCCCCTAATGAAGTGAATGTGTAGAATGCCAAAGAAATCTAACAGTACTAGGAGCTGCTGGTGGTGGGTATAAATGTGTGTTTGTGTGTGTGTGTAGGGAAATATATATACGCTAGAAAAATATCTATATCTCACTGCCAAGGTTGCAGAGCAAGAATGGGTAAAATGTGGCCCTCCAGATATTGATGAGATCCTACTCCTAGGCATTTCTCATCATTGACTAAACTGGCTTGGACTGCTAGAAGCAGCAATCCAATACTTTGCCCACTCCTACCCCAGATAAAAATGTGGCCAAAAGACTGTTCCAAGGTGCCAGCATTGGCTGGCATCTATGTGTTTGTCCCAAGTGGAGTATATTCAATAAATTGTTGAATGGTGAATTATTACAGGCAAACTGAGTGGGTCTACTCTAGTGAGGACTAAAAAGAGGATTTAGGCCATAGCATGACACTTACATAACTCTATCCAATTTGTGAAGGGACTGAGACATCTGGACTGGAAAGAGGACTTCTCTGGAAGTCAAAATAGTTGCACAACCTGGAGCATAAGGAGGTCTCAGGACATTCTTATGCAACCTGGTATGAACTCTATCTGCTTGTGTAACTGGCTGGTTGTGCAAGCAGAGGTAATTCATAGGATTTCAACCCATAGTGGTTGCACCAATATAATCTTAGATAATTAAAAATTAACATTTCCCTCCAAAACTATATAATCCCCAATCCTTTGATAAATTTCTTGCTTGCTTGGAAGGAACCCAACTGCACCAATGGATCTTCCCTATTCAAGATCGAAGGAGAGTGTCATGCTCACAACATATTGTTTGCAGGGTGTGTGGTGCATAGAACACCGGCTGACCAATCAGAAGGCAGCTGAGGACCAGCCAATAGAATGTGGGCTGGGACTTTTGAAAATTCTGTGCTGATAGAGGAGAGAGTCAGTTGGGATTTGACAGTTGAGGGAACAATTAAGTCCAAGAGAGGACTGTGTTCCAGGAGTTCCTGAGGGAATAGTCAGTTAAGGTTTGGTTTGAGACCAAGAATGGTCTGTTATGTTCAGTGAGGGACAGTAATATAGTTAGAGTCTGAAAGAGAGACTCGAGAGATAACTGAACTCTGGAAGAGGGTTTCAGTTATTTATTATCCTGTGGGATACAATAGCTTTGGTGGCTGACTTAGTCATAAGAGTTGCCCAAAGAGGGACAGGGAAATCCTGGAGTGGTTAGAGAATATAGGTGAAAGTGAAGGGTATCAGTAACAAATAAAACATATGGTTGGAAACAGTTGGTTCCTAAGAAATCTAAGCCACTACTAAGTCTAAGAATAAAAGAGTACAAATGTAACTAAGGCAGGCAAACCATGCAGCTCCCTCGCGCAGCAAAAAGAACCCGGAAAAAGCAGTTGTGATGCCGCAGTACGCCAATGGCACACTAGTGGCATCACAATGATATCCTCAGTTTTTCTTAAATGTTCTACATTTTGGGCTGAGTTTTGTCCTGCAGTTGTCCTACAGTTTGGTCTAGATTTTGTCCTACATTTTGTCCCGGTTTTTAGTGGACAATTATGGCAACCCTAAGTCGCTGGGACATGCGGATGCTAGGCGTTTGTCATGTCAAAATGGCGGCACCTGTATGTACGCCACCATTTTGACGCCCTCATCACGTGCGAGGGGTGAGTCGCATCTGGAAGCACCGCCCCTCGCATGTTATAACGGCGCCCCATAGGGCCTGTCTGTACAGCGCCTAAGTAACATAAGGAAAAACTATATTAACAATTTCATATCATTGATACTTTATACAATTCTGTTTTTAAATGAACTTTTGTTATTGTTTCAAGAAACATGTGGCCTGAGTTTTGAAACACAAAACACGCTACAGAACACTAAGAGCTTAGAGTGTTCACATCACATAAATTGGTGGCAGCGGTGGGATGATAAGACCCAGGGTGCTGTCATCAATTAAACTTAGTGGTAGGGTATAAAGAGTCGTCACAGGGGGTTCTCTACCTTTCCATTCTGTTAAGGTGAACATAAGATTATGTGTGTGCTGCATTCATCCAGGAGCAAATCAGTACCCTGGGCTCTGGACTGGGGTCCATGACATCATGGTTGGAATACTACAAAATAACTATTGAAATAATTCTCATTCATTTGCACTGGTGAATTATGATAGTGTAAGTCACACTTATGCATCTGTAAGCTTTTTATAAAAAATTTGGTCATTGCAGAGGTTGGAGTTCTTAACTAATTGCAAAATGAATCAAATCCCCTTCCCCGAATCTACCTTTCAAGCACTGCAGTGTCCTCAACACTGACATTTTTGTTCCACTGAAGAGATTGAGAGAATCAAAAGAAATGTATACAACTGTTTTCTTCTAGCTGGACATGATGCAACAGGAATCTTCAAGGAACTCTTGGAGTCCTCAGGATATCCCTACAGATGATTAATGATATCCTACATTGCCTACTTAGTTCTAAATGTGGAACTAAGGGGCAGTCTGCAGCCACTCCTTTACTGGCCAGATTAGGGCCACAGCAACCTCATGCTGTGGCCCCAATCCAACCTCCGGAGAGTGCAAAACAGAGCTGCAAATAAAGAGCTCCTTTTTGCACTCTCCAGTGGACATCATTGCTGCGGCAGCATGGCTTTATCATGCCCCTTCAGTGCTGCATCATGTGGATGCATAATGGTGAGTGCTTTGTGGCCTGGTGTGTGCCAAAATGGTGCCCTGGGGTCAGGATTAGGGCATTGAGCTTGAGGACGCTGAGCCCTAACTCCCCCCAAAGGCTGGCACAAAGTGCTGGTTTGTACAGGCCCTCAGTCACAACTCCTGGGCCAATCCCTCAAACCTACATTAACAGTCAGCAAGTACATTGAGTGATGGATAAGCTGGCAATTGGGACACAGGAGGATAATGTCACCAATCCCCTCCTGCCAGTGGGCAAAGCTGTAATGAGGAATTGCGACAGGGATACTGCTTCTGATTCTCACAACCTCACTCACTAGTGCAAGGGAGCTGGAAATGTAATCTTTCTGCACCACAACCATCAGCTCAACAGACCTTCACTCAGTGTGGCTGTCAATTTTAAAGGCAGGGCCATTTGCAATAACCGCAATAGGACCACGACTGTGAATAGGTAATATTACTGAATATGGAGCAGTATGTAAAGAGATCTTGTAGCATCTTTGACACTAGCTGAGAGAAAGAAGGTGGCAACATGAGTTTCCATAGACTTAAGTCTACGTCCTCCATTGCATTAAGTAGACATAAGTTTACAAAAGTCCATGCTGCCAGTTTCATTCTTTTAGTCAGTCTAAATTCTAGCATGACTGTATCTTTGCATTCTGAATATGGAGCAGTTATGAAGCCGTCACTCTAAGTTATCAATCCATTACTGCAATACAGGATGTCAATTAATGTCTTCTGATTCATCCATTCTCCAACAATATAAAAATGCTCATGTTGAGGAAGGGAGCTGTGTAGGTTCAGAAGACATAGCTATGGAGAGATAGCTATGTGCCACATCTACATCTCCTGATACAAGATTACAGCTCACATCCATCTTATCATCTGCTTCTATTGCCCTTCCTTGATGAAAATCCCCTTTTCTGTATCATGTCCATTCAAATCTCTGGCTGACATGAGACCTGACATTATTTCTGAAAAAGTAATAATATAATTGATATGCAAAATAGGAAAATCAATGTTGGTCAGCTTTAATAGGAGCACAAAAGCTGCTATAAGGGGCAGTGAACAAGTATGCTATATATTCCTGCATAGTAGAATTGGATGACCCTCATGGTATCTTCCAATTCTATGGTTCTATGATTCTAAGAAGGGTACATAAAATTCATTTGAATGCTGTTACATCTTCATCCATCCCAAACTGCGATTTGAAAACAGATTAACTTACACTAGAAAACATCTCTCAACAAGCCTTGCCAGGTCAGCAAGCATCCAATCTCTACAGATTTCAGGAGAAACTCTGAGGCTAGGGAGATAAACAATGGTTTAGAAGACGGAGTGGGAATGACCATAAAGGCAATCAGATTAAAATCCAGCTAATCAGATAGTATGGCAACCCAAAGTAATGAAGCTGCTATTACATTCCCTGCTTTGCTCCAAATGACAAAGCTCTTCTCCTATCTCCTTAGTTTCCATAAGCCAATGTTGTGCAAGTACATCATTGTCCTTCAGCATAATTCATGTTGCAATTTGTCTCTCTCTCTGGAGATCCAGGGAAGCATAGCTGTTTTGTTCCACTAACACCTAGCAACCCTACTCCCACCATACTGTTATAATATAATCTCCAATCATATGCTAGTTTCTCTTCATATATACTTCTGAGATGGATCTATGACTTGAAGCTATGCCCTAAATATCCTAAAGGCACCAGATCCTGTCTAATCTTGGAAGTAAAGAGTGTTATCCCTGATCAGTACAAGGAAAAGAGACTGCCAATGAATATCAAGTGCTGTAGGATATATTTCAGAGGAAGGAACTGAGTATGCCTAAGAAGACCCTATGATTTTGATGGAGTTGCCATAAGCTGAAAGGCACCTTGAATGAATATAGACACACACTATGGCTGGAATCCCTTTGATGCACTATACTAGTTTTTGCACTTTTCCCAGCATCTCAAAATGTGAATTAGTCAAAATCCGCCTTTTTCTTCAGCCTGATTGCCAACACCTGACTTCCTTCACCATTGGTGTACTCACTGTCATTTCCCCCTACAACTACTAATTATGACAGTATAGGCGGGTTACAGACCGCCTCTTTGAGGCGGTCTGCACCCGCCCCTTTCCCCGCCGGATCGGTGCCTGAACTGCCAGAATGGCAGCCTCTGAGGCCCCGATCCGCCGCTTTTCAGGCTGCAGGGAAGCAGCAAAACGCCGCTTCCCCACAGACTGAAAAGGGGTGTCCTTGGGGCTTCAAGCCCAAGGACACCCGCGGTGGCGGGGAGGGGGAGAAAGGGGCCACTTGGCCCCTTTCTCCCTTGCTTCGCTGGGTGCAGCCGTCTGAAGGCTGCACCAGCGAAGCAACGCGGCGCCGTGGACAGGAGAGCTCCGAAACGGAGCTCCTCCTTTCCGCAGAAAGGGCGCCCTAGGCGCCCTGCCGCAGATTGAGGAAGTCACGTCCGTGCCGCCCCTCTGAGAGGCGCCGCGGCTGTGGACGTCCTCCACAAGCGGCGTAGTGGAAGGGCCGCCCCATTTAGTGCGTGATGAGCACGCATTAGGTTAGGCGGTGCGAGCACTGCCCTTTTGTAACCCTAGTGCGTGCTCATCACGCACTAAAGTGCCGGTCTGTAACCGGCCATAGTTAAACTAGCTTAGTGCACCAACAGGATTCAATTCTACAACACATTAAGGACTTAAAATCAATTGAACTCTGCTTCTTTTTTCCAAGGGAACCCTCAGCACTCTAGTTTGGTCTGGCAGGAGCACAGGGAAAGTTTAAGATCAGAGTACAGTGGGTTAAAGCAACCCACACCCTTGATCAGGTCCTAGGCTGCCAGTGAATCAGAAAGATATGGGTTGAAAGATTAGGCATTTCTAAATATGGATCCATCCCAAGACCTGGTTCTCATTCTAAGAGAAAAGATCTAATTTAAATCAAGCTGATTTTATAAACTCATTTCAAAATCATCCGCACAAATGGATATAAGAAGAGAAATTATATTCAATATATTATGTACACAACAAATCAATAAAGATAAATGAGAAGTACCATGCTAAAAACAGAGCCATGGGAAATGTTTATTGTACATTTTATACTTAATATTATTGACGCTGACAGTTATATTGCCACAACAGCATTCAAAAGCCATTCAATGTTTAAAAGTGAACCAAACAAAATTAATAGAAAGCTGCCGTATAGTGCTTCCATTTACCAAATGTCTGGTGCATTTGTCTTAGTGATGAATTGGCAGATATCAAAGTTGAACCAGCCAGTAAAACAATTGCATCAACACAATGCTACAGGCCTGTTATTTAGTACTTACCCCTTTCAACAGGATCATGTGAGGAAAAGTGGCAGATGAAGAAGGTTACATTCCCAGTGTCTTGTCAGTTACAAGATGGTGCTGTGCTTCCATATATTGACTGTCTGAATAGAAGATTTACTGCTGCATGTTTTTATTCGATTTTGTACACAGAAAGACCAGCAGCCCAAGGACTACACACCTGTTCTGTTATAAACAGTGAAGCAGATAATCTGAATTTCTTCTTCTGGAATACCACACTTGAAATGTTTTCCTCTAGTTTAGTTAATAAATTTGGCCTTTTACATTTCATTGCACATTTGTTGATATCTTTAGTGGCTTTAATTGAAAGAATTAATTCCAAAACCATTAGCTAAAGTCCTGTATTTCCTACTTAGTTCAGTATACTTAAACAAATTTAATAATATACTACACACACACACACACACACACACACACACAGGTAGTAGGTGATGACAAAAAAGGAAGAACAAGAACAAGAGACCTCTTCCACAAGATCCAAGAAATCAAAGAGAAATTTAAATCAAGAATGGAGATGTTCAGTGACCAACAGAGGAAGACATTATATGACCAAGCAGAAATAAAAAAAATGATAGAAACAGTACACAGAAGAACTATATAAAAGAGATGAAAGAGTGACAGATTCATTCAAAGAAAAAACATATGAAGATGAACCTACAATTTTTGAAAGTGAAGTGTAAGCTGACTCAGAGCATTTGGAGAAATAAATCACCAGGAACAGGTGGCATGCCAACAGACCTCCTTTATTCTACAGAGGCAGAGCCTACTCTAGTTTGAACTAAAATCTGTAAATAAATATGGAAGCTGTTAAGAAGAAAATCAACTCATTTAAAATGTAGTGCTGGAGATGAATTCTACAGATACTATAGACTGCTAAAATGTCAAATGCGTCCTAGAGCAAATGTAGCCTCAACTCACCCTAGAAGCCAAGAGGATTAAACTGAGACTGTTATACTTTGCCAATATCATAACTCTCTAGAATGCTTGGTAACACAGATGGTAGTAGGGAAAGAGAAAGAACACATTCCAGATGGATGGGCTCAATCAAGAAAGCCATGGCTATGGTTCTGCAAAACCTGAGCAAGACTGTTGATGACAGGATGGCTTGGAGGTCTCTCATTCATGAGGTCACTATATCTCAAAGTCAATTTGATGACAGTTAACAACAACAACCAAGTAACTTCTCCTGGCCCACTTGCCCCAAACCTGACAGAAGCATAATTAACCCATGCTCTAATCACTAGTAGAATGTATCTCCTCCTCTCCTGCCAGCTGATTCCCAGATGTTGCAGGGGGGTGGGTTGTGATCATGGGAATACTGTTACAATCATGACTAAGGACTTTATCACATGTTGACGTATGAGCTTTCCATCCCAAAAATGGTTAAAGTGCTGGCATCCTACAAAAGCAAGCCCATTTGCTATTGGTTATCACACACAGAGCACAACAAGGGGATAAAGGAACATTAAAGTGGGCCCAATGTGAATTTGGGTATCAAAAAGAGACAAATAAATCCCCATTGCCAGCTTAGAAATAACTTTTCTGCGCATGCTCCAAATTGTCATTTCCACAAGTGTGCCCCCCACATGCTCCAGGGAGGGGAGGGGAGGGGATACCGAGGGGGATCCTCTTTGCCACAGAAGTCCCAAAAGGTGTTTCAGAGGAAGGCAGAAGGAGGCTTGCTTTCCTTTGCAAACACACACAAAAGAGAGAGAGAGAGAAAGGAGGGAGCTGGGTCCATAAGCCTGTCTGATTCCATGCCCTTCTTTTCCAAGGCATGTCTTCCATTTCTCCCTCCTATTCAGGAGGACTTCCAAAATACCCCCTCTCTGCCTTCTTCCATGAGCTCTTCCCTTCATTAGAGCCTACAAAGAAGAGGAAAGCATCAAAGAGGACGAAAGTGAGGGAAGTGTCTGTGTACCCCTTTAAGGAGAGAGCCTTCTCCACAGCAAGGCAGCTTGGGAAATCAGGAAACTGAATGCATCTGGAAGTTTCCATTTTCAGACAGCATGCATTACATAAAGGGAGTCAATTCGCAAGCAAAATGGAAACGTAAATTCTGTAGTTTTACGAATTTGCTTATTTCCTGATTGACCTCACATTCTCTCTGGAATCTCTCCTGACTGTGTGCAGTGTCATGTGATAAGCGGCTGCGAATTTGTCCCTAAACCCTGGATGACCCTGCATTGGGACCACTTTAACCCTCCAATTTTCCCTCATGTGAAAGAGTTTTGTGTAGCCATCATGAACACAAAACAGTTCCTTAAATTTGCTTCGCTATCCCTCACTTTTCACTTGTCAGCTGGAGATAATACAGATCACTAGGTTTGTCAGCAAAACACATGGTAGGGCAGCTGCGTCTTCTATGTATTTTGATAAGTGCACTAACAATGCACTGTCATTCTGAACTGGTACATACATATATTTAGCACTATCCAGACCCAAATACAACAGTTATTTGGGCAACATTATACCGCACACACACACACACACACACTCAGGATAATTAACTTTTTAAAATAGTCAGACTCAGTTTTTGTAGATGATGAAGTGGACTAACATATAAATAATCTAAATGTAGACAAATTTTGTGGGTAGGCATGGAATTATCTATTAGGCAGGTGGATGTGATGTTGGCAAGTTCAGTAAAAACTCTGGTCAATGCTATTTCATCAGTGTTTCAGTTTTTAAAAAAATCTAATTTGGGAAAGAGAATCAAACAGATGAAGCTTCTCCTGTTAAATATTACAAGAGAAAGGGGGAAATGTACTCGCTGAATTTTCTCTTCTACAAAAATAGAGAAGATGCACATATCAAGCCCTGTAATGAACATGAGAATCTTGACGGTATAGACAGACAGCACTCTGTTTATCTCTCCCAGTGTTTCTCTCTTTGTGTGAAGCAGTTAAAAGAAACACACATTTCCTTTACTCATCTTGAGGAAATCCTCTAAAACATTTCCTAACATTGAGGGGGGGGGGGATTATGTACTTTCCATATGTTGTTGAAGAAGAACTTCCGTCTCTTCTGGGAGAAAGGTGACATGCAAATGAAATCAATCAATCAATCAATAAATCATGCCTATGATTGGCTATGCTGTCTAGTCCTAATGGGATTTGTAGTTCAAAACATATGAAAGACTACATATTCCCCATCCTTGAATAAAATGTAAAAGTCGAATTGGAAATCAAAGAGTCTGAGCCTGCAGTCAATGCCATGATTGCTACTGTGTTTTAAGAGTGTGACATTGATTATAACATCAAACAGACTTTGTGTTTTCCACACCAACCTTATATTTTCTGAACTAGTTCCACAAACAGAGCACAGGTCAGACTATCAGTAGATCTATAAATTATACCCCACCTTGGGTTTTCCCTGTGCAGTAGTGAAACTCTTCATTAGATGTATTGACACCAAAGAATGTCAAGTCCACTTGATTGACTAGCCACTGTTATCAGCTTATAGAAATTCCCTTGCCGGTTGTAAAGTTTTATTATTGACAACAAAAAGAAAAACAGAACAGATGAACTAGGCAGTCTTTGAAGGGCAAAAGAGTCAGGCATTTAATCTCAGTTATAGAAATGATCCCTTCCAGAATAGTTTAGTTTACCCCAAACTGTTTGTCCAGCATCACTCAGCCCATCTCTTAACTATGGATGGAAATTATTGCTACTGTTTTAGTACAACAGATAACCAGGCATCAGTGTGTGTGTGAACAATTGTGGATTTTTCTTTCTTTTCTTCTTTCTTTTTCTTCTTTCTTCTTATTTTTTGATGACGGAAGAATTCTTAAGAATAGCCCCCTTGAATTTGTAAAATATATGATACAACCATTTAAAATTGCTGGGCTCATGCACAACTCTTCTGGCAGCTTCCCTCCCCAGATGCCTTGTTTATTTTGTCAGTTCTTTTATAAAAATAAAGCATCAATAAAATACTGGCAACCGTAGTTCAGTTTCTTACACAAACAGATGTATTTCATGTCCCTGAGAGGAGAGTGTGGAGACCTTAAAACCTGTTATTAAATTAATTCTAGAAATTTAAAAATTATAAAAGAAAGATAGATAACTGAATTATACAATAATACTATCCTGGCATTTCCATTTCATCTAATTTAATTTGAAAATATAAAAGGGAGTGAGGGAGCACAAAAAAAAAAGGAAGGTAGGGAGAAGAGGAAGAGAAAAGGAAGGAAGGTAGGTATGGTATGGTATGGTATGGTAGGAAGAAAAATGGTGGGGACCCACACCCAAACCCAGCAACAAGCATAGAATCATAAAGTTGGAAGAGACCGCTAGGGCCATCCAGTCCAACCCCCTGCCATGCAGGAAATCTAAATCAAAGCATCGCCGACAGATGGCCATACAGCCTCTGTTTGAAGACCTCTAAGGAAGGAGTCTCCACCACACTCCAAGGGAGTTTGTTCCACTGTTGAACAGCCCTTACTGTCAGGAGGTTCCTCGTAATGTTGAGATGGAATCTCTTTTCCTGCGGCTTGCATCCATTGTACTGTGTTCTAGTCTCTGGAGCAGCAGAAAACAAGCTCACTCCATCATCAACATTACATCCCTTCAAATATTTAAACAGGGCTATCATGTCACCTCTTAACCTTCTCTTCTCCAGGCTAAACATCCCCAGCTCCCTAAATCTTTCCTCATAGGGCATGGTTTCCAGACCCTTCACCATTTTAGTTGCCCTCCTTTGGACACGCTCCAGTTTCTCAATGTACTTTTTGAATTGTGGTGCTCAGAACTGGACACAATATTCCAGGTGGGGCCTGACCAAAGCAGAGTACAGTGGCACTATTACAGTGGTACCTCGGGATACGAAATGCGCGGGTTACGAAATTTCCAGGTTACGAAAAAAACCCATTGAAAAAAACTGTTCCGGGTTACGAAGGTTATTTCGGGTTACGAAAAATTTTTTGGTGCTTTTCGGCGCTTTTTCGCACGAAATCGCGGCTTTTCCCCATTAGCGCCTATGGCATTTCGGCTTGCGAATGCTTTTCGGGTTACGAAAGCGGCGGTGGAACGAATTAATTTTGTAACCCGAGGGAGCACTGTACTTCCCTTGATCTAGACACTATACCTCTATTGATGTAACCTAGAATCATATTGGCCTTGTTAGCTGCTGCATTGCACTACTTGGACTCCTAGATCCCTTTCACACGTAGTTTCATTCAGCCAGAAAACAAAAAGTAACATTTTCAAGTAGAAGCATCCATAAAAAAAAATGTCAGGATCTGCTTCTCCTTCCTCTTCTTTTTAAAAATGAAAACCCATTTCAATTTATTCATCCACTTTTATCTTATACAAAAGATCTTTAAATAACACTTGGGCCTGTTATAGACTGCCAAAATAAAGCTGCTTCGGGTCTCTTTGGAGGTATGCTATTTAAATGATGCATGCATCCTAAGGGTCCGGAGGTCGCACCAAAGCCACACTCAATTCCTAAGCACCGGAGTGCAGCTTTTGATGAAGCTTCAAGATTCTTAGGATGCATGCATCATTTAAATAGCATACCTCCAAAGAGACCCGAAGCAGCTTTATTTTGGCAGTCTGTAACAGGCCTCGATTACCACAAATATAGTCATATATTTTTATGCAGAATGATTCAGCAAATGTACGTGTATCTCCAAAAACTGACTGGTTCAGTTTTTCTGTAGCTTTATCACACAAGGCTCTTCTCCCACTAAAACAGTGTTGTTTTCAAAAGCACTGTGCAGTCAGAACTGTTCTTTACCATATTGTTGTAGCTGTGTGCATTTTTTACTTATGGCAACCCTAAGGTCATCCTACCATAGGGTTTTCTTGGCAAGTTTCTTTGGAGGTTTTTTCCTCCCCATTAGCATTCTCCATGTCTGAGAGTGTGAATTACCCAGGGTCATCTAGTAGGTTTTTATGCTTGAGCCAGAGCCAGAGTCATAGTCCAATGCTGAAATCACTAAACCACTCTGACTCTCATTTTCCCTATTGCACTTTTGAAATTTTCCCAGCATTTCAGGCTTCATTCACACTAACATCTTCCTACACACAGCATTTGACACTGCCCATCCAGTACCACTCCTTTTTCTAGTTTGACCCACATGTGGGCACACACAAATCCCTCCCCACCAATATAAAATAAATCAGTCTTACATTTTAAAAGGCCTTTTGTTACTTCACCAGAGGAGAAACTTCTTGATTTGGGATAGATTTGATTAATCACTGGCAGATGAAAGGCTAAAGCAGTGAGTACTCTGCCAACAATTAATCAAGTCTGTTAATGAGGAATAAGTAGAATAATGTTTTAACTGTAAGAGTTTTTTCTGCTTACATTTTCCAGGCATATGTATATATGTGTGTGTGTGTGTGTGTGTGTGAGAGAGAGAGAGAGAGAGAGAGAGAGAGAGAAGTTTATCACACTGTCCTTTTCCATCCTTCCCTCCCAACCCAGGCTTAGGATGAAAACTTTTAAGCACAGATTTTATTGCACATCTCCGTGCCCAAACTGGAGGCATCCCGCACCCAATCATGGTATCCTGTACCCAATTTGGTCTTCTCCTGTACTTTGCAAAGAATGGCAAAATCCTGTTCTTTCAAAAAGTGTGGGAGAAATCCAGATTGGATATGGGATGTCATGAGCAGGTACAGGATGCCTCCAGCTTGGGCATGGAGGTGTGGATTAAAAGCTATGCTTAAAAGTTTTCATCCTGTGCCTAGGTCAAGGGGGAAGGATGGAAAAGGGCAGCTTGATAAACTCTAGAGACTTGGAAACTGGGCTACTTTGATGGAAAAGCAGGGGGGCAGTGGACAAAGACGTACTTTCTTGGTTTCTCTAACAAGTCCTAGTGGGGGAGGGGGGGGGTCTGGTCATTTGCCAATTGATTTTTCCCCCTATGGAGATTTTTTTAAAAAAAGCTTCTCACTTACTTTGCCAATTGAAAGGAAATCAAATGGAAATATCCTCTCCTTCTCCCCTGATCACTGATAAAGAAAGGGCACCTAAGCTATACCCAAAACCAGATTTAAACAGATCTGAATTATTGCACTGCAAATGGTAACACAATAGCAAAGGGAAAGGAGGTCAGTAACAGGATTTTTGCATTAATGAAAAGAAACACTTTCCAAACAGTGTCTCACCAGGAAACAGAGGGCTGACATCACGTGATATGCATCGACGTGATTATCCCGTTTCAATTGCAATTTACTACCACGCCTGATAAAGAGACTGTGCAGACTGCCCCTAAGGGGCGGCCTGCAGCCACCTCCAGCTGTGCTGGATCAGGGCAGTGGCAGCTGCATGCTGCAGCCCTGATCTGGCCTTTCCAGGGTGCAAAAAGGAGCCAGAAAAAGCGGCTCTTTTTGCGCCCTGGAAAGGGTACAATAGCTGCAGCGCCGTGGCTTTAAGGCATTCCTTTGGTGCTGTGTCATGTAAATGCAGCACCAAAGTTGTCTCCTGACACTGCGCACTGTGTGGAATGGCACACGGCATCATGTTGCCATGGGGCGGAGTCGGGGCATCCACTATATGGCTGCCACGCCCGACTCCCCCTCCAGGCCAGCCTTAATGGCTGGTCTGCACAGGCCCAAAGTGCCTACAGTTACACATTTTCTGACTGGCTCATATTCAAGATCACTACATATTCTCTAGTTTTGTGGTGTTGTTGTCTTCCCTCAAGTAATTTCTGTCTTACAGTGACTCTGAGATGAACCTGCCATGAGGTTTTCTTGGCAAGATTTGTTCAAAGCTGGTTTTCCTTTTCCTTCCTCTGAGGCTGAGAATGTGTGATTTGATCAAGGTCATCTAGTGGGTTTTCATGGCTGAACAGAAATACATAAATACTGTGAAGGTACCCTAATGTTCACTTAATGGGCAGTAAGTGCTGAAAAAGATGTGGGTCTGTTCCTTTGTTGACTGGAAAGTAGGTGACTGAGTTTCCCACCCCACTAATGTGAGTGAACTCTGCAAGAGAGGTTTGCAGCAGGGATCCTGCTTCTGTTGCACTAGAGATTCCTCATGAGTAGGAGTAGAAATGTCAGTCAGCTGCTGCCTGAACAATAGGGGAGCAGATCCCATTGATCACCGTGGCTGCTGCCTGGTCAATGAGGTTGGAGAGTTTGGGCTGAGAGACCCTGCGTGGCTATGGAATTATGATGGTTATACATTTATAACTGCTTTAGTGAATTGTAGCTTGTAATAATAATAATACCACCACCTAAGGCAGTTAATATTATAACTACCATAAAGACAAATAAAAAATAACAAGTGAAGCACTATAAAATATTTAAAAATAAAGTTCAAGGGCAGAGAAAAATATAGAAGATCCTATTAAATGAATGCAAAGATGGCTATAAAGCAGAACACTTCTGATTGGTAGTTCCTCACAGGGCTTAACTACACAGGAGCCTTGGTGATCCTGATCCCTGCTGCCTTATCATTTGGGGGACTCGGTCCCCTTAGACTAGCCTTTAGGGAGGCTCAAGCCCTGCTCGCCAATCCAGGGTTTCATGCTTCAATTGTACTCATACAGACTGGGTTTATGTTGCTGGAAGAACAGCTGTCCATAAAAGAGACAATAGTGTTCCACTTTCTATACTGGCTAATACCTCATGTTCCTCTAGACTCACAGGGCATTCCCTATCAGTGGATTTTCATGAAAACATGTCTAGCTGTTGCCAGTGGCATCACCCAATGTGGCAACTCATGGTGCGTGTCACCCCCCCCCGACCTCTTCAAATACCACCCCATACAGAATCCTTAGAAAAGTTTTTTGTACTAAGGTTATTCATCAATTGTAATTTCCATATATCATTGAATATAGTTGTAATAGTTGTGACATAAACATCTATCAAACATCTATCAAATTTACAATTATACCTTTAAATTAAAATATCATACACACAGCCTAAATGTATTTACATGTATATAGTTTCATGTGTTTAAAGTTTAAGTCCCACTCGTACAGTCTTTTCCATGTTTTAAGGGGACACAGGTGAACACTATGGCAGAAGGTTTGGGAAGCAGTGGTGTCACCTCAATTTAGGGTGTCGGCTGGTGCAGCCCCTGCACCCTCTTGGTGATGCCCTTCGCTGTTGCATACCTACCTTAGGTACCCAAAGGGATCTTGAAACACCTTTGAAATTAACTGTGCTCAAGAAGTTGTATCACACACTATCATAGACTTTGTCTACTTGGTCAGATAAAAAAGCCTATGCTACAATTTCTTTCACACAGTCTCAAAGGTGCTACATGATCACTTTGTATACTGATATTCCAGACTAATGAGGCTATGTTTAATTTTTGAATTAAAACTAGTTGCATACATCTGAATTGAAACACTTCATTATTTTTAAATCATTTTAAAATCATTTTAAAATACATCTATTGGTGGCTTTTGTTTCCAGTTATGTGCTGAGAACCAGCATGGTATAGCAGGTAAAATACATGACTAGGGACCTTATTGCACACACAAATTTAAACGTTCTGGGGACTGGAGGAGGACGCTCATGTGTGCGTGCGGCCGCCCAAAAACGGATTTTATCGCACACAATTCAGTCCTCCAAGAGGCCCCGTTCCATTCCCCGGCGCGCACCCGTTCACGTCCAGTCCTGACAGGCGCCATTTTTTGCCGACGGAAGGTAATCCGTCAGGCAAAAATCCCCAGAACGTTTAAATTTGTGTGTGCAATAAGGTTCCAAGACTCAGGGAATCTATGTTTAAATCTGCACTTGAACTCATAGCAAAAAAGACTGTAACAAATAATAGAACAGCCTCAAACAAGTAATATAAAAATATATAACATTACAAACAGCCATAAAACATGTAAAGACCAACATCCTTTGCAAATAGCAAGTGAACAAGGATAATTAATGAGAGAAATGAAGGTCTGAATAAAATTCATATCATTGATTACAAACAACTACATTCAGTCATATCACTGAAAGAAACATGGAAAGTCAGGTTCATATACATAAATAACAGCAGATGGCAAACAACCACTACTGGGAACTTGTGGAATCATTTTGCTGGTCTTCCTCGGTAGAAAAAAATTCAATATTCTCTATGTTTATTCCAGTGATGCATAAGATCACCATATAGTTGTACCATCCTAATATGTTAGTGTTTTTGAAGGCAACCTATGGCCTCACTTGACCATCCATCAAGCCAAGATCCACACTCTCTATCTATCAGACTAGCCTACTTCACAAGGTTATTGTAAGGATTAAAATATTAAGATAGACATGTGCACTACCTTGAGGAAAGGCAGGACATAAATTAAACAAATAAGTAAGTAATAAATGATTAACAAATAAACACAAATTGGCTAAACAGTAGAAGTACAACCCATTAAATGGAAAGGAAACACCTCTTGAAGCTGGATTTCCCTCTTGATTTTTAAGTATAACTGCAATCTGTATGCTCTCTGCATTGTTTCTCTCAAATCTTATGGAGCTGCTATGGGGTTTGAACCATTACCTTTGCTGTTAGCCACCACAAGTGTAGCAAATGAACACTACAGGCAATAAAGGGTCTCTCTCTCTCTCTCAGGAACTTTCTGGAGATTATCATGACCATCTTCACCTCAAATGTAATGGGTGAACAAGTACTAAATCTATTTTATTTGCACTCAAAAGCTTCCCTCTCCATCCACTCCCCAATTCATAACTCCTGCTAATATCTTCACTGACACATTTACACAGCTGTATACAGGCAGCCAAGATATTCTGGAACAAATTCAAAGCAGTCGGCAAACTGATGTATTGCCTCCCAAAGCAGATTATACAGTAGCTGCTTGGAAATCTATTTCAGTAAACAGACCTGATGGAAAGCCTGCTGTGCAAGCAACCTATGTTTTCTGTGTATTTCCAATCTATCCAATTACTTGGTCCTTTAATAGGGACCCTCTGTATCCACTGGCTTTGCTCACAGCTGAATCGTGTAGTTCCCAGGAACGTGAATGGCAGAAGTTGTATTTTCTGAAGCGAGGAAAGAGACAAGTATTCCTGCAGTCACCAAGGTAGAATCTGTGCATATGCATCATCATCAGATGTGCCTGTGGCCCAGTCACACTGGAGGCTTATAGCACTATTATTCTACTTTAACTGCTGTAGTTCTGTCCTAAGATATCCTGAGATGGGCAGTTCAGGAAGGAGTATTTAGAGTGCTCAGCTGTACAGCTCCATTGTCTCTCCAAACTATAAACCCTACAATTCTATAAGATGGAGCCACGGCAGCTACATTAGAATAATAGCACTATAATTGTATAGTTCACATGGGCCCCTGGTCAAACAACACAAGTAAAACCACTGCTGAAGTGGTCTTAACTCTCAGTCCTCTCTGGAACAACCTTTTTGCTTGGTAATCAAAGCATAAAGGTCTCTATAAGTTCACATAGGTGTATGAATACTGTTGTGTGTGTGTGCTGTATCTGAGTGGTGTAAAAATTATGGGGTATCCCATTACCCATCGTTCAGTTTCTATTGAGTGATTTCACTAGACGCTCATTCCAAGACCCTGTTTTAACACTAGCATACTTACATAGATCAAGGTGACAGCAGTGGCAGTGCCATGCATTGTGGCTGGTACCTTCTCCACCATTCTGGTGGCCACTTCAGTGGTTTTCTTCTTCTTTTTTCAGTGGCCATTTTAGTCATTAAGTTTATGGGCATACAATAGTATTGGCCACCTCTTTTTGACAGTGTCTAAATAGTAAAACTGCTAGCATAATTGGGAATTATGCCAATGCAATACCTCAAGAGAGTTCTGCCCCTAGTGTTCCTTTGATGTAAGTTTGATGAGAATAATTCTTTTTTATATACATACATACATACATACATACATACAAACACATATATGTATACTTACACATATCACATTTCCCTATATCTTTTTATTACCACCTATATACACCTATAAACATTTACCCTATCTATTAGCTACATATTACAAATAACACATATTACCGATATCATTTTTCCAACCTATATTTACCTATATTTACTTTCATTCAGAATATTTTCTTCTTACTAGCTTTTTCCTTATTTTATGTCATTACCTGATTTATTTATTGGTTTTTCTCTATATTCTTTTTCCAATACAGTATTCAATTACTAGATCCCATTCTTTCTCTTCCTCCTTGTTATCTTCCTCTTCTCCTTTCAGACTTTTAGACTTTCAGACTTTTAGACAGCTTGTCAGCCTCTCGCATGTCCAATAACTTTCTCAGCCATTTGTCTAGTGTTGGGGTTTGTACTGTTTTCCACTTTGTGCATACAGCACCCTAGATGTTGTAAACATGTATAATATTAATTTTGAATATTTTTTTCTAACTCTTTCCCCAATCTATATGTCAAGTTTAGAGGGTAGATGCCACATGTAAAACATTTTATAATAATTTTCTTTTAGATTGTGTGCTAATGTGTACTTGTTAGTTTTATACCAAGATTTCCCCATTCTTCTAAGTTTATATTATATTGTATGAATTGACTCCATTTAATCATAGTCTCTTTTATACACTCTTGTTCTAACTCTCGTCTTAATGATAAATCATAATATTTCGAAATCAAATTCGAACAACGACCCTGAAGTTTCTCTAAATTTTATTTTAAATTTTATTTTAAATTTTATTGTAATTTATTGTAAATGCATGTTGTTTTCTATTCCTAATAAAGGTTGACTGACTGACTGACTGACTGTGAAAATATTTCAAAATCTTTTTCTTTCCCTTTTCAAAGATTATTTTATCCAGTATTTTTCTATACCTACCTGTTTCAAATCCATTTTTAGTCTTTCTTCTAGTTGTTTATGTGGGGACCAATCTATTTTTATCCCTTCTTTCTCTAATTTTTCTCTTATCTTTAATTTAAAGGTCCATGTTTTATCCTCTTCCAATAATTTCTCATATGTTACCCATTGTTCTTTTACATTTTTAAATCTGTCAAAATAAGCCTCTTGTAGTGATGTCTACCTTGGGATTTTAAAATAATTTTTTCCCCTACATTGTTCTCAGATTCTCAAAAGTCCTCTTCTAATATCATGGTTATTAAACTCCTTATTCTCTTTCTATTTCCCATATATTAAATATGCATGCCATCCATGCTTTATATTGTGACCTTCTAGATTTAATACTCTTTCCTTTTTCAAACATATCCAATCCCATTCTACAGGCATAGTAGTATTTTTTCAGGTCGTGTAGTCCCAAACCTCCTCTATTTTTTGTATCTATCATATTGTTCCACTTAATGCTTGGTTTTTTGCCTGCCCAAATGAACTTAGCCAACTCTTTCTTCCATTCCTCAAAACACTTCTGATCAATGATAATAGGTAGGTTCTGGAATAAAAACAAAAATTTAGGCAAAACATTCATTTTTATGGCTGCCATTCTTCCAAACCTCATTCCACTTTTCCTTATAATTATTAGCAAACAACTTTCCAATTCTTTTCAAAATCCAGATACCCAGATATTTTACTTTATTCTGGCTCTTAAATCCTGATATCTTTTCCAGTTCTTTCTCTTCTTTTCTTGTCATGCTTTTACTAATCTTTGCAGTTTTTTCTATATTAACTTTGAGTCTGTGAATTATGCTCATCAAAGTTAATATAGTTTGATGATCATAATTCTCTCTCACAGTCTATGCTATATAAAGACTTTATCACACAGTTTAAAAATCCGAATTACCGCTGCTGAATTCAATTCAAATTTGGGATACATCCAGATTTTATTGCATGCATTTTTATCGCCACCACCAGTGGGTGGGTGCATCCCGGGTAACATCTGATTAGACTCTGAGTTCAGCCAGACTCTTTTCAAAGCTGGGAGCTTCCCGACTTTGCAAATCAGCTGGCTGAATTTGGATTCTAGCCAGATGTTACCTGGGATGTGTCTGGTTGGTGGTATCAGTGCATCGGTCCTATTGTGCGTCGGCTGTCATTGTGCATCAGTCCCATTGTGGACTGACTCTCATTGTGCCTTGGTCCCAAAGTGCTTCCATTCTTAAACTAGTGGGATTGTGACAGGGCAACAGGCTGGTGTGATAATGTTTTACGTCTGGCGTAGAAACCCTGGTTCCCACCAGGCCTGACACTGAATAATGCAGTATTTTCTGTTAGAAACCTTGCCATGCTTATACTCACTAATTATTGGTTTGCATGTTTGCTGACTTCTGTTTGCTTGCTTTTCCACACCTACTCTCTTCTTGCATCATGCTAACTTGCAGTCATTTTACTTTTTTCCAGTAGACCATCTATTTGATTGTGTACATTTGGACTTTGTGAAACTGCTCAGTTCTACTTCCCACAGATATAAGTCCACTTACGAAGATGTAACCAAGTGAATATTGGCCATTATTCATATAGGCTGAATATATATGATATTAGAATGGTCATGTTTGATGAAATCAAAGAGGAGAGATGAACGGAAGAAACCACCATAAAATGCAGGAAAAAGAGAAATGTAGTACAATGTTTTCTTGGACCAAAATGTTGTAATGCCAAGCTGTTGTTAAAAAGGTTTTTATTAGTCCTCCTGGTGTGTTTCAGGGAAAAGCCCTTTTTCATGAGCTATAAAATTGCATGGAAAATGCTTAACAAACCTTTGACCTTCTACTTAAGTAGAAAGAGAATATTGAAGGTTTGTTAAGCATTTGACATGTAAAACCTTTTGAATTTTTAAAAAATAGATATGTATATGCTAATTTATAAAAAAGACCTAAAATGCATCTAAACAGCAGAATTAATGCAGTTTGACACCCATTTAACTGTCATGGCTCAATGCTATGGAATTCTGGGATCTGTAGTTCAATGATATTTAGGCTTCTCTGTCAGAGAGATCTGGTGTAACAACAAACTACAAATCCTAGGATTCCATAGGATGGACCCATGACAAAGCTGTGTCAGATAGTATTCATTTTGTAATGTGGCAGCAGCATAAGCTTGTTTCTTTCTCAGCTAGAATCTATGGTGGTGGATGTGGGACTTAATGGGTTCAACTTCTGCCTAGCCAGTTTGACTACTCTTTTTGTGAAATGCCATAATATATCTTACATTTTCCAACATTTTCCTCACTGACCTTAGAGGGAAATTGTTGAGCTTTACAGCCTCAGTCCTCAAAGAACTAGAGATGCTTAAGCACTTACAAGGAAGCTTTTTTATTGATTACAACAAGCATTCATTGCATAAGAGGGGCTTTGTCTGATGTGAAATGCTACTTCCTCTTTTGTGAAGCTTTTTCTGAAGACATCTATGGCATAATTATGGACAAGGATGCAGAATTCAAATCAATGGACAATTTAATGTACTCTGTTTAGGATCAAGGTGCTAGACTCATAGAAATCAATGGAGTTTTTGTATTGTGTGAAGTCCTAATGATTTCAAGCATAGTCTTTGACATATCAATCCCACAAAACAAGAAAAATTAAACCAATACAGCAAGACCCAAGATACCATTTTGTATTCAGTACTAATGTTTGAAATGTGGGCAGTGTGAACCTTTTAGGTTTTGCAGCATGCTTAAGATGCTACTGCTAAAAAACATTTCTTTCTTTTTTTCTAAAAAGAAAGAAAAAGATATTAAACAACTGGTCTGATGTTAAAATGAGGATGAACTGAGTGTATTTTAAACAATGAGCCATGGGAATTAGAATACAAATCCAATTATTGGCCTTGTTGTGGAGATTGGCCACCTTAGAAATGAGGAAGGAAACAAAAAGAGCTTTAGAAGATACAGGAAATAAAACATTCAACAAAACAAGAAGTGTAAAGAAGCTCTATTACAAAGGACATTTTACCCCACCCCTAGTAATTCTAGGGCATCATAGGACTTTATCCTGGTAGGAAAACTTAAATGCAAAATATCTTGGCTGTTATAGTAACACTGTCACAATACAATACAACCCTGTGCATGAGTGTGGAGAGATGATTTGTTGTGTGCCTTCAAGTTGTTTCTGACTTATGGTGACCCTAATGTGAGCCTACCATGAGGTTTTCTTGGCAAGATTTGTTCAGAGGGGGCTTGCTTTTACTATCCTCTGAGGCTGAATGTGACTTGCCCAAGGTTACCCAGAAGATTTTCAGGAACAAGTAGGGATTCAAACCCTGATCTCCAGAGTTGTAGTCTGGTGCTCAGGCCACTACATCACACTTAGGCACATAAAAAACCTTCCTCATGTACTTTGATGCAACAGAAGAGTCAAACAAATGTGTATGCCAATTGGGGTATTTCTGTTAAAATTAACTGATGTAATCCTTGACCTACCTGAGAGCCAGGCTCATAAATGAAGATAGTTGTAATGTACTGCTTCATTTTGTTTCCCACCCCTCAAAATGTTTCTGCCTTTCAAGTTCAGAAAACCTAGGAACCATTTTGGATGGGATGATTTCTCACATGATTTCTTGGACAGGAGGATCAATATTATGGTGCATTGAATCACATACCTGAAGGGTTGTCTTCCAGACCATGTGAATCCTCAGTTTAGTGCTGGAGATCCAGAACTAGACCATCTCCAATCAATGGCTATCCAGCCTCTGCTTGAAGACTTCCAATAATAATAATAATAATAATAATAATATTTATTTGTATACCGCCCTCTGGCAAACCAATCCGGGCGGTTAACAACAGTAAAATATAAAATATGACAATTAAAAACACTTTATCCCTCCCCCCCCTTAAGACAGTATTAAACAATATAACATATTAAAAACACAATACAAGCATAAAACCAGCAGTTAAAACTAAAAACCCTGATATTCCTCTGTTGATCCTCAACCATCACTAAGATGGGGCCACGGGAGGAATGAGGGAATCAGGGAACCTGGGAACCTGGGCCGGGATGGTTAATCTGGAAAGGCCTGCCGGAAGAGATCCGTCTTGACCGCTTTTTTAAAGCTGTCTAATGATGTTATCTGACGGATCTCATCCGGCAGGTCGTTCCAGAGTTTGGGGGCGACAGCAGAGAACGCCCTCTGGGAGGTTGCCGCAAGCCTAGATTTTAGAGGCTGCAGTAAGTTCCTCCCAGAGGACCGGAGAGTGCGGGGAGGATTGTACGGGAGGAGGCGGTCTCTAAGATAGTTTGGACCCAAGCCATTTAGGGCTTTAAAGGTGATAACCAACACCTTGTACTGGGCCCGGAAGCTGATAGGCAGCCAGTGGAGGGACCTCAAAACCGGAGTAATGTGGTCCCTCCTAGATGTACCTGACACAAGCCTGGCTGCCATGTTTTGAACCAGCTGTAATTTCCGAGTCAAGCACAGGGGTAGCCCCATGTAGAGTGCATTACAGAAGTCAAGGCGTGAGGTTACCAGCGCGTGCACAACCGTCTCGAGATCCCTTACTTCCAGAAAAGGGCGCAGCTGGCGTATCAGCCGAAGCTGATAACAGGCACTCCTGACCGTCGCATTTACCTGATTTGTCATCAGGAGCGACGAGTCAAGGAGCACCCCCAGACTGCGAACACAGTCGCTGGAGGAGAGTGTGACCCCATCCAGGACTGGAGGTTGCAACCCAATTCTTGGTTTCGGGGCCGCTACCATGAGCACCTCCGTCTTGTCTGGATTCAGTTTCAATCTGTTTTTCCTCATCCAGCCCATTACCGCCTGAAGACATTCATTGAGAGAAGAGATGCCATCGGAATTCGAGGCCGACGAACGAGATACGGAGAAATAGATTTGGGTGTCATCAGCGTACTGATAACACCCAGCACCATAACTCCGTATTATCTCACCCAGCGGCTTCATATAGATGTTAAATAACATCGGGGACAAAATAGCCCCCTGAGGAACCCCACAAGTGAGGTACCTCTTACTGGAGCTACAGTCCCCGAGTAGCACCCTCTGAGACCTGCCCGAGAGGAAGGACCGGAACCACTGCAAAGCAGTGCCCCCAATACCTAACCCCTTCAGGCGGTCCAAGAGGATGCCGTGATCTATAGTATCAAAAGCCGCTGAGAGGTCTAAGAGCACCAACAGGGTCACACTCCCCCTGTCAATGCTCAGACGCAGATCGTCGGTCAAGGCAACCATGGCAGTCTCAACCCCAAAGCCTGTCCTAAAGCCAGTTTGAAATGGGTCTAGATAATCGGCTTCATCCAAGACAGCTTGGAGCTGAAGGGCAACCGCCCTCTCGATCACCTTGCTCAAAAATGGCAGCAATGACACCGGCCTATAATTCCTCAATTGTCATCTCCCTAGTAAAAGCGAGTCACTGAAAATGAAAATGAACATGAAAATGAACCCAGGATCCCCAGAGTCATAATCCATAGCTCTCAAACCACTACACCATGCTGTCTCTCCACCATGTTTTAAATAAAGTGTTTTCATGCTTCCTAGAAAGAAGGGAAATCTCTACTAGTGGCAGGTTTGTTTGAAAGATCTGGTGAAGCAATCAAAGATGTACTGTTAGCATACTCAAAACACAGCACATTTTCCTATAGTTAAGTCATTAAACAATAGTACTAAATATATACCAACTGAAACAGTACTGTAATCACATAGAAGGCTGGAATAAAAAGAATTTCATACCAAAGACACCTCTCACCTAAATGTAACATAGAATAAGAATGTGACATGTGATTCAAAGTATGCTTCCTTAGAGGCAAGTCCCACTGCAATCAATGGCTCTCAAACAGTACTGAAGCCTATTCACTGGATTCATTCCGAGACTTCAGGTTTCAAATTGCACTGCGTAGCTGACTCAAATTGGCAAAGTGCCTTGGGCCAAGAGTGCTGTAATTCCTTCCAGTTAATCCCCCACAGCATTAAAATTATCTTATTGAAATGAAGAATTCTTAAAGAAATGTGTAGCCCTCCACATGCTGTTAGATTGCATCTCCCATCATCCCTCACCATTGGCTGTACCAGATAGAAATGACTGGGGTTGTAGGACAACAGCTGGGAATGGGGTGCTTTCCTGTCCTTGTCTCTAAGTAAGCAGGGATGGATTTTGGTTTTGAAGGACTATGAGCTCTGTTCCATTCTGGCACTTAGAAGAAATGTCTGGAGTCTGAATTCTTCAATGTTAGGCACCTGTCTTTTGTGTCAGGCTCCCCATCACCATGTACAGATGTGACATCTGGACAATGAAAAAAGAAGATAGGAAGAAAATCAACACATTTGAGATGTGGTGTTGTAGAAGAGTGCTGAGGATACTGTGGATAGCTAAAAAGACAAACAAATGGGTCCTAGAACAGATCAAGCCTGACGAAACTGAGGCTGTCCTACTTTGGTCACATCATGAGAAGACCTGACTCATTAGAAATAATGCTAGTAAAGGTGGAGAGTAGTAGAAAGAGAGGAAGACTACATGCCAGATGGTAGACTCAATGAGGGAGGTCATCGGCCTGAGTCTGGAGGACCTAAACAGAGCAGTGGAGGACAGGGAGTCTTAGAGATGTCTCATCCATAGGGTTGCCATGAGTCAGGGTCAAATTAAAGGCAGTTGACAGCAACAAAGGACTGGCAGAACATGAGGTTCCCCTAAAAACAAAGTAGATCCTTCAACTTGAAATCTGTTTAGTATATGATACAGTATACTGAATAATGCTTTGGTAACAAGGAAACACTAAAACAATCTTTCAGTATCCATCTATTTCTGTCTGGGTGACTGGAGGAGAAATGAGAGAGGAGATGTAACCCAGTACATTAGAAATCTAATAGAATGGAAAACTGCCAGTTAGGACTTTTCATAGTGTTGCAAAAGATTGATGTTCCATCTGGCTATTTCTGCTCATTTCCAGTATGTCTGTGCCGATGTGTGTATGGCAAAGGCATACATTATACATTCCCATCCATTGCCCTCCCATGAAGGAGATGAGGTAAGTGGTCTTTTCAGTACTCAAGGAAAAGCAATTCCCCATTACTGTATATTTTCCTCAGCGTTAGCAATCTATCTAAAAGTGCTCAGTTCATGCATATATAAATGAGCCAAGACCCATAACCTGAATTAAAAGCCAGTGCCCCTGCCTCTAAACAGTAATCTGAGACTATAATCATTCTAAGTAAATAAAGATGGAATAAACAAGTGAATAGGAGTGTTTGCCTATTTACACTGCCAGTGGGGAGGAGAATGAAGGAGGAGAAAGAAAGGAAGGAAGGAAAGAAGGAGGGAGAGGTGGTGAGTCTCCAGTTTCTGGGCAACAGAGCAGTTCTTTTGGGGACATTTCATTACCAAGACAGACAGCTGGAACATTTCCATGAAGAAACAAGGAATAAATGTCAAAAAATCAACATTTTTTTCACTGACACCATGTACCCATATCGACACAGTCAGTGGGACTTTCTGGATGCTGGGAGTGTGCAGTTAGACACGAGAACTCAGCAGTCCTGCCAGATACAATGGTGTGATGCATATTTTGTAGATATCATTGGTGCTTCACTCTTTTGCATGCTGACTAGTTATTCTTCAAATGTAAACCCAGTGAACTGAGAGGAAAGGACAGGATTGTAACTGAGGTCAATGGCAAGTCATTTTGACACCTTTCAGATGGGAAAGGTGACATCTAGGTTGAATTACATAGCTGAAGGAAGCAGTTGTTTCATTTTATTGGGGATTTTTTAAAATTGCATTGGGTTTCTGAAACTTGATTTTACTGCATTGGCTTTTATTCCAGTTTTACTGTTAGCTGCCTTTTCTACCACTTTTGACAGAAAGGTGTATTATAAGTGTTATAAGTACTTAAGAACTAAGTTATATCCAGGCCAAAATAACATAGGAGCACATATCCCCTCTTATGAAATCTAAGCAGGGTCAGCCCTGACTAATACTTGAATAGAAGGCCACCAAAGAATTCCAGGTGCTGTAGGCTATATTTCAGAGGAAATCATTGGAAAACCACCTCTGAGTACTCCTTGCTTAAGAAAATGCTATGAAATCCATGTGGTCACTATAAGTTGATAGGCAACTTGAAAGTATATAAACACATAAGCTATGCCACATTTCCCATGATAGTTAAAAACTGAATAACTATTTGCTGTCCTTTTGTTGCTTGAATCTCATCTGAGGTAGATGCCTTTCAAGAGCTGATTCAGCTCCTTCCAATTTGATTTAATTTTGGACCAGCAATTAGGAGCTGTAGACTGTCCAAGAAAATTGTCCCTTCTCCCCCATTATAAATTTGCTTTTAAATGCCACTCTCACGCCCTCTTATGGGATGGTTGCTATTGTTCTGATATTGTTAGGAGAACTACTATTTTCATCTCTTACTCCCCTCTCCACTTTCTTTCTTTCTCTGTGCCTTTCCTCACTTCTCTATATCATCTGGAATCCTGAGAAAAGTAAATTTCTCCACTTCCTCTCTTTGAGCCTTTTCACATTACAAAATTGTATTGATGGCATTCCATTTTAATTGTCATAGTTTTATCAAATGGAATCTTGGGATTTGCAGTTTAAGGAATTCTCAGCCCAAGAGTTCAAGCCAACTGCATACCTGAGGATTCCATTGGATGCAGCCATGGAAGTTCAGAGAATCATTATGTTTTAAACATGCTGTGTGTCCTCTACTGTAGCACCTAGAATGCTAGGAAAACTACATTTACTAGCATTCCTGGAATTAGAGATAGTGAAAAGGGACAGAAAGAGAGATAAAGAGCAGAAGAAAATAGAAACAGGGATATAATATAGTCAGAATTCTGTATCGGATTTACATGTGCTTAAGCACTATAGTTATGGTGCTAAGCAGTGAATCCCAGCTTGGCATATACATTCAGTTATAAATGCATAGCTCTTGGTCACACATTCATAAATGTCATAGATGATTCTGGAATTAGAGATAGGGAAAAGAAACAGGGAAAAACATCCCTGCTGCTATCATCACTACCAATGAAGCCAGTGTGGTAGAGCTGCTGTTAGTTAAGTGGGTTGTTAGTGAGGAGGAATTCTTTTTGGCCTTAGAGCTTTCATGCTTGCCTCATTTTTATGGCTTAAAACAAGTTTATAAAGTAACTGAAATAAATGTTATGTCTAACTCAGTGTAATATTCCAAGCTCAATAATTATGACACTTGGTGGTGTCTCCATTTATTTGTTTACATTGTAAAATGTATGCCCCACCTTTCCTCAAATTGGATCCAAGGTAATTAAGAACATGAAATCTAGTTTGAAAGAAACAACAGAACAAATAATATTATCTAAAGTTCAAAATTGGAGTATGTGAACATGTACAGATAGCAGCCTATGCTAAATTAATTAAAACACAGGTACAAAGAGCAGAAGAGAAGCCAACTTAGATGACTAAGCGAAAGTGGCTGGCAGTAGCTCTCCATGATTCAATCAAGGATGGTTCTCAGCCCTATTTTGAGATGGCAACAATTGAACTGAGGACATTTTGTGCAGAAAGCATGTCTTTGACACTGAACCATACTGGCTCCAGCAGAGGAGAGGGTATGTCCTTTCTTGTTTCTGTTCTATGCCTTAAAGTTGAATTATGGGGCTTTCTTGGCAATAATTGCTCAGAGACAATTTGGCTTTGCCTTCTTCTAAAGTTCAGACAGTGTGCCTTGCCCCAGTGCGTTTCCATGGCTGAATGGCAATTTTAAAACTGGTCTTGAGGAGTCCTGGTCCAAAACTCAAACCATTACATCATGCTGGCTTTCTGTCCTTTGAGAAAACCCTCAGTAGCACAGAGATCCCTTCACCATATCACTTTACAAATATATTGGACTACGTGTGGCTAGCTTGGTGGTGGTGGTAGTAATAGTGGGATTTGGGGATCTGTAGTCTAGTTTGTGTAGATTAATATACTGATGGAGAATGGCATAGATCAGAGCACTGTAAAGTTAGTTTCCTCCCGAAATGCACATTTTTATCAGCTGAGCATCCATATCAAAAATTCAGGTTTTCCTAAAACCCAGAACACATTTGCTGCCTCAATGATGTGGAAACTACCATCTTCCACTGAGGCACAGTAGTGGCTTGCATGTGAAAAAGCTAACTCAGTTCACATGGCATAAATTAGCGGTAGACATTGTGGGAGTGGTGGCATTAGGGGGCTGCATTGGTCAACCAACAGATCTTAAATGGCTGCATTCCAACCCCCCTCCCCCCGAAAAAAAATATTGTCCCCAAATTCCCTCTAGGGATTCAAGGGGTTTGAGCCATCCCTTTCTAGCTGTTTTAGGCCAGGAAAAGCCCTTTTTAAAAAACACTAGAAAGTAAATTGAAAAGTAAATTGAGTCATGAGCACACATTCCCATCCCTGTCTTGGGTACCATTTCATATCATTTCACATGCAGTTTTTGTCATGGAGTCATTTTACATGTTTACCTGTGGATCACACTTTGTGATGTGCACAAAGTCATTATGGTTTATGGCTTTGAAAACCCTTGTTTGAAAAAAGATCTTGCTATTGGAATAAGGGGGGAAACAACCATCATCACCAGATATGCTGGGAGATTAATGGTAAAGTTAATGCTCCCTGGAAATGTCTCCAGGAAGTCCCTTAGCTGCTACAGCACTAATGGCCTTACACAGTTCCACCCCCTCACAAACCAACCTCACTTCATTTCCTTTTGGTTGTTTCTTTTCCTGACTCGCCTGATTAATACATCATCAGGCCAAAGACTCTGTGGATCCTCTAAGGTGTAATTAAAGTTTGCTGCTCTGGGTTTCATTGTCTTTATTTTTAGACAGGAAGGATCCTTTGAATGCCAGCTTCTAAAGTTTACCTTTGTTTACATCACATTCTTTCCAGGGGAATCATTATTATGTACTGCAGCTAATGTGGGATGAGAATTGCCCTTTAGAGGTGAGCTGCAATCTTAGAGCAAGTCCTTTCATCTTGCTTCTTGTTCTCTAAGATATCCTATGATTATTTCAAAAGTGTAATGTGCACCATTAATGGGAAAATAACTTTATCTAAATATTACAAGAAAGGAAAGGACAAATATAGTGCTTTAGAAAGGGGCTGAAGACCTTCCTATTTAAGCAAGCATTCCCTGATGCAAGCCCCGATTAAACCTCTCCCCCCCCCCCCCCCCCACGTCAGCAGTGGCAGCTGGCCGGAATGTTTTAATGGATTGTGTTTTAGTTATATGGTATATGTGTTTTATGTATATGTATATGATATGCCATGTATTTTATGTATGTTGTACACCGCCTTGGTTTATAGAAGGGCAGTATATAAATAAAATTTTTATTTATTATTTATTAAAAGAAAGCCTGCTGTATCTTCCTATGTTTGTGTGGGAGGGAAATTTTGCTTCAGGATGCCCACATCGACAGCTTAGAAATCTTATTTCTTTTTAAAGACTATTTATTTATTATCTATATTCCACCATATATGATTTCAAGGTGTAGTATAGATGAGAAAGACATTAAATACCTTAGAGAAATGTAAAACAGTTGAGAAAAATCTAAGCCCTAGTTCTGCAGATACCATGGACCACCAGAAAGACCAATAAATGGGTCCAAGAACAAATGAAACCAGATTCTGACTAGAAACTAAAACAATTAAAGTGAGGCCAAAATATTTTGAACATATAATGAGATGGCATGTCTCTTTGGAAAAGAGGATAATGGTCAGTAAAGTGGAAGGCTTTGTAGGTGGATTAATTCAATCATGGAAGTCATGGCCCTCCCTGAGTTTGGAAGACCTGAGCAGAGTTGTTGAATACTGGGGCTCATACAGGTCACACACTCATAGGTTGACCATTAATCAAAGTCAACATGACAGCAGATAATAAAAAAGTAATATTATTGGAATAACTGAAACCATTCTGTTCCAACCAAGCAACAATCAAAAACTCATCCCAAAACTTACCTTGTAAACAGTGCAACACCCCTGCGCACAACTATTTCTATGTTCTCAGAGAGTGAGGGCAGGAGTAGAAATGTCTCCAGCTATTTTCCTGTATCTGGACACACTGCAAAGATATCATCTGCAGAGAACTCACAAATACTCCAAAAAGTCTCTGTAGATGACTTTTGCAATGCATTCAACTACAGGAAAATAACATCCAGCTACAGGAAAATAACATCCCCACTCAGCCACCTGCTCGCCAACAAAATAAAAATGGGTATGTTGTGGAGGTCACACTGCTAACAAGGTGAGATGCTTGGAGTAGCATCAGGAGGTGTAGCTACATGATACATCCATATTTCCTGATGCAGGATCTCAACCAGAAGGCATTTTCTTAGTTTGTAGTAAACTGAGAAGCAATCCCCATATAATCCGCCTCGCACACTCAGATCATCTGGGACAAATCTGTTAGAGGTCCCTAAATTTCATCTGGCAAGGACCTCGCAGAGGGCTTTTACCGTTGTTGCCCCCTCATTGTGGAATAAGCTTCCCATAGAGCTCCGCTCCTCTGCATCACTAGTTGCTTTTAAGAAACAATTAAAAACATACTTATTTCAGCTGGCTTTTTCACTTTAGCTAATAGTGTTCTTCTTTTTCTGCCCCTTGTTTTTCTGTTTTTCTTGACCCCAGATTATTGTTAATAGTGTCGCTTATTCTGCCCCTGATGAATGTGATTTGTATAGATTCCTGTTCATATCCCCTTGTAATGTCGTTTTAAATTTTTTATACTCTGATGTTTTAACTGTATGTTATTGTCCTTCATTTTTTGTAAGCCGCCTTGATCACACCTGTGGAAAGGCGGGGTAGAAATAAAAATTATTATTATTTTATGATTACTGTACTCTGGTGTTGAAATGAAATGATAATCTGTAATCATTTGTTTTTCAGAGATGAGCTTTGTCCAAAATTGTTTTAGCACACTACTTTCCATAATTGCAAATAGTATGTTTGAAGTCATAATCTATAAAGATTAGAAATAGTTCATAAATTTACGACAAAATGTTCAAGGTGAAATAAGGTAGGATGTTAAATATATCATTTTTTAGTTACATGACTATATTGGCAGTGTCAAATAGAAGTAGCCAAGGAATCTAAACATCATTACATATGGGGAAGATAAGGATGTGTGAGAATTTTGTTTCAGTTTATTTTTTATTAGAATTGAACCAAATGTAGAAATTTCTAAAATGGAGAAACTGAAATTGCTCATCCCTCAGGGAGGGTGACCAACTCTCTCCTACCACATGTGATCATGATGTTCACACTAAATAGATTGAGGGAAATTTTTTATTAGGGACATATCAGTGGGCCTTCCTGAACAACATGGTCTTTGTGGCCGTGTAGTTGACATTTTAAACTTTCAGAAGTTGTTCTTTTCATCACCTTTTTCAGTTCTACTGTGTCATTTTCGAGCTGGGGCCATAAAGGTACCAGTTCCTACATGATCTTGGAAGCTAATCAGGGTCAGCTCTGGTTAGTACTTGAATGGGAGACCACCAGTGAATGCTGTAGGCTATATTTCAGGGGAAGGAACTGGTAAAACCCATTCTGCTCTGAGTATTCTTTGCCTAAGAAAATCCAGTGAAATTTACGGGATAGTCATAAGTTGACAGGTGACTTGAAAACACATACATACAGAAAACAGAACCATACACAGCCATCAGAAAGAAGCTAACTTATGAATTTATATTATAGAATTATTGAGGTGGAAGAGGGGACCTCAAATGTTACCTAGACCAATGTTCTGCTAATGCAAGAGGTCAGATATTAACAGCCTCCCTGAGCGGCCACCATTATTTCTCTGCTTGTGATGGTTATATTATTTTCAGCTAGTTTTCTATTAATTTCTGATGCTGGCTCTCCCATCTGGCTACTGCAACACGTCTTGCAGATCATTCAGGGCCTCTGGATGCTGGATGACAATACAGCCAGGGGTATATTTGCACGTATATATGGCTTCTTCATAGAAACAGGTAATGCATGCTGCAGGGAACATTTCCACATTGTTCCTTTTGACTAGGAAAGAATGTTTGGGCATTGCCTGTAACTCAGCCCAGAAAGTAACAGGATAGGGTTTGTGTGCCTTTGCATGTGCCTTAAGAGATGGGCTGGTCCAAGACGTTTTGCTGCCTGAGGCAGGATAGCAAATTGCCCACCCATATGGTGCTCGCATAGTTCCAGAGTCAGAGTGCACAGTAGCCAAAGCTAGCCAAATCATTTGAGCAAATGAGCCACAAAATATGCCAAACACCTCTTTCTATCACTAGCAATGCAATATTACATTTCTAACAATTCACTGTCCTTTTGTGATAGCAACAATATACTGCCTGAGGTTTTTTTTTATTTTCCCAATTGGTAAGGCCATCCTGGCTTCATGGGACATAAGGGGATGATCAGATTTTCTGCTTCAGTTGCAAGAGCTCATGTTGTTTGTTTCTGGACATGGGCTGGTTTATGTTATAAGAAAATGAGAAACCCCTATTCAAATCACTGAGGTCATTGATCTATTTTAACCTTCAGGGCCATCTGCTACAAACTCGCTGTATAGCTTCTTGTAAAGCTAACTGCAATAGCCTTTCATTTTATCAATTCACTGCTCCTTTGTGAATTTAGCTGATGCCTTCATGCTTTTTCAACAATTAGCAGTTGCATTCTTTCAACACCACCCATATGATTATGCAGATCCGAATGGATGATGCAAATCCATCTAGAAAATATATGTGTGTGTGTGTGTATGTGTGTGTAATGACCTAACTTAATGGCTTCCATCAAATGCTGCTTATTTTAGCAGTACATATGATTTCTGATAAAAGCAATACACCCACCTTTCCCATGTAATAACATTCATCTACGTTTACTAGACTTGTGCTTTACGATAGTGAAGTATGTAAAGATTTCTTCTATATGAGCTCTTTAGTGGGAATAATTAATTACAAATTGGTAGTTATTTGTAATTAACTCCTTCTTGTAATAACTAAGGTATAAGCTACACTGGAATTATAACTTGACAAGGGTAACAGAACCCCTTTTGTAGTATGACTTTTAAGGTTTCGCTTAGGGCTTGGGCCCACTAAATGGTAGAGGAGGAATACCACATGGTTCACCTGCTGGTTTGTATGGTGCTTTTTGCTTTACCATGGATGTTGAGATAGTAATGACATTTCCCTTTCACAGGAGGCTAGACTGGTCTCCCTAATGGCCTTTTGCCGGCAGGTAAAAGCATTCTTATGCAGGCAGGCTTTATAAATCATGCAAGCCTGGTTTTATTCGGGGGTTGGGGGGGGAGTTGTTTTAGATTTTTAGATCATGTTTTTAACTTTTGTACATCTTAAATTTTAACTTTGCTGTGTTTTAATTAGGTTATTTTAATTGTTTTTTAAATGTTTTAATGTCCTTTAAATTGTGAGCCACCTTGGGTCCCTTTTTTGGGAGAAAGGTGGCATTAAAATAAAAGAAAATAAAATATACTGGAAGAGAATGTTTTGTGCGGCTTGTAGCAGATGTGTTTTTTAAGTAACTAAAAGTTACAATTTTGTTACCTTCCATAAATAGAAATTACCCTTAAAATGTAACTTTAATTGTAATATCTACAATTGGTATATGAGAACTATAAATATGGGCCATTATTTTACAGAAGCTATTTAAGATAATTAAATAAGTAACTTTTCATGGCTCAACCCCACTCCCCAAACCTGATAGAAACATCATTCACTCATGCTCCAAACACTGGCAGAATGGACCTCTTTCTCTTCTTGTAGCTGAGGCCCTGCGAAGTAGGTTGGGGCAGAGGGATTATGATCATGGCAATGGTGTCATAAATGTGGTGAACTAATAATCATGAATAGAAAACAGTTATAGATGTCTAAATCTAGGTAACTGTTCCATATCCGTGATCACTACTTAATTAAATAGAACAGTAGTTGTAATAAATTATGTTGTAGAACTGACTTCACAAGCCTTTAATGGAATTGTGAGCCAGTGTGGTGCAAAGGTTTGAGCATTGGAATATGACTCTGGAGGCAGGGTTTGAATCCTTGCTTGCCCATTGAACCCCACTGGGTGACCTTGAAGAAGTCACACTCTCTCAGCCTCAGAAGATGGCAATGGGAAACCCTTTTTGAAGAAACTTGTCAAGAAAACCCATCATAGTTTTTCCTTAGGGTCCCCATAAGTCAGGAATGACTTGATGGCAAAATAACAACAACAACAACAATAACAACAAGGTAGAAGCCCCTCCCACACTTTTGATCTGAGAGCAATTCTGTTGCAATATCCTTCATACAGAGCCCTTATTTCACAGTTTGTAATGCTCAGGCAGTAAAATAATACAGGCAGTTTACCTACATATTGATGTAAGCATCTGGAAAACACTTCTCTATTACCTGATATTTGGATTTATTATTACTATTATTATTATTTTTGAAAATGTGAATGAGTACCAATAGGTTGTTTGTTACTCTCAGTTTTCATCAAGGATAGAACTCTATAAATGTAATCCAAGTTTCCAATACCTTATTAACTCACATTCAGCTCAGAGCAGCATACTAGAGCTACACAGCCGGTAAATTTTTGCCTGAATGGACCTGGAGAATTGCTTATCGATCTTGCTGGTTAAAAGCCCATGAAATGTGAGTGCTACTGCCTCTTTAAATTATTTCAGCAAGCTTTTGCTAGTGGCATTTTGGTAACACAAAGTGCCAGACAAAGTGAAATGTCTTCTGTTGTTTGCTTTTGTTTCTTTTTTAAAAATATAATAATCATGCTGTAAGTAGAAGTTCTTTCCTCAGAGCCATCTAATTAGGAGAGTGCAATAGTGAGTCAATGCAAATGTTGCCCACAGAGCTGCCTCTGAACACCATTCATCAACCGCATGCAGAAAATGTACCATCTATTTCCCAAGACATTGCTGATTTAAAGTTGAATGAGAATTGCTGTACTTTAATAAAACAACGTCTGTTTAAAACTAACCCTCCTAAGTGAGGAAGGTTCAATGCACAATTCTCAAGATCTTTGTACATTACCCCCCTCCCGAGGAAATTAATTGAAGTGCAAATTTTCCAGTCATATCAAATCACAGAAATTTTAGCTCAAAGGTGGAGTGAATTTCAGAAGCCCCCTGTGAAACTGTTACAGGGAAAAGAAAGAAACACTTTTGCAAATATGTTACCGAGTAGCTCTTGGGTGAGTGTGTATTAAGAAACACTTGGGAATAACTAGAGAGATGCAATCCCATCACAGAGAACTCTGCAATGGAAGGGAAGGGCCTTTGGGGGGAAGAGTCTGTAAAAAGATGAGTTGAGTCAGTCGAGATAATTGGATGAGAGAGAATTCGTTAACGGGTTGGGAGTTGACATAGACAGGGTTCTGAGCTAATAGAGACAGAAATTTGGATTTGAACAAGAAAGGAGAACTTCCAATGATATTTGGAAGCCCTAAGAACCAGCATGGTGTAGTGGTTTGGGCACTGGAAAAGGACTCTGGAGAGCAGGGTTCGAATCTCATTGGGTGACCCTGGGCAAGTCACAGCCTCAGGAAAGGCCATGGCAAACCCCCTCTGAAGAAATCTTGCCAAGAAAACCCCATGATAGGATCACCTTAGGGCGCCATTAATCAAAAATGACTTAAAGTACACAATAGAAGCAGCAAAGAATAAGATATTAGAGTTTATTATATTATACTGTATTTAATAAATTTGTTTCACTGTTGTTTTAAACCTGTCTCTGGCTGGCTGTCAAGCCAGAATTGGAGTCAGAGTGAGCATGCTGTAGTGGTCTGTGCACTGGATCTGGAGATCAGGGTTCAGATCCATACTCAGCCATGGCAAGCCACCTGGTGACAGTGGACAAGCCACACACCTTCAGCCTCAGAAAAAGACCATGATAGGTTCACCTTAGGGTTGCCATAAATTGGAAATGACTTGAAGGCATAAAATAAAAGCAAAAACAACAACTTGCATATCAAACTAAAAAACCCACAGAACAACACAAACCCACATCCATATTTATAGGGGTCACCCGAGGCACAATAACCTAATCCAGAAAGGAGAGATTGGGGGAATAAGGGCAGGTGGCTAAGTGACAGGATTACCTGGAGGCTGAGGCTGGGAGAAGGGATCTGTCGCAACCTCCCTAAGTGATGAGTTCAGATATCTGAAAAGATCTGTTTATCCTACCTCTGACAGCCTACTTGGCATGGGCTGAAGAGGGAGAGAATAGATGGCAAAAATATGCCAAACACAACATAAACAACATTTTAAAACTAGAAGATGGGACTATGAATCCACCCATTAAATCAGTAATTTTGGTAAAATAAGTTTGGCTGTAAGATACAGATAAGGCTCTTAGGGCAGAGCTGAAGCACTGCCTTGCCAATTAATAATAATAATTTAATTTGTTTTATTTATATACCGCTATTCCAAAGATCATAGCGGTGAACAGCAAGTAAGCTAATGAGCAAGTAAGCTAATTTGCCTCCAACAGTCTGGGTACTCATTTTAGCAACCTTGGAAGGATGCAAGCCTGAGTCGAGCTTGGGCCCTTTTGCTGGTCTTGAACTCGCAACCTTATGGTTTTGAGTGAATGGCTGCAGTACAGGCATTTAACCACTGCGCCACCAGGGCTCCATTTCCAATTAGTAGCTGTATAATGAAGATGAATACTTCAAATACAGAGTTTAGTTATTATTATTTTGAACTACTGTTCCCAGAAGCCCCCAGCCATTGAGGACACAGCTGTGCTCACTGTGAGATTCTGGGAGCTGTAGTTTGCAAGCTCTGTTCAAATTATCCTAGAAAGTCTTGAAGCAGATCATTCTTCCCAAAGAAATGGACCAGTAGATATTTGCATATAACATATGAAGTAGCATATTCCATCCAGAATTGGAAATTCCTCCATGTGATTATTTTGTACTTCATGTTTATATGTCCCATTTAATATCTAGATTTAGAGCATTACCTGAGTATTCTGCAGAGGTTTGTTTCAGATTAAGTACTTTTCAAATTCTGTGCTATCAGAACATTTTGTCACTTCATTGTAACCCTTTTCTCCTCATCAAAGTTGGAATTTATGTATGTTCATAGAAAAAAAAGAATTATGTGCTGTTAGAAAAAGTCCAATTATGTTTCGTATTCATTTGGAGTAACCAGTACAGTGGTACCTCGGGATACGAAATACCCAGGTTACGAAATTTCCGGGATACGAAAAAATCCCATAGGAAATAATTGTTCCGGGTTACGAATGTTTTTTCGGGTTACGAAAAAAAATTTGGTGCTTTTTCCGGCTTTTTCGCACGAAATCGCGGCTTTTCCCCATTAGCGCCTATGGCATTTCAGCTTGCGAATGCTTTTCGGGTTACGAAAGCGGCGGCGGAACGAATTAATTTCGTAACCCGAGGCACCACTGTACACTGTATGCTTTATATTCTCTCTGTACACTGCTTTTTGTTTCTGGAACAATCAGTGCTATTTAAAGGTGGGAAAGTACTGCAAATAGAGTACTGTAACATCAAAAAGTTAACTTCTAGTAGCAGAATAAAGGTGAAATGGAAAAGAAATACATGCATTACTTTTTTGCACAAAGAAAAGCCCTTTTAAGAGTAAGGATGGGAGGAAATTTAGCTACATTTGCATTTTGATGCAAAGCTAACAAACTTCCTGGATCAATATGCAAAACAATGTGGTTATCCTTCAGTACTTGTACTTTTTATAATTTTGCTGGCTTAGACCCAAGGCTTTTTAAATTTCAAAATACTGTGATTCTGGAAGAATGCCCATATCATAATCCCATTTTCTCTTCACTCCCTCTCATTTTAAACAATATTAAAGCCATAAAAGCCACAATTTCTCAACTCTCCTAAACTGTAACTCAAACTATCTCTCTCTGGAGTTTATAACACAGGAGGAATTTCTTTTAATTTCAAATGAAAACAAAGTGGGGCCAGAACACATTCACATGAATTTGCTAGTTCAGCGAATTTACGTGAATTCGAAATGCGTTCGAACTGACTTCCCATTGCCCGAAAATAGCTTGTCATTGCCCAAAATTGCATGTGATCACCTCTCATGCAATAACGTGAAACCCCATGATTGCGTTCAGATTGCCATTGGATTATACTTCCAATTTCCCTTGTTTGATAACATCCTCTTTCTCTCTCTGACTTCCAGTCAATAATGATGGTGGCCCCATTGTCAAGGAGTGGAGATGGTGACTCCTCTTTGGAGCTACCCAGGGTGCTGAATTTCTTTTGGGCATAGGGTTCAGAAACTTGGATTTCTTCTTGTTGTATGTCTCCAAGTCATTTTTTACTTATGGTGATTCTAAGGTGAACCTATCATAGGCTTTTCTAGGCAGGTTTCTTCTGATGAGGTTTACCATTGTCATCCTCTGGGGCTGAGTGTGTGTGACTTGCTCAAGATCACCAGGTGGGTTTGTATGCTTGAGCAGAGAAGCAAACCCTGATTTCCAGAGTTGTGGTCCAACACTCAAAGCAGTACACCATGCTGGCTCTCACAGAAATTTGGGAGTGATTCTGCTCCAGATTTTAGTCCAGATTTTGAAAGAGACACTTAGGTAGCTATTTCAAAATTGAATAAACTCTGGAGCAGAATTACTGCCCCACTGATGTGGAAGCCATGAGACACCACTGGCTCCCATGTTTTTCTATGCAACAGAGAGGAAGGAAATCATGAGTTTTATCCAAATCAGAATCCATTCCCAAAGCACAACCCTCCTTGGAAAATTTGCCACTGGTGGGAATTGGCTGGGCTATGAAAGCCTCATGCAGGGAGACTCCCCTAGAGTCTCCTATTTCCACAACCTACCCACCAAAAAAACCAAAACAACAGCAAAAACAAACAAACAAACAAACAAACAAAAAACACCCTGAACAAAAACCTGAACTTCAAAAGGCCTCAGAGGGCAGCGATTCTTCATTTAACTGCTACCCTTCCCTTACATACCTCAGAACAGCCCCAGATAGCCTAAAACAGCATTTTTTATGCTTTATAAGGTGTAGCCCACAGGGATGTGTGTGTGTGTGTGTGTGTGTGTAGGAATATGAGATGACTAAGTTGGTGGTTAGAGTGGTCTCTGGTCACCAGAAGAACTTGTCAGCAGTGTACACAATTGAGCTAAAGTAGGTATGGAAATGCCAATACATAGCTCAAGAGGGCATGAAAGAGTCACGATCTCTCTTCACAGCTGTAAGGGCATGTTCACTAGTAGTTAGCTAGCAAGCACTGAGATTTCATATAAATAGCTATAGGCACACACCCTGCAGCCCCATGCACAAATTACATGCCCCTACTAGCATATCCACATTTCACATTAGAAAATTGCTAGAAATCCATACCCTCCAACATTTCACAGATGACACATGTGGCCAAGTAATATCAAAATGTGATGGAGATGACAAAAGGTTATTAATGAAGAAGACATAAACTAGGAGTAGTTGCAGACCTTTGCTTTTACCTGAATCTATAGAAAAGGGCAAAATTCTCTCCCCTGATCTCTTCTCCCTCTGCTGAGTTAACAAACTTCATTTTTCAGCAATTAAAGTTAGCTGAGGACAAACTGAGAAATTGGAAGGGGGGAGAGAAGAGAGAAACTCGGACATTTTAGAAGCAGCTGAAAAAGTGGACTGACAGAGAATTAATTGAGACTATCCCAGCAAAATTTGGACAATTGGAGAATAAGGAAAGTTTAAACTCTGTGTCACTCAAGAGGAAGTAGCATGCCTCTCTCCCACCATGTGCATTTTCAAGCTGAGCCAAGTAGGTATAATAAACATAGCATTTGAGCAGATTTTTTGTTCTTTACCCCAGGGAGCCCATAAGGCTGTATTTGTTGGCCTTGTTCCTCACAGAGTTGTCTTGTCCCTTCTAGATCTCCTTTTTTTCCCTGGCCCCCTTCCCCAAAGAGAGGAAAATTGTTTCGCCTGGAAGTCACTAGGAGCATCAATACACTCATTGATGCAGGGTGCATAAGCTCCACACACACACACCAGAAGTTAATATCATATTATTTCTAGTTTGGTTTGTTACTGCTTGAAATTTTTGATAGTCTGTGCAGCCTCCAGAGAGGCTCACCTGCATTCTATGGGGAAAGTTGAAGCTGGTGCCAGTGCAGGTAAACAGGAGGGACCCATTGCTTCACTCAGCTGTAGTGAAGGTGAACTTCTATCAGTAGAAGGGACTATATGCTTTTCTCTGCTGTAAATATCAAATGCAGTCATAAGCCATCAAATAGGATCTTTAACACTATGACTTTGCCTCAAGTTGATTATATTCGACTCTGTTTTAGTATAGTGATCTTTACTCAGAACTCATTTAAAAGTGGTGTGGCTCCAGGATCCCTCTCCTTCTGTAAATGATCACTTGTGTCCTAAAATGAGAAGATGAACCTGTCATGTCATTCAAACACACTGCTTTCCCCATTTCCTCCACCCTCAGTTTTTCCACAGAAAAAAAAACATACAACCTTTACATGTTTTTCCTTGTCTTTCTGAAGTCCAAAGACCAGTTGAAGTTTTTTGGGAAAGGTTTCATTTTTTTAGTTTTGTAAAAAACCCATTTTGCTTCAAAAAACAACTAAATCATGCTCAAGAGGTCTGAAGATGCGTGTAATAACAGCTTATATTACAGATGCTTAGTTACAGATGAGGGAGAACACACAATATTTGAAGCAAATCAGTTTGCAATTACTCAGTTAATTGAACAAATGTCTGTCAAAAATTGCATGATGAAAGGAAACAATCCATTAGCCTTTCCTCTGATTAAATTTAAATTAAGAGAAACAATCCAATTTACTTATATTTGCCTTTCAGATGTGCTGTTCTAATTCAAATGTGTGTTTCTGCTAAATAGGATGGCACTACTTACAGTGCTATGTCTATCAAGTAACTGATTTAGAAGATCATCTCTTCAATGTTATTCCTAGTCTCCCATCTGCTTATATTCCACCTCCCTTTCAACCAACTAAGTGGATGGAATAAGTTGTAAGTAGGGAGCCCTAGTGGTGCAGTGGTTAAATACTGGTACTGCAGCCACAACGTTGTGAGTTCAATCCCAGGGCTCCAGGTTGACTCAACCTTCTGTCCTTTTGTAGGTCAGTGAAATGAGTACCCAGCTGGTGGGGACAACTGACTTGCATGTTGTAAACCGCTTAGAGAGTGATTAGTTCATGAAGGAGTATAGAAATGTAAATGCTATTGCTACTCAAATTATGTTAAACGAAGTCACTGATTTTCAGAGTGAGTGTGGTGTAATGGCTCGAGCTATGATTCTAGAGACCAGGGTTGCAAACCCCACATGGCCATGGATACCCACTGAGTGGTCTGGGGCAATTCACACCCTCTCAGCAACCTCAGAGGAAGGTATAGGCAAAACCCCTCTCAACAAATCTTGCCAAGAAAACCCTGTGATAGGCTTTCCTTAGGGTCACCATAAATCAGAAGTGCTTTGAGAGTACACAAGAACAACAACGACAATAACAACCATGACAACAACAACAAGAAGAATTCATTGCTTTATAAAACAGGGAAAGCAACTGTGGAGGGACATTTTTGCCTCATATTTTTTACTGACATGGTGCACCAATATGAGTTACTGCTATATCATACCACTCCCAGTTTCATTTTGGTTGATGTCCAGTCATATGTTTTTGCTGTTTGGAGATATGTAGGGGACTTGTAGGGCAAAACTGCTGCATTTTGCAGTAGTTCTGTCCCATTTAGAGAATTTCTTTGGCAAAAAATTGTCTGTATTTTTGAAAAATCTTTTGAAGATTTCGGGTCTTGGAGGTGATCAGGAGGGCTTCATGGGCTGTATTTTGGGGCTGAGAAAATACCCACTCTTGTTTTTGGGAATAGGTTATAACTCAGAATGCAGCACATGCTATCCCACTATCAATCTTAACCTTTTCTCAGGTTCCACCTATCACCAATGACTAATTAACAACAGATTTCTTTGAAAAAGCCCTGTGTATATGTAGGCGCCCCACATGACTGGGTCCCAGTTCCACAGCACACACACAACTCATGTTACCTACTCAGTGCTGGATGTATCCATCAGGCAAGACATGCTGGAAGACAACAGCACTATCACTTTCAGAATATTCCTCTTCAGGCCCCAATCCCTCCCCTCAGCCAGAAGACAGGGCTGTTTGTCCTATATGGCCTGTCCTGCATCCCATAAAGCAGAGTTTTGCTTAGGGGCAGGTGGTGGTTTCCATGTCAGTGGGATGGTGGATGTATTCTGGATTTTAGCCTGAATGTCAAAAGTGCTATCCAGAATAGGTTTAACACCTTGGGTTGCTCCTTAAACTTTCAGGCACAAATCCCTAGAACAGATTTATATCCCACTAAGATGGGAATCAGAACCATCATTGTGTAGTGGTTTGACCAGTGGACTATGACTCTGGAGATCAGGGTTTGAATCCTGGCTCAACCATGTAAACCCACTGTGACCTTGGGAAAGTCACAGTCTCTCAGCCTTAGAGGATGGCAATGGCACCCCCTCTCTGAATAACCTCTGAAGAAACTTGCCAAGAAAATCTGATGATACCTTTGCCTTAGGGTCACCATAGGTCAGAATGACTTGGAGGTACACAATAACAAGATGGGATCCACCAGCCAGCAATTCTGCTTCCTGTTCTCAGGTTTGAGAGAGAACAGTGCAGCCAGGAAATCAGAAGAAGATTAAGAATGGAGAGAAAGGCTATCAAAGAACTAGAAAAGATCCTAAAATACAAAGAGATACAACAGAGCACAAAAGTTAGAATCATACAAGCCATTGTATTCCCTTTTACCGTGTACGGATGTGAGAGCTGGACAATTAAGAAACAAGATAGGGAAAAAATCCATTCATTTGACATGTGGTGCTGGAGAAATGTGCTGAGGATACCATGGACAGTCAAAAAGACAAACAAATGGGTCCTTGAACAGATCAAACTTGAAATCTTCCTGGTAGCCACGATGACTAAATTTGAGGCTATCATACTTTGGCCAGAAGAAAAGACTCATTAGAAAAGAAAATGATATTAGAAAAGGTAGAAGGTACTAGAAAGAGAGGAAGACTGCATGCCAGATGGATGGATTCAATCAGGGAGGTCAGAGCATTGGAGGACAGGGGGTCTCTGAAATGTCTTATCCACAGGGTAGCAATGAGTTGACCTTGACTCCAGGGAAGCTAACAACAGACAACAAAGTGTCTTGCCACCAGTACTGAACCACTGCTAGTCCAGTTTCCTTCTATATGGAATGGATGGGAAGATGGGGATGATCTTTGTATTTTCCCTTTGTTTGTTCTTTGTTTGGGCCAGTGCTGTACCTACCTCTGCATTGGTTTCCCTTTTTAGATGTTCACTCTCAATATCTAGGTATAAAATGGCCAGAGCAACACAGAACTATATTTCCTGTTCATTTGGGTAATTTGCAAAGAAAAGGGCTGGTATAAAATTGCTTTATATATTTGTCAATTGTGATTTCTCATCTGTGGACATTTGCTGCTTTGACCCAGCAATTTCCAACCCAAAGAGTACAGCCAAAACATACATGAGATGCCAAGCATTTCCTTCCAGAATAATAAATTTACTTCCAACACTTCAAAATATTTAATAGTAGTTGTTAGTTAAGTTAACTAGATAATTTTTATTTTCTAGGCAACTTTTTTGTCCTCTAAAAAGGAACTCTTAGAGGAGTCAATAAAATTTAGGAAACCACTCTGGAGTTTGTGTATTTGAAATGTCAGATCCAAGCGATGCTAAATGGCTTCTTTTCTGTGATTCATAGCAGGAACACCAGGCTGACATTCCCTCAGCCTTACAAAGAAAAACACTCAGGGGGTTCACTATTTAAGGCTAACCAGCTGCTCACCAGGTTCCTATTCAGATGTTCTTTTGTCCACAGGAAAAAAAAAAAAAAAGTAAAATGCCTGTTAGAGAAAAAAGTGGCACTGGTCAAGTTTTTAGGTTAATATTTTGGGTTTGCCAAATGCAATGCTTTAATTTATACCTGCTGCCATTTTCCTCAGCAGCCCCTCTCCCATATACCTCAGATCTCAGTCTCTGCTGTGAGGTTTTGAATTAGAATACAAAAGACGTGCTGCTAACCAGAGCTTGGAAAAATTACTTTTCTGGACTACAATGCCCATGACTCCCCAGGCAGCAGCATGGCTATGACATTTATAGCCCTATACAGCTTGAGTCCAGACTATTTTTAAAAACTGTATCTCCCTATATGAGCCTGCCTGTGCTCTGAAATCTGCAGAGAGAGACTTTCTCTTGGTCCCATCACCATCCCAGGCATGTTTGGTGAGGACATGAGAGACAACCTTCTTAGTGGATGCTTCCAAAGAACTCCCTTCCCCAGGAGGCAAAGACTTTTTTTTTAATTTAAGAGGTCATTTGGTCTTAGTAAGCTGCAGCAAAGTGAGCTTTTAACAAGGAATGTAGTACGTTTTTTATTTTATTATGTTTTACTTAGGGCCTGAACAGACAGGCCAAAATAAAGCTGCTTTGGGTCACTTTGGAGGTATGCTGTTTAAATGCTGCATGCATCCTAAGAGGTCAGAAGCCACACCAAAGCCACGCTTCAGTCCTAAGGACTCTTAAGATGTGTGTGTCATTTAAACAGCATACCTCCAAAGTGATCCAAAGCAGCTTTAATTTGGTCTGTCTGTTCAGGCCCTTTGTCTTTTAAACTGAGAGACACATCTCTCAATTCCACCACCATCACAAGCATGGCTGGTGGGGATGTGAGACAGGGCCTTCTTTGTAGTTGGTCCTAGATTCTAGAACTCCCTTCTCAGGGAAGTTAAAATGGTCCTCTCCTTGTTATTGTTCCACTGGCAGGCTAAAGCAGGCTTTTTTTATTCAGACAGGCTTTTTTTTTAAAATGAGTTTTTTAATTTAAAAAACAAACTAATGAGCGCTTTATTGTTTTCTCTGAATTGTTTATAAGAGCTTTTTAATTGTATTTTATTCTTTTAACTTGATGCCTAAAAGTATTAATATCACAAACAGTTCAATTTTATAGGTTTTTGTTTTGTTTTGTTTTCCAGGCTAATTCAATTTTATTTTAATATTAACCTTTTGTATATTTCAAATTGTAGTTTTCTTTTAAATTGTGACCCACTTTGAATCCCAATTTTGGGAGGAAAGCAAGTTATAAATAAATACAATAACAACAACAACATTAATAAAAATGCTGTTTTTAACTTGTGGAAGTTTGCTATTTTCTATGTGACATTTTTTATCCTCTAAAAAGAAACTCCTAAAGAAGTCAATAAATCTGGGGAAACACTCTGGAGCTTTGTGTTTTTTATGTTTAGTTTGTGTGCTAACTTTTGTATTAAGTAAACTGAAATCTATGAAAGCTCATGCTGCCACCTTTTCTTTCAGTTAGTCTCAAAGCTGCTACAAGATTTCTCTACATACTGATTCCACAGACTAAACATGGCAATATCTTTTGAGTTTTTTTGAATCCCATGCTGGGAGAAAGGCAGGGTATAAATAAATAAATAAGGTCACTATTCATACCAGCTAGGGGATTCTGGGAGTTCTGGTATACAGAGTAACTTGTCCAAACTCTTTACAAGCCTGAATAGCTTCAAATTAATAATATAAAATTACAGTTGAGTAACAATATGATAATAAAGTAACAATATAATGTAATAAGTATATCAAAGCAGAGATGGACAAGAACATTGGGGTGGGGGCTAGTTTGTGCACCAGTGCTCCTCCTTTGCAATTCCACCCATGTGTCACAATGTGTGAGAAGTGATCTCACATCATTTTTGTCATCATTTTCAGCTCGGAAAAAAATCTCTTGGAATGGAATAGCTACATTTGAAAGCCATTTTCTCATATTATGAGCTCTTTTTGAGTGTGGAAACTCACCTGGAAATCTGCCTGGAAAAAAATTGAGGGTTTGAAAAGATTGAAGGGATTCGTCATGGGGCTTTGGAGGCGGCAAAAGTAGACCCACAGCTTACACATTCCCAGTTCCTGAGTTCAAGTGCTGGGGTGGGATCCCAGTGGCCAACCTCTCCCTAATGTCCTGCTTCTTAGTTAAGTTTGATTTAGCAGTGTGCCAGCAGTGGTCAAACTGCATCTCCTTCACCCAAGAAAAAGGTTGTACTGGCCAGTCAAGGCTGTAGCCCTGAGTGCCTCATTTGAAATGAAATACTTTGCTAAATTTGAGTGGCAGCAGGCTAAAGGAATCAGATGCTGCCTTTGTGAGGGTACGGCCAATAGGGGAAGCAGGGTGGGAAAGAGACAGCCTTCTCGCCACCTGGATGCCCTTGTTTGGCTGTATGCCCAAAGGCAGCAGCTCATTAGTTCAGCTCACTACTACTGATACTTTGCAAAGGAAATTCTTTAAAATGGCAAGCCATTTGGGTGCAGTCTTAACTGGCTGGCCACCAGTGTTTTTATTTAATGGGAGCTGGGGGAGTGGAGAGAGACACTGAAGCTGCTACTACTTTTCCAGTTTTCTCTGAAGATGTAATTTGTGTTGTCCTCTCAGACTGTGAGGCTCTGAAAATGAGGCTGTAACACCTGCTAGGGGACTGTGCTGTGATTGCAGTCCTGCCTGCAGAGTTGAGCCCACATCTAACCTTTCCTTTTGAATGACTTAAGTGCAGCATATTGGACCAAGCCAAGTGCCTATCTGGTCCCACATTTTGTTCACAGGGACCAATAAGATGCCTATGAAAAGCACACACAAGGTCAGAATGTGACTACATCACCACTCTCGTGCATATTTCGCCTAGCATCTAATAGTCATTAGATTTTTTTATATAAGAGGTATCCATCCACCTGCAAAACAACGTATTGAACTCAACTGACTTACTTCTTAGTAAACATGTATAGGAATTAAATGATTCACAAACCTTTACCTAACAGACAATCTTCTAATACTCTCAAACCTTTAAGGCCTAAATCCAATTATTAATTCCAACTATAGCAAACCCATTGAATCAATAGGAATCTTGCACTTCAATACTTATCTAAGTGTCATTTATGCAGAGTATCTATCCTAGTTGGGACTAACAAATAGATTTAGCAAACAGTCTCTTTCCCACTCCATGTGCTTCATTTCAGGTAACTGCTGTTATATTTATCATGGGGAAGTCAGACAGAATGTGTCAGACACAAGACAAATGCAGACTAGGTTGATTGGGGTCACACTCAGCCTTCAACAGCAGTTTTAAGCAGACATATGAATCCCACCAAGGTCTCAAAGGTACCAAATAAGAGATAAAGCAAAGGAGAAGAAGTGAACAGCTAATTGGATTGCTTCTTGCCTTTGATTTAAAAGCTTAAACTAACAAATCTGGGACTGTAAGTGCCTGAGAAGTTTATGTGTGACCTCCAAAATTTGTGCAGGTTCACGGTCATTTTAAAAATAATCTTCAACTTGGGTATAGTTCAACAGTTTAAGGAGGAATATTCCAAATTATCTTTTGCTTCAAGATGGAAATTAATTGGTGCTTCCAAATTAATTGCTGTTTCAAGATGGATATCTCCTGTTGCTACCAATCAAAAGAACCTGAGATCCTGCATCAGGCAAAATGTCCCTTACATGCACTTCTGTGCCTTTACCTGGTTACTCAAGTCCAATAGGTTGCTGGTCTGACCATTTAATGGCTGTGGGAATGAGGGAGGGAGTACATCCGTCCTGGCTGCAGTTGTCCAGCTGGAGATTGCTCTCATTTTCTTTCTCTCAGGTGGAGGACCGTAAACAGGATGGGATGCAGTCTCTGCTGCTTGGTTGCATCCCTCCCCACCATTTAAAAACCACAACAGTGCCCCGCAGTCTTAATAGCTGCTGGGGAGGGGTTGGTGAGAGAGCAAGAGGATCATGAATAGCCCTTTGTACTCCATCTCAAAAAAGACATGTATACCTAGCCCATGCGTAACCAACAGGAATCCAGCCACTGTAGAATTATTCTAGCTTTTTCACTTACCTGATTTTCTCCTGGGATGAAAAAGAATGGTGGAATAAATGGGAAAACAAGCAAAAGGTTTCAAGCTATGGAACACACTCCTTGAATAGAGCAAAGGAAATATTACACAAGAAAAGCCTCATCTCATCGAATTTAGAGATAAGAAAACTAAACTACATGGGACATACATTTGAAAACAGTTTATCTGTATTTTTACTTGCTGTACATTTGATAAGCTGCCTGTCCATTATACAACTCCTTTATCCCTGACTCAGCAGACCTACTGGTTCCACAATCTCCTAGTGATACCCTAGTGAGGGACATTGGGGGTCCCCACCCATAATGCAAGCATCTCTATGAAATTTGGGAAATTTAGTTCAAAGGAGGCCTATGAGAGGAGGGTAATTGTGGGGATCTTTTCACCAGTTTTCACTGCAAAGAGTACTACAGTTTCAGTAAATAAAGTGTTTTATTTAGAAGTGTGCAGTCATGCACACAAACCTATAAGAACCAAAGCAACATTAAGAGTCATACAAGAGTATTAGAAAGGAAGATGTGGAAGGTTGGATAGAAGTAAGTCTGGGGTTAAAGAGGGAATAATTACTAGTCTTGAAGAGATGTACATGAAAAATGCAGGGTGGTTCAGATCATTTTTGAGGGTTACACAGAAAAAGCCTGGTCTGTGAACAATGTGGATAGGGCTGGGGTAGATATTTATACACTTTTTCACACCCTAAATTAATAATTAATAATAATTTGTTTTATTTATATACCACTATTCCAAAGATCATAGTGGCGAGCAGCAAGTAAGCTAATTAGCAAGTAAGCTAATATGCCCCCAACAGTCTGGGTACTCATTTTAGCGACCTTGGAAGGATGCAAGCCTGAGTCGAGCTTGGACCCTTTTTCTGGTCTTGAACTCGTAACCTTGTGGTTTTGAGTGAATGGCTGCAGTACAGGCATTTTAACCACTGCGCCACCAGGGCTCCTGGTGTGCACTGTATGACATTTGGTGTGACAAAGGCCTTGATGGCTGTTCTAGGGGACTGACAAAAGGTTCCAGAATGGCTGATGGCTTTAGCTCCAGAATGACAATACATTGATTAGATTTTAGGCAATCCCTTAATGATGAGGCAGGAAGGGTGTTTAGGAGCATTGCCATAAGGTGAAATAAAACGATATGGTCATTAATTGCTATGTGATGGAACTCCCCTTGCTTTGCATAGAGCCCTGGGTTGGTGGGGAACAAGGTGATCAGCAAACTAATTTCCATGGGCAGGTTACAGACCGCCATTTCGGACATCCTCAGGACATCCCAGTTTGAAAAAGGGGCGTCTCTTCTAGACGCCCTTACTCCTATTACAGACAGAGTGTGTAACAAATGGCAGTGGCCGTTCCACACAGCCGCCGCCATTTTGACGTAGCGGATGCTGTCGTCCGCACGTCGCGCCCCAGAAGTGACGTCGCGAGTGTGAGACTAGCACCTTGCGACATCTTTTCCGGGGCCCAGGAAGGAGTGCAATTTTCACGCTCCTTCCTTGGAGCGTCCGGGAGCCATGCGGTTTGGCCGCTGCGGCTCCCGGACGCTGCAAGCGGCGGCGGTGGGAGACCTCCGCAATCCGGCGGTATGTAACGGGCCATAGTTTCATTTAGGTCTCTGTATGTTCTCTGGTCAGCATGACTCCTACACATGTATAGCTTCTAGTTTCCACAGGTCATTGTTACCCTGAAACTCTAGATAGTACTGTAATTATGAAATGGTATATCCAGCATGAGGGGTGTAGGGTATGCTAACACTGATGAACTGTTCTGCATTGTTTGTAAAACTTGGTAGATCACAAGTTGTTCAGACTGACTAAAAGTTGTGCAGCATTTGTCTCATTGAAAGAAACAGTATCTCTGGGGTATCACTGACTTGTAGATCACAGATGAAAGAGGATGCTTCTCACTTAATTAATTTTTGACACTACAAACAACAAGCTAAAAATAAAATTTACAATTCAGACATCTGAAGCTGAAGTCTGAACTCAAAATTCAGCCCCTGATAGATTTTGTTAGATACTAACTACCGTGTCAGTACTGTCAAATGCTCACTGTTGCTGGATGCTGTTCATAAAATTCTTCTAGATTACTGTCAAATTTCAAAAAAGAGCCAGTGTAGAATAGTAGTTCATGCCAGACTAGTGCCAGGGAGACACAGGTTCAAATCCCCACTCAGCTTGAGACCTCACTTAGGATATTGGGCCTACCACCCAGTCTAACTTATCTCACAAGGTCTTCATGAACATAAACATGGGAGAGTTTATATGTAAGGTGCCTGAAACATTTCTGCAGAAAGGTGGGATATAAGCATGTAATAACAAAATGTGCTTCAAAAATGATTCAGTTTCTCATTTCACTATGAAATACATTATGAGCTAAATGTAGCATTAGGGCTACCTAGGCTGCATCTCCATAGAATCATAGAATCACAGAATCCTAGGGTTGGAAGATACCACAAGGGCCATCCAGTCCAACCCCCTGCCCTGCAGGAAATCTCAATCAAAGCATCCCCGACAGATGGCCATCCAGCTTCTGCTTAATGACCTCGAAGGAGGGAGACTCCACTATACTCCTAGGAAGTGTGTTCCACTGTTGAACAGCCCTTACTGTCAGGAAGTTCCTCCTAATGTTGAGCTGGAATCTCTTTTCCTGGAGCTTGCATCCATTGTTCCGGGTCCTAGTCTATGGAGCAGCAGAAAACAAATTACTGTAGCTCCCTCCTCAATATGACATCCCTTCAAGTATTTAAACAGGGTTATCATATCCCCTCTTAACCTTCTCTTCACCAGGCTAAACATCCCCAGCTCCCTGAGTCGTTCCTCATAGGGCAAGGTTTCCAGACCTTTCACCATTTTAGTCGCCCTCCTCTGGACACGCTCCAGTTTCTCAATGTCCTTTTTGAATTGTGGTGCCCAGAACTGGACACAATATTCTAGGTGGGGCCTGACCAGAGCAGAATACAGTGGCACTATTACTTCCCTTGATCTAGACACTATACTTCTATTGATGCATTGGCCTTTTTAGCTGCCACGTCCCACTGTTGACTCATGTTCAAGTTGTGGTCTACTTGAACTCCCAGATCATTCCATTGTAGAAACAATCCAGTTTGACACCACTTTAACTGTCATGGCTGAATGCTGTGGAATTCTGGGAATTGTAGTTTTGTAAGATATTTAGCCTTCCCTATCAGAGAGCTCTGATGCCACAACAAACTGTGGTTCCTAGAATTCCAGAGCATTGAGTCATGACAGTTAAAGTGGTGTAACACCAGATTATTTCTGCAGTGTGGATCCAGCCCTAGGGATGAAAGCACTCTAACTTAAACTACTTTATAGATTTGTTCTAAATAAGTTTGGTGTTGGATTTTCCTCTTATTTTCTTACATCATAGCCATTTAAATATAAATCATATCATTCCCTTGGAGTAAATACTAAATTAATTAGGGGCCCCTGTTGGCACAGTGGTTAAATGCAGGTACTGCAGCCACAAGGTTGTAAGTTTGGTTCCAGGCAGGGCTCCAGGGTCCACTCAGCCTTCCATCCTAGGTAAAACGAGTACCTAGTTTGTTGGAGGGCAATTTACAAATTGTAAACCACTTATGGAGTGCCAGTTCACTGATAAATGGTATAGAAATGTATTTGCTATTGCTAATTTGGGAATAGAATCTAAAATGAAACAATCCTCTCAGACTTACTGCCACATAAAAACGCCATGTTCATTGAAGATTTTCACACAGAAAAGGAAAGTGTCCTTCTCCTGTCATTAAATTGCCATTGAATTCTATTAATAGCACAATCAGGGGGGGAAATTATCACACCACTGTGTGCTACGGGAGTTTCTGTTAATACCAAATGACATCTCCATTACTGTTTACACATGGGACAAGAACGGGAGAGGCACATGGGGGTGATATTCTTCCCCCCCGATCATGCTAATAAATGGCGATTTAATGACAGGAGGAGGGCACTTGCCTCCCATGTGATCAAGTCCACTGACTTTGCTCTCTCTCCTTAAAAAAAACCCAAGAATTGTGCAGAAAAGAAAGTCTTGTCACGTTTCACAGGATAGATCAACCCACTTTGCATACAGTCTTGGTTTCTAGCTCTCTTGTATTATTCCACCTATCAATACCAGACAGACTTTGCCCCCAAGACTGATTTACTTTGAGTTGTTTACCAGCAAATGAGTGCTTAATGAACAACCCATTCTAGACAATTTGGAACAGTCCATAAAAGCACCTGCTGTTTATCTCTTCTCTAAACTGGGAATGAAAGTACAGATGGCTTTTTAAAAAGATCTTACTAACACCAGAATATATTGGCAGAGAAGCAGTGGATTGTAGCAGTTCTTCACCATCTAATACTATGAATTCTAAGTGTCTTCTACAGCTCAGCCTCAATAAATTATCCAGGATGTATAAGGAGACTTCAGAAAACAGAGAGAACAGCATATATCTGCAGTGTCTCAGTGGCCACACTAACTATGGTGGCACATGGTGCAGGAAGGGTGTGCATGCATCCTTTCTGCTCCCCCCTCCCCTGGGACAGAGCAGCCTGCAAGGGTGAGTCTGCAACCCTCCTGTTCCTCTGTCTCTGGGCTTTCTCCTGGGATGAAGCCCATGGATTAGCCCCTCCTGCCCCAAAGAGGGAGAAGGGCCTATGGTAATCGGGTGTCACCACTCTCCTGGGTGTCACTCAGTGCAGTCTGAACCCCTCGCAATCCTGTATGGATTGCTGTAATACACAATACATGGGGATTTCTTTGAAGAAATCTCAGGCCCGTTCCGGACGGGCGTATAGTATGTCCCCAGGATGTACTAGGGTTAGGAATGGGCATCACTTCCTGATGCCCCTAACCCTAGTACATACTGGGTATGTACAAAATGGTGGCACCCATCCACAAGGGAGCCGCCATTTTGACGTCGCGGATGCATAGCATCTGGACATTGCGTGGCTCTAATGACATCGTGAGTGTGCCATTGGTGCCTTGCGACGTCATAACTGTGTCACGAAAAGAAGCGCCATTTTGGGGCTTCTTTTTGCAGTGCAGAGGAGCCGCACGGTATGGACGCTGGGGCTCCTCCACACTGCAAATGGCGGCAGCGGCAGACCACCCGTTTTGGGCGGTCAGTAACGTGCCACAGCTAATTTGAAGAGCTGCAGCCAGACTGTCAGCTGGGGCTGATTAGAGGTAGAATTCATTCTTTGTTACAACAACAACACTGTCTATTAATCTGTTTTCAGACACAGTTCAAAGTGCTACATATGAACTATAGATTCCTATACAGCTTGGATCCAGACTAGCTGAAGGCCTGTATTCTTTCACATGAGACTGCCCAGGCTTTAAGATGATAAGATCTTGGAGGAAGACCTTCCTGTTCATACATTGGGTGGGAATACTGAAGAAGTAGCTGGTGTTCATTCATTATAAAAAGTAAATAATAATAATAATAATAATAATAATCTAATTTCAAAAAGAATCAGAGTGGATTTTAAAATTAAAATCTTTGGTTCCTGGAGGACAAAATGAAGAACTTGATTTCCTCCCACTTTTGTAAAGTCACTCAGAACGTTTTCTAGCTATGTCCTTGACGGCTATCTCACCCCCTTTTCTCTCCTTTCCCTCTTTTTCCTAACCATCTGTTAAAATAGAATAAAAACGCTTGAGTTTGGTTCCCTTATTTTTGGTCCAACAAACAGAATAAGATTATAAGCTCCAGAAATTTCTACTGTTAGATTTCACAGTAGTGTGTATAGGCTTGAAGCAGTATACAAAAATTGAAATGTATTCTGATGTTCCATGTAGGTATTATTCTATAATTACATGTTGTCCCTTTGATTTTTAATTTTACATTTATGCTTATATTTTTTTTTATGCTTTGACGTAGCCCGTGTAGTCAATGAAATATATACATAGGCCAAAATGTATTGGGCTTTTTCCAAGATAAAAAAAAAACCAAATGTAACTATTCACTGAGCACTTGGAGACGTTACACTGCAGAAATAATGCAGTTGGATGCATGCTGTCTTCTAATTTCTACAGCTCCCTCTTTTCTGCCCTCTCTTCTCTAAATCTTTAATCTCTCTCTCTCTATGGGTTCTTTCCCTTCGGTCTTTAAACATGCTCTAGTTTCTCCTGTTCTGAAAAAAAAAAACCCTCTCTTGACCCCTCTTCTTTGTCTAGCTATTGTCTGATTTCTCTTCTTCCTTTTCTTTCTAAGGTTTTGGAACGGGTCGTTTATTCTCGCTGTCTTGAGTTTCTTGAAGCCAACTCCATTCTCGATCCCTTTCAGACCGGTTTCCGCCCACGACATTCTACAGAGACGGCTCTCACTAAGATCTCGGATGATCTTTTACGGATCAGGGCCAAGGCTAATGGCCTTTACTCTGTTCTCATTCTTCTTGATTTGTCTGCGGCCTTTGACACCATTGATCACAATCTTCTAGTTGACATACTTTCTGACTTCAGGTTCTCGGACTCTATTATTGACTGGTTTAGATTTTATTTATCAGATATATCTTTTGCAGTGGTCACGGGTGGTCAGACCACGTCCTCTGTTCCCTTATCTCTTGGAGTTTCTCAGGGCTCTGTTTTGGGTCCCCTTTTGTTTTCTCTCTACACATTGTCCCTAGGAAAACTTATCAGCTCTTTTGGTTTTTCCTATCATCTGTATGCCGATGACACTCAGCTATATCTTTAAACCCCTGATCTTTCTCTGGGTCTTGAACAGCAAGTTTCATCTTGTCTTACAGCTGTCTCTCAGTGGATGCACCATCTGCGTTTGAAGCTCAACATGTCCAATACTCCTTTTATGTTTTTGTCGATGACATCTCTATTCAACCAGTCCAGGAAGCCCACAGTCTTGGTTTCATTTTTTATTCTTCTCTTTCGTGTTTCCCCCAGATCCAGGCCACAGCCAAGGCCTGTAGATTCTTTCTCTACAATATTGCAAAAATTCATCCATTTCTTTCGGCCTCTACTGCCAAGACTCTGGTACACACCCTGGTTGTCTCACGACTAGACTATTGTAACCTGCTTCTGACAGGGCTTCCTCTCTCTCACCTCCATCTTTTAATTTCTTTCCAGCATTCAGCTGCACGCATTATTACATCCGCCCACCACTCCGACCATATCTCTCCCTTCACTGGCTCTCCTTTCCATTCCATATTCAGTGTAAGATTCTGTTGCTGACTTTTAAAGCCCTCCATGGGCTGGCCCCCTCCTTATTTATCAGACCTTTTTTCTCCTCACCTTCCTGCTCGGGCCCTCCGTTCTGGTAATCAAGAGCTGCTGTCTCAGCCCAGGATTTTTTCTGCCCTGCCCCAGATTCATCCCTTTTCACTTGCTGCCCCTCACTCCTGGAACCTCCTTCCCCCACGAGCACGGGTCATCACTTCTCTAACTAGTTTCAAAACCAAGCTGAAGACCATCCTGTTCAGAGAAGCATTCCCAGGCATTGTGTGACTATTATTTGATATTTGGCATTTTTAATTTGTTGCCTGTTTTATTCAACCCTTTCCTGTATTGTTATGTATTATTTATATGTATTTGCTATTATTTCTTAGATTGTACGCCATGGGCAGATTTACTCTTATCTATTTTATTGTTTGTATGTACAGCGCTGTGCAAATCTACAGCACTATATAAATAAAGCATAATAGTAATAATAATGCTGTGGAATGCTGGGATTTGTAGTTTTGTGAAATATTTAACCTTCTCTATGAAAGAGCTCTGGTGCCACAACAAACTACAAATCAAGGATTCCATAGCATTGAGCCATGGCAGTTAGAACAGTGTCATACTGCATTATTTCTGCATTGCAGATTAGACGCTCTCTCTTTCGCTTCCCTGTGGATTTCACCAGAACCAGCAGCCGCTGCTTCCACTGTAGCAGCTGGCTGGGAAAGTTTTGCTATCGCTTCCAAAGTGAAAAGGAGCAGGAATGAAGAATTGAATGTTAGAAAGAGATAAGGGCAATGCTCTATCAGAGGAGCAAGCAAATTTCACAGATGCAAGGAGTAATACCCTAAGCCTAAATACCCTAAAGGCCTGACATCCTGTCTGAATGTGGAAGTTAAGCAGGGTCCACTCTTATTAGTACTTAGATGAGAGACTGCCAATGAATATCAGCTGTGAAGCTGAAAGCTTTCATGGCTGGCATCCATAGTTTTTTCTGGTTTGGGGGGGCTATATGGCTATGTTCTAGAAGAGTTTATTCCTGATGTTTCACCTGCATCTTTGGCTGGCATCTTCAGAGAAGCCATTTCTGAAGATGCCAACCACAGATGCAGGTGAAACATCAGGAATAAACTCTTATAGAACTTGACCACATAGCCCGAAAAACCCACAAAAACTATGAATATCAGCTGCTTTAGGCTATATTTCAGAGGAAGGAAGTGACAGAGTACTCCTTGCCTAAGAAAACCCTATGAAATTCATGGAGTAACCATAAGTTGATAATCAATTTACACAGTGCCCTAGATATTGCTAACTGCTGTGCAGTAGTGTGTGTGTGTGTGTGTGTGTGTTTTAATGCGATACAACTTAACCTGTTTTTAATTTTTTCCTGATTGTTTGTGTTTTAACTTTTGTATTTTTTGGATTTTTGATAGTGTTCTTAAATTGTTATAAACAGCTTTGAAATACTTGGAATTACTCCAAAAGTAGTAATAGCTGAAATCCAGCCTATGTGAAGCCAGTCCTTACCTTTTCTAGCTACAACACAGTCTAGTACAGTTAAAGGGAATACAACTTGATAGTAAGAACCTATCAATGAACCTACTGTTGGAAGGTTTTTTCCAGGTACTTGCTATGATTGCCAGCCTACAGGAGGAGCGTGGGTGGTGACGCAGAAGCCTGACAAAAGCCCTGCATGGCTGAAGGTGGAGGAGAGAAGCACTGATGTGCAAGAGGGCCTGTTTGACAGCATGTGGTTGGTGTTCCAAGGGTAGCAATTGGGTGTCATCAATTTCAATTTTGATGGGAAAAGCTTGATAAATCACAGTAAAGGCATAGCTTGTGTGCAGAGAACACAAGATGTGCCTTGGTATATCTTGGTCCAATGGTTTGTTACAAGGATTCTTCAAAGAGGCCTGAATCCTGTGCTACCTTAATGAGGCCTGAATCCTGTGCTACTCATTGAACCAAAGGGAATTAGTTATGCATTTACTGATCATTTAAGCACTGATTCAGGTGTGTATTGCAGATGGGCTGAAGTAACAGAATTCAGGGCTAGGGCTAAGGGTACATAGCACTGGTAACTATGCCAAGTGGAGCACAATCCTAGCAGCAAATGTGAGCTGCTGGGATTTTGTGAGGTTTTACCTTGGCTTGCTACATTGCAGGATTATAGGCCAATGGTTCACAAGGGCAACAAACTGGTCTTGATGATCCATTTGCATTGAAGCCTACGTGGGACACCACTGTAACTGCCATGGCTCACTACAATAGAATTCTGTGATTTGTAGTTTGTTGCAGCACCAATGGTCTCTCACAGGAAAGGCTAAGTATCTCACAAAACTACAAATCCCAGAATTTTATAGCATTCAGTTCTGACAGTTGAAGTCATGTCAAACTGCATTATTTCTGAACTGTATATTAGACCCTAGAGTTATGCATTTGTGACTGTTAATGTACTCATGATCCCTGCATAGCATCTAATTTTGAAGCAACTTGAAGGCATGCAACAACAACAACACAAAACAAAAAAATGAAGCATTAGCAAAGATCACCAGGATCATCGCCACCAGCATTCTGAAGCTGTTTCTGTTCCAAACAGTGTAGCAACTGAAACAACTATACTGAAATGAGAAAACAAACAAACAAACAAACAACTAAAGTGTTTTGCAGCTGTTTCATAGTTAGCAACTGAGACCAATAATAGCAGCAACAGCAGCAGCCATAGGAACAACAACAACAAATTCAAGAATATCCTTTTGTGCCACAAATGATATCATACTCAACCTCTGTTTTTGCATGGACAAATTTATCCCTGGAGTTAGGCTATAAACCATTTAGCAAAGATATAACAATGCAAAGAAGAGAGAACCGGTACAATACTTCACAGTACAATATCACCACCCTGATCTCCATCACCACCACTACAATGTTACAATCATTGCTTTGCTACACATTTCAACATGTAAGTAGCTTATTCCTTTTCTCAATGTCTTGCACTTGACCCTAACTACACTCTTTTTATCATGATTGAAGGCTTCTACCATCATCACATAAAACTTGTGAGAAAGAAATTGTCTTTCTGAGATTTTCTTAACATATCAACCATTTCAAAACCATGAATTTGTTTTCTTTCAGGGACATCACTACTCAGTAATGATATGGAGTGAAGTATCTTTCAGGATTGAACCAGACTTGATGAGACAGCCATGTTCTATCCTGTTCCTGTATACAGAGGCTGGCTCTGCACTGCAGAAACCTCCACTCTAGTGCCACAACAAACTAGAATTCCCAGAATTCCATAGCATTGAGACATGGCAGTCAAAGTGGTGTGAAACTGGATTATTTCTATAGTGCAGATGCAGTCAGAGTGTGTCTTTGTAAAGTCTCTTCCCTGAACCGCTCTGTATGAGAGAGTATATAAGGATAGGACTCTAGCCTTTATATGAAAAGGTGTATATGGGGTGAGTGGTTCAACTACGCTGCACTGCACCACTTTAAGCAGTTCTAGATTAATATGGCAAGTGAGCTGACCAAGGAAAAAGCTGATTAAAGCAGGAGAAATCACCAAAGGGTTTCACTCAGTCAACCCTTTGCAGCCAGCACACGTCTTTCCCTGCAAGAGTAGACAACCACTTTATATGCAAACAGGACAAGCTGTGTTTTGATGGCTGCCCTGCTGCCTTTAGCATGGCCCCTTGGAGCATGTTTTTCTCTACACAAACAGTGCATACCTGTGCATGTCTACCTGGAAGTGAGTTCAGGCATGCAGGGGTGAGGGCTTTGCCCACCCACAAGACTTTTGCCCTTGCCCTCATTTTCCTTCAGTCCTCAAATTTCTACCATTGCAGTAATTTAAAACTTCAGCTGAGCATTATAAATACAGTGGAACTTCCAAAGAAAAGAGAATGATTGAAGACTAGCACACCATCAAGAGTGCAATTGCACTGTAGAAATAATGCAGTTTGACACCACTTTTAACTGACATGGCTCCATCCTACAGAATCCTGGGGTTTGTAGTTTTGTGAGATACCAGCATTCTTTGGCAGAGGAGGCTAAAGTAAAACCACAGATCCAAGGATACCATAGAACGATGATACAGCACAAACTGCAATATTTCTACAATGGAGATGCAACCTAACTTACTAAAGCAGTGTACATATACTATGAAGACTTTTCCCTCATGGCCACTTTTGTATGCTACAGGACTTACCTTTGCTTCATCTACCGCTATGTGTGGAAGTTTATCCTCAGCTTTGACACTTATGCCAATACCATATAGATGTTCGATGCTTCATTAGCAAAAATCAGTTTAGTAGCCTTGAAGGAAGTTCAAGTGGAGAGTTTCTCCATAACTTTGCAGAGAAATATATCTCATTTAGACTTCATTAAACTGATCAAATCATTATAGTAGGATGACTTGCATGAAATGTATTTAGTTCCTTGTCACTGTTATTTAGTTTACACAATTATTTGGCATGAGGAAAATACTATATTTTAAATTATTTTGTCTCTTTGGGAAGCTTCACAACATACTTTCTAATTAAAATGGGGATTGTTTAATCATTACCTAGGAAAACTTTTTTCCACAAACTGTTTTTTATACAGTGATTGATGCTCACTTTTGTCCCTACATTTTGTCTCTTAATCCTACGCCATGGAAATTGTTTCATTGGACTCCTGAATAAGTTCTATTGGACTCCAATAACACATAGTCCCAGGGAGGTATGCAGAAGTTGTCACACAGAATATCTGAAAAGAAAACATTAAAAAGGACAGATTTATCTGTCCAGTTACATCAGTGCTTCCAAAGATTTTGAATACACCAATGGAATCCAGCACACATTACTATGAAACAATTATATTCCATTTTTCTTTTTCACAAGAACATCTTTTTTTACTCTCTGATCATAACCAATTGATAACAGGCCATTATTTGCCTTCCTGGTTTTCAAAAAATTAATACAATACATGGGGGAAAATATTCAACCTTGTATAAAACTGCATTTATAGGAGATAAGATTGCTGTCATTATAAGTTGTGTTGATCATTGATCTGAAAGGTGGGATATAATTATAACAAATAAATAAACAAACCCATTACTTCAAAGATACAGTGGTCCAATTGAGCAAGACTTCAGAAAACAAACAAACAAACACATGGCTTTCTTGAATCGGTGCCATTTTAGAATACAGGGAAGAACTGCATTAATGAAAATAAACATGAACATAAAGCATAGTCAGAAACAAACAAGCAAACAAACATTTGGCTTTCTTGAATCAGTGTCATTTTAGATTGCAGGTAAGAAATGAATTCATGAAAGCAAACATGAACATGGAGGAGTGAAGGCCAGGAGTGTAGCATCAGAGGGAGGACAACATGAGGGAATTATTTACAAAATATGGATTTTTTTCCATGAATTTTTCCTTCATTCTCCAGCTTACTAGCATTAGAGTAACATAAAGTTTCAGTTGAGCATTTAGAAATACTTGCTGGAATCCTACAGGACTGTTGCATGCTGCATAGCACCATGATGACATTGCCACATAGTGAATGCTGGTGTGACCTCCTCAAACCCCACTTACTGGGAAGCAGTCACTGGAATCAACAGGGCTCCATTCCCCTGTCAATTGAGAAGCAGCTGCCTGACATTTCCAAACCCTCCCATGAGTGATCTCCAGCATGATAGGCAGAACCATGACCCCTATTACAACTTCCCCTTGCATTGGAGATTGTTCACACTTGGGAGGTGGGTGGAAGTGCCAGGCATCTGCTTCCCAATTGATAGGGGAACAGACTACCATGATCTCAGTGGCTGCTCACCCATAAGTGGAGTTTAGAGGACTTTCATAATCCTTGCATAGCCCATAAACTGGGGCTCTGTTGGGATCATGACGACATAGCAGTTGCAAATACTTAACTGTAGGCTGCATATTCACAATTACTCTACAGAATTCTGTTTAGATATTCAAAGGGTGCAGGCAGAGTTACCAAGGAAATGTAAACATGTCAAACACAAGAGTTATAGGTGTGACTTGTTTTCAATAACTCACTCTCAACAATTCCCCTGGGGGAGATCCAGGTAGAAAATTAGGACATTACAGAGAAGTGCAGGTCATCCTTATGTAGGGCATACTAGCTTTCCAGAAGGCTAGGAACATTTGATAAAGGAAGACATTTCTATACTTATCTGCCTAAATTATGAAGCTACACTGTACGTCTGTTTTCCCCCAGACTTTACCAATCACTTTTTCAGAAACAAAGCTCAATTCCCTTTCTTTATTATGTATATTTAACATTAGCAACTGTTTGAATGAGCCAGACAGCTACACAATGTTCTTCTTGCTATTATGGGGGATATCCTCCAAATCCAACCCTCTTAAATAAATACATGTAATTCAGATAACCACATGCCACAAACAAGAATCAACCACTGAAACATACTTAGGAGAAATGTACTTAGGAGTCTGACGAGCAAATCAGTGATGCTCCCATGTAATTGGAGTAATGAATCCTCTGCAATTTTTAGGATGAACTTTAAAGGAGCTATC
>NC_056524.1:70026152-70082776 GCF_019175285.1 Sceloporus undulatus
CAAGGCGTGGACCTTACTTTGGCTATGTATGATACCTCCTTTTAAATTCAGACTAAAAGCTAGAGAGAGATTCACTGCTCCACTGACATTGATCCCAGCAAACCACCACTGGCTCTAGTTATTACTGCTAATTTTAGAGGCATAGCTTCAGTCACCTTTTAGCCATGATATGAATATCTGATCACTGTAATGTAGAAAAGAAAGGAGAATAGAAGCATTTGTCATGCAAATGATCATTTTTGATAAATGTGAAGTTTTATGTTGGTGTGACCTCCACATCTTTCTTAAAACTTTAATCACACAGTCTGGGATCTATTAAATACCATAATGATACTTACCAAGTGACTAAGAGTTCAGCAGCAAATAATTACAACAATATTGTAATTACAAAATAGTTGCTTGGCCTTGAGGCACTGCATGAGCCCAATAGCTGAAACAGCAAGGACTGGCTGATCATTTTTTTTTCTAAGAGAATAGAGCCCTGGGATGCAAATCACCTCAATTTATCTAAGTGTGAAACTTAGATAAATTACTTTAATGTATATGTATGTTCCTTCTAGTCAACTGTTAACTTTATGGTAACTCCATGCATTTTATTGGGTTTTTTAAGGCAAAGAAAACTTTGAAGTTTGCCATCGCCTTCCTCTGAAATACAGCCTACAGCTCCTGGCATTCCAAGGCAGTCTTCCATCCAAGTGCTGACCCTGTTTAGCTTCCAAGATCCGACGGGATTTGGGGTCTTCAAAGTATTAGTCCATCAAAATAGTTTAGATTTTTAAAACCTAGTTTTAAGGGGAAATGATGTCCCTTATATAAAACAGCAAAATCAAAGTTTGCTTTTTAAATTTTGTGTATGAATATTTTCAAGGTGTGGATGATTGAATCCATGGATGAAGCATCCATGGACATGGAGGGCTGACTATATTAAGAAACACAATTGAGCAAGATTTTGAACATGGGAAAGTGATTTTGGCTGTTCTGATCGATCCTACAAGAAACCTGAACCCCTATGAATGGGTATCTGAATTTACACCATTTTGTAGAAAATGATGCTAGGAAGAATCTCTATATATGGTAAATGAATCAAGAAAATTAAATTGATTTTTATATAATGTAAATTGTTGGGTATTCTTAGACAAATAATTTTCATATATGGTGTGGCTCTAATGTGGAATTTAGGAATGGAGTGATACACTGCAATATATTGTATCTCTGGCTATCATTGGGAATAGGTAAATCTTTTAAGTTAAATTTCTGTTGCCTTCTATTCTTTTTTTAAAGGCAAATGTGGACATGCTGCCTGTAAGAAAAAAAATAATCGAACTCAATTTTTGGGTAATAATTTTATTTGCCAAATTTTAAATCATAGAAGTGTGCAGCTTTTGAAACTTCCATATTTCTTCATCAAACAGCTTGTCTGTTATGAAGCAAATGAGTGTGGAGGAGAAAGGCTGATCATTTAAATTGTCCTTGGTTTTGCACATTTTCTACAATTTTGAATATAAACTAATTTGCATTTTGTGCACTGTCTTTTAAAATGCATTTTTGCCTAATACACACATTTTTGCAAACATCCCCCCACCCCAGTATCATGCAGTTTTGAGTTATCTCCCCTAATACACACCTCTGTTTGTCCTCTTCTAATAGACACATTTTTGCAAACTTATTTTGATTGGAGAATGACAACATTCAGAAAAGTGTGTATATTGAAGGATAGCAGCTTATCAGTTTTCACAATTAATTAGAGAAGTTTGCATTAACATGTCAATTCTACAAACCTCTTTCCTATCTATATGATTTCCCATGAGAATCTCTGATCACCCAGCAGTGTTCTATAAAGTTTATTTTTCCACACTAAATCAGCCGTTAGTAACAATTCTCTTTGTCGCTGTCTGGTTATCATCTATATGGAAATAAGGGACCTTTTCACATTACACAGTGATAATGTTATGATTCCACTTTATTTCCCATGGTGACAACCTGTGGAATAATGGGGTTTGTAGTTTGATGAAGCACTAGAAGTCTCTGACAGAGAATTCTCAACAGAATTAAAAACTGCAAATCCCAGGATTCCATAGGATGAAACCATAACAGGAATCATAATGTGATAATTGTGCAGTGTAAAAGAGCCCCACATGGTCTGTCAATCAAAAACTGGATTAAAAAATAAAGAATATCTTGCTGTAAGCAAAACAAAATAATAGAAGAACAATAAAAGAACAGACTAAAGTTTTCAAGAGAAACTGATTTTATGTTTTTAATTTTTGATAACATCAGATATGGACATGATGTATATTCAACATTATTGCTTTATTAAGGGAATTTAATATTGTACATTATTTTTGTGCTGTTGTGTGCCTTCAAGTCATTTATGATTTATGGTGACCCTAAGATGAACTTATCATGGGATTTTCTGGGGCTAAGAGTGTGTAACTGGCCCAAGGTGGGTTTCTATGGCCAAGCGGGTAATGAAACCCTGATCTCTAGAGTCTTTGCCCAGCCCTCAAACCACTACACCACAATGACTCTTATTGTTTGTTATATTGTATATTATACCTGGCTGCATTAATTTGGTTCTGTGGGGGTTCTTTTATCATCACTTTGTTTTTAAAGTAAGGTAATAAAAGAAAAAGGCTGAGATTCTTCATCAGGAGATGTGAAGTTCCATCCAAGTGGAACAATGGGTGCATCCACACTGTAGAAATAATGCACTTTGATATGATTTTAAGTATTGTAGCTCCAACCTATGGAATTCTGGGATGTGTAGTTTTATAAAGTCTTTGTCCTTCTCTGTCAAAGAGTGCTGGTGCCTCACAAACTACAGATCCCTGGATTCTATAGGATGGAGCCATGGCAGTGAAAGTGATGTCAAAACTGTATTATTTCTACAGTAAATGCAGTTTTTGTCTCCCTACTCTCCCACATCATACCTTCTTCCTCCAGCCACCCCATCGTCCATAGCCAATACATGGAGAGTCTTGTGGGGTGGGTGTGTCAAAGCATGAAACAAGTATTAAACTCATCAGTCTGCAGTGACCCCAAAAGTTCAATACACAGACATAATGTTCAGTTATTGCTGCATATGTCACTGACAGAATACCAGCCAAAGAGGAAATAGAGATCACAACTCTTGCGGTTTGTTCAATGCTTTCTGCACAATGTTGCACTTTAAAGTGCATTTTATCAATAATGTAGCACAGCACATAAAAATGTTCTTGATGTTCACAGGTACAATAGTTTTAAATTTTTGTATACTTTCCCCCAAACACTTTACAGGAGTTGCTCCTTGACTCGTCACTCCTGATGTCAAACCAGGTAAATGCGACAGTCAGGAGCGCCCTTTTCTGGAAGTAAGGGATCTTGAGACTGTTGTGCATGCGCTGGTAACTTCACGTTTAGACTTCTGTAATGCGCTCTACATGGGGTTACACTCGTGTTTGGTCCGGAAACTGCAACTAGTACAGAATATGGCAGCCAGAGTAATTTCTGGAACTTCCAGGAGGGACCATATTACTCCGGTTCTAAAGTCCCTCCACTGGCTGCCCATTAGCTTCTGGGCCCAGTACAAGGTGTTGGTTATGGCTTGGGTCCAAACTATCTTCGGGAGTGCCTTCTCCCTTACAATCCTCCCCGCGCACTCCGCTCCTCTGGGAGAGGCCTACTTCAGCCACAAAAATTTAGGCTCTCGGCTATCTCCCAGAGGGAATTTTTCATCGTCACCCCCAGACCGTGGAACGGCCTGCCAGATGAGATCCGTCTGCTTACATCCTTAGACAGCTTTAAAAAGGCTGTTAAGCCGAATCTCTTCTGGCAGGCCTTCCCAGAAGAGAGAACCCGGCCTCAGAAAAACATCTGGGAATAAGATACCGCCGCTCCCATTGATTGTTTGCTGATGTGATTTTGTTGACCTTCTGGTCAGTTTTTAACTTGTATGTTGTTTTTTTAAAAAAATTCTGCATTGGCTTTAATACTTTTTTAAGGAGGGGTGGGCACCAGAGATTTTATATGTGCTGTATTTTTAACTTTGTTAGCCGCCCCGATTGTTCTCAGAGGGGCGAGATACAAATAAAATTTTATATTATTATTATTATTATATTATGAAATTATTCTTAGTGAATTTGTATTTATCATCCCTCTCCCCCTTTTGCTGAAAAAGTAACACACTATGTTTGTATTTAGATCAGCTGGGGGGGATTATCTTTAAGGATGACAGTTCTCAGAATTCCCCGTTTTCTTAGTGAATTTGTATTTATCATCCCCCTCCCCCTTTTGCTGAGAAAGTAACACACTATGTTTGTATTTAGATCAGCTGAGGGGGGGGATTATCTTTAAGGATGACAGTTCTCAGAATTCCCCGTAGCCGGTATGGCCCCTAGGTGAAGGAGTCTGGAATTTGTCTGAAAAATTAACTTTTCCAAGCTCTAGTTCAGCTGTAATATTAAACTAGATTTTAGTCCTATATGAATAAACTTGAAAGAATTTCAGACTTACGTACACCCTGTTCTACAAGTCTTCTCTGGCATGGCATGAATAGATCAAAGTTTTGACTTGTTTTCAAGGACCACAGCTATTCATTTCATCGGAATTAAGGACTGTGGTTAGTGTTAAGAGTGATCTGGGAAATAAGACAGAACCATAAGACATATGAGATTGGGGGGACTCAGCCTCCACATTTGAAAAAAAGGCTACTTGGTAGATCAGAAATAACATGGTTTGCATTCATATATGATGAGGACTGGTCAAGGAATGTGGAGTAGAAAAATATAGCGACAAAATATTAATGAGACAGAAATCATACTCAGTGACATTGCAGGATTGTTTGGGGTATGACCATATTTAACAGGGAAGCCAATGTGATGAGATTCATGAGCTCTTGGATCCAAAATGCACAAAATATCATGCAAACTTTTGAAGCTTCTCTGGCTTCTGCATACGGCGAAGATGTTAAAAATTATACTGGAGAAGAAAAGGGATGTTACTTCTGTTATCAATTAAGATGGTCTGGAGAGATCTCAATGCAGGCAGAGGCCACTTCCCTTCTTGGCCATATGAGAACAAGTGACAAAGGGCAATAAAAGACACGTAATAAAATTTCAGCTAATGACAACATGATGGCTGATGAAACAGCCAGTGGAGCTTTGAAAGCTTGCATGATGTATTTTGTGTATTTTGGTTGACCAATAAAGGTATTGCTGTTTTGTGGATTTTGTTGTATTTTGCTGTATGGGAAACATGGCTATCCCTCAGTATGAGCTCTAGAGATACATGAGATTAAATTCAGAGTAGCTTCTTTGGAATTTTGTTGTTGTTGTTGTGTGCCTTCAAATCATTTTTGACTTACAGCGATTATCGATTAGTAAATTGGTGGTAACATAAATATCACTGAACGGATGAGCTCACTCTAGTTGAGACTAGCATTTGGACTTAGGCAACAGCATGGCTTAGTAGATTCTAAGATCATAATTGGCCTGAAGATACCACTGAACTCTTTTGAAAATGTCACTTGAATTGCAAAGTATTCAAAACCAGAAGACAAATTAAAACACTCATCAAATTGTCCAAACAAGGATTCTTTCTTTATCTTAATTGGGTTGTCATTAGTGGTTGGGGTTTATATCCCAAAATTTAGGCGGGAAATTTGATAGTGCACAGGTAGCAGCTAATGCTAAAATGAGCAAGCTGTTTCTACAGAGGCGGGATATAAATAACTATTCTATTATTATTATTATTATTATTTACATATCTATGGATCAAACAGCTTGAAGATATTGATATATATATATATTATTATATATATAGATTATCACTACACACACACACACACACCAACACACACACACACACACACACACTCCCAAAAGCAAAACTTGATTTTGCTGTTTTATATAAGGGACACCATTTCACTATGCATTATATTTAATTTATATTTAATGAGACTTGAGTATCCATAGATTCTGGTATCCATGTAGGGGTCTGGAACCAAACCCCCATGGATATCAAGAGCCCACTGCATAAATCTGCTTTCACTGTCATGGCACAAGATATGCATTGTAAACTATAGAATCTTATGCATGGGACAAGTTAAACAAGACCTTAGAACTAATGTAAATTGCCTGCTTAAAATGCAGAAATGAAAAGGAAACACTCCACACCCACTTTCAGCCTCTAGCCAATCTGACCTATAGAAAATGTTTGAAATTTCAATTGAAACAGCTCCCTTTCCTTAGAAAGGTCCCTGAGTATTATTTTTACCACTGCAGTAGTTAAGGAAAAGTTGCTTCAGTTAAGTGAGCAGAAGTTAAAATTGTACAAAGTGCTGAATAAATACAGCTTAAGTGAAAACAAGGCAAGGCAAGGCAGACACATAGATAAAGGCAGAAGACCGTTTTATTTCGCAAAGACAAAATGCAAAGAGTGTCTCATTAAATTAATAGAAAAAAAGGAAAAGAAATGCAAAAACCCAAATTGATTTCCCCCTCCCTTCCCCATTCCACTGACTCACAGCGTTCTTCCTAAGTAACAGTGAAAGAAAGAAAGAAAGAAAGAAAGAAAGAAAGAAAAACTGATTAGGGAAGGACCCATTTCCTAGTTTTAAAAAAATTGTGCAAAACATGACAAAATACTTTTTTGCCTTCTCAAATAAATATCCCTGTTAAATCCACAAATAGGGTGATTCCCCCCTCCCCAAATTGTTTTCCTCCTCCTTACTTGTGTGTGATGGAACTCCCAGTTTAAAATATTTTATTTAGTCCCCATGCACTTTGTAGAAAATCAGTAGAAACACAAAAGCTTGTGAATATCAGAAAAACTAGGCTCCCTTTTCCCAAAAATTTCAGGAGGCCCAGTTAGATGAAGCTCACACTCAGACAGAAAAAAAGCCAGAGAGTCTTTGCACTGTCTGTAGGTTGCATTTTGTCCCAAATATTTTGGCAATCTTCTTCTTTAATTATAAATATTGGAATTCAATAAAAAAGGTAGCTTTGATTGGATTTTTAAATAATTGTTAAGTATTTACAGCAGCTGTCCAGCTATGCTCTTTTGTTATACCAGGGTGTAAGATTTTGCGTAGGGATTGTTTCCTTTCAAGTGGCTCCGGGAGTCCAGAAGAGATTCTTGGGAGCTGCTCATTTTAGCTGCCTGTCCTAGCTCAGCTCCTTCTCGCTGAGGTAATGTTGCTACGGCACCAGCTTGCCATGACTGTCCTTCTCTTGTGGATGGAGCTTCCATAGGTATGGGCTCCAAAACTGTTGGGCGCTTCAAGGTTCGGCTTTTCTGAGGTTCCAGACAGGTCTGTCCTAAACCCAGGTCTCTACTTGTGCCTGCAGCACCTCGATTTAACAAAAAGTCCATTCTAAGATACGGCGGCAAATGCATGATGTCACCTGTTCAGGGAAGAGGAGAAGCAAAAAAGAAATGAAACATGATTAGTTATTCTTTTGCAATATGCTAAGGAGGGAGGGAGAAAGAGAGAGAGAGATTGTGTCCTGAAAGAGCACCCCCATCTAGTCATGTAAAAACATCCCCTTCCTTGTACATCACAATAATTCAAAGAAATATCAGTCCTTGAAAATGATTGATCTGACATCTGCAGACTACATGAGGTATTTTACTGTAGAATTAATATTCACTGGGGAAAATAAAGACTATTTCATGGACAGATAATTTTTAAAGACAACTAGAGCCAGCATGGTGTGAGTGGTTTGAGAGTTGGACTAGAGACCAGAGTTTGAATCCTCCCCTGACCATGGAAACCCACTGGATGTCCTTAAGCAAGTCACAGTCTCTGAGCCTCAAAAGAAGGGAAAAAAAATAACCTGCTCTGAAGTAAACTTGCCAAGAAAACCCTGTGATAGGTTCACCTTAGGGTCATTATAAGTTAGAAACAACTTGAAAACGAAAAACAACAACAAAACCAATACTCAACATTCTAAAAAATTATACTCAGCAGCAGCAGCAGCAGCAACTGAACTGAAATACTAAATGCATCATCTACAATCCTAAAAGACTGAATTGCAATCCTAAATATATCACTATCAAAATTACAACACCCACATTTCAGCACTTCTTGCTAGGGACCAACATCTAGATTGTAAAAACGATTTAAAAGGAATGCGAAAAGCTGTAACCAAGCTCAGGAAAAATAGATCCATTTATTATGGGTAAATTGTCAAAAATTAACACAGTACACAACAAACACACATCTAAGTAAATGATGGCATGCTTGAATATAAGGTTAGACCTGGAACATGATCACAGAACATAAATTGTATATGGGCTTTCCAACAATAAATATACAGTTCTTCATCATTTTTGTGTACTTATAAAAAGTATTTCACTATGTCCTTTAGCATTGCCATTTTAAAACAGTAATTTAGTCTTGAAATGAAAAGGATCATAATCTTGAACGCTACCTTTTTACTGTCTCCCATAATGATGCCTTATACAATAACATCCAAAATTGACAAAACAATGATGCCTTTATTTGAACAACCAAAATGCACAAAATACGTGATGCAAGCTTCCACAGCTCCACTGGCTTCATCATCAGGCAAAGGTGTGAAAAATCAAATAGAAGGGGAAAAAAGACAATTGTCAGTCACAGGCCTGGATTTTGTCAAGTGTTGTTGGTGTGTTCTGTGTTGAGATGATGTTGAGGACCTGCCTGCATAGATATGCCTTCCTCCACACCATGTTAACACAGAACAACACACCAAAATATAGGCCTGTGGCTGACATCATTTTTTTTAAAAAAAATTCTCCTGTATGATTTTTCACACCTTTTTGCTTGATGAATAAGCTAGTGGAGCCCTGAAAGCTTGGAAGTGTGTTGTTTGGGTTTTTTGTTTTGTTTTTGTTGTTGTTCTAGTTACCAGAATCCCCTGTCAGCATGGGCTGCAGAATTTTAGGCAGTGTAGTTCAAACAGTAACATTTGTAAATCTGCTCCCACAAATGTTGCAGGATTAAAATCTGGCCTATTTCATTTGTGTTCCAACAAGTGAAGCACTGTGTGCATAGTTAACAGCCCACTCCTTAATAGATTTCCTGGTATTGTGATCTGATTAAGAGTTGCAAAAATGGAAAGGGACAGAACAGGTCAAGAACTCGGCTTGTAGGCCACAAACAGTATATGGCTAGTGGACTGGTTACCACGATTATAGGACTGAGTACAGATGGTATTCATGTATTTGATAAAGACAGGAGACCCTTCCACATACAAATGTAGCCTTTCATGAAACTTGTTTTAAAACACATTAATTGCTGCAGTTCTTTCAATAATGCTTATAAAGTAACAATATGTTTAGATTTTGACTGTAGCTGCCAAAACTATATTCATATAAAACTGTAATGCATAGAAGCACAAGTCCTCTACAATATTGGTTCAGTGCCACCAGCTATTTTAAAGACAGACATAGAGGCTAATTTGTGCCATAAACGGAAATCTTTAGACAGCAGGTTGAACTAAACACATCACCCAAAGTTTCTGTCACTGTCCAAACTAACAAAAGAGAAAGTTGCCCAGTCCATTTAACATAAAGCAGATTCCTTAGCTGGGCTTTGTAAGAAATAACTGTGCTGTTGTTACCTAAAAGACAAACAGTTCTTACTCTAGTTCTGATTTAAAGTCATAGGGAGAGAAAATCATTCAGAGGCTTGGACAAAAATCTCTGTTTATTCCTGCAGGCTTTATTTGGCACCATATGCTTTATTGTAGCAAAGTTTCCAACACAGATGCATGGTGCACTATATTTAGCACGATGTTTGCTTTTTGTCTAGGGAATAGACTAGCACACTGTAGCATTTACATAAGGCTACCAATTGGAAATAGAACTGTAAGTGCCTGAGGGACTTACAATTGCCAATTCATATTTCGTAAATTCTTTTCACCCTGAACACTTTGGATGTATAAAATTCATTCCAACTGAAACAAAAACTGAGGCATTGTGAGGACAAACATGGAACAATGGTACTAAGGAAGAAGGGCCAGAGGTGAGACCAACATACTGAAAGCAGAAAAAATATTCTCAGTTTTTAATTCCCATGAAATGCCTCTATTTTTCTTTCAGGAAAACAATGAAGCGTAAGAGTGGAATATCTGGAAAATGTTGGCCTACCTACAACATAGCTGTAGGTTTAATATCCTGTGCAGTCTCTGGGGAACTCTGAAGAGCCAGGGGTCTTTCATTGCACTCTTTCCATAAATTACAGTTTCCAGGAAATATTACTGTGAAACGGTAAGAGATATAAATCTGATACAAGTGTGTGATTGGGTCTTACACTGTGTCCATATTGCATCTTCTCTGACAACTGATTTAACGTTGTAACTACATGCCAAAGGAAGACATATGAACTACAAGAGAGAACACCATGCTACACATTTCTTTCCTGATTATAATTTTGTTTCACTTCTAGCAGTCCCATTAATTCCATTATACAGTTGTTGTCTCCTTCATTCCATTTTTCACAGAGTGATTCTTGATACAATTTATATATGTAGCATGTATGTGAAATTCACTTTCCTTTAAAAAACAATCTTACAAATAATCATGTGTAATTCTCATCTGAATCAGGACTGCTATGTGGAGTTAGGGAAACCTATACTTCCTCTCCCCACTTGTTTTGCTAAACAGAAGCTAAACAGCCTTCACTGGAGGAGTCCAGATTTCAGGACATGGATTATTTTCTCTGAATCTGAGGGCAAGGGAATTTCAGGGCAAATTGTTATAGTTTTACACTTATACACACACAATATAATAATCATAGTAGTCAATCATAATATCTGGGGCCAGGGTGGCATAGTGGTTTTAGTGCTGGACTAAGATTCTATTTCAACTTCCCACTCAATGGAAACTCACTAAGTAACCTTGGGCAACTCACTCTGTCTCAGCCTCAGAGGAAGGCAATGACAAAACCTCATCCCTCAACAAACTTTCCCAACAACCCAAGATAGGTTCAACCTAAGATTTCCATAAACTGGAATTACTTGAACTACTTGAAGAAGCTATGCACACATACCTTAACTGTTAGACACATTTGCAACTCCTCATCTGTTATTTAAATAGCATATTCTCTGCAATTGTGGTCAATATTTAATTACATTACCAGGAGCTGCCTCTTGTGACATCACCCTTATCACATTACCAGTGTCTGGGTTTGTTCCTAGTTTCAGGGTCTGGCACTGAAATCTCAGGGTCTGGAATGGTCCTGACCTGGCAGCCCTTCTCCACTGACAACAGTGGAGGCTTGGCACTCCTTTACCCCCTTTGCAGTGAGGACTTCAGGAAAACAACTAGCTGGGGATGGAGACTCCTTTCCAGCACTCTTACCTATAAGTACTTCTGCATTGTTATAATGGATATCTTGTCTATCTTCTGATGTCTACAGTTTTGGCCTCCATTCATGTGGCACCATATTTTAAGCACTACTGCTATTACTACTCCCTCAAAAGTACAAGACCTGCCATACTTCAGACAGCTTGGATAAAGGGCTCCCATTTCATATTGTACTAAAAATAATACTTACATCATCAGTGCTTCCTACTTCTCTATGGCACAGTACAGACTGCCCCAAAGGGATGGCCTGCACCTGTCCCTTTTCGTGGTCGATTGGGGCCAGGGCATCCTCACTGGCAGCCCTGCAGCCCCAATCTGCCATTTTTCCAGGCCAAAGAGAAGCGGCAAAATGCTGCTTCTCTTTGGCCTGGAAAAGAGGTGCCCTTGAGCCTTAGGTGCCAATGGCACTCCTGTGCTAAAGAGGAGAAAGCGTCAGCCATGGCAGCCCCTTTTCCTCTGCATTGTTGGCGTGGCCATTTGGTTGCCACACCAATGATGTGGGGGCCCAAACGGAGCTTTGTTTTGGAGCTCCTTTCCACGCCTTCACCATGCCACTATAAGCGGCCTGGGGCGGCACAGAGATTTCACACACATGCCATGCCATTTGGATGCGGGGCGTGCATGATGTCATCGTTATGCACGCCATGTGGATGGTGCCTCATAACAATGGTGCCCCCCAACACATACTAGGGTTAGGGAGCATGCGGTTGGTGCACACTCCCTAATCCTAGTTTCACCAGGAGCACACTGCTTTATGGCAGTGTGTACCAGCCCTATGTTGCAATTGGACTGTTTTCATACCCCTCTTCAAGTGTGAAGGAGCACAGCATGCTAAAAAAATGTTTAAGATTTCAAAGACCAGGGAATTCCTTTATGTGTAGAAATGTACAGGCAAATGCTACTATGCTTCATATCCTTGATTACATCTTAGAGTTTATGGATGATACATCAAGTCTGAGTGAAAAGATTATTTAGAGATGACATTTCTCAAACTCTCCCCTTCCTATTTTGGCTGACCTTAATGTGAGGATTAGAGCTATCTAGTGGGATGAAATAGAATTTTAAACATGGTTGCAGGAGTGACCCCCATGGCCCTTTCCCCTATACCACTACAGTAGTCTAACTGACATTTTTAATCAAGGTTGAACACACTATTCAAGAATATCTGTTATTTAGTTAGTTTTAAAGTTAGAGAATATAGCCATAACTGTGGGATATATATGGCAAAATTTCAATTCTCATAATTGAAAAGTTAACCAATTTCTCTATAAGTAAGATTTGTCCGATTATAGGACAGTGCAGCCAAATGATAACATTTCTAGGCAAAGCTTTAAGTAATAAGATGCTTCACTGCCTTTGATGCTCTAATTACCTCTTTTCAGTTCTGTGTGTGCTTTATTAGCAATGAAAGGAAACCTTTCAACTCAAGAGCACTGAAAATGAATGTGCTTAATATTTAATGAACTGAGGCTTAATTACTACAAAAGCTATTCAATAACGATACTTTTCTAATATAGCTTAAAACAACAGAGCTTTATATTTGGATATGAAAATCATGGGCAGCAATAATAATCCATTCAGGAATATATCTTTTACTATATTTGAGGGTTAACCCTCATTCTCAATTTAATAATTGATTCCACTAGGAATAAGCTGAATGGAATTAATTAATTACTTCCTAGTCTCCAGATTTTAGCTTCTCTTTGATTAAAAAGGGGGCATGTAAAATGGGAAAGTAAAAGAAGGAGAAAGAATAAATCCAGGGTTAAATCAATGGAAACCTCCTGTGCACTTCTTCCTAACTGGGCGCTATTGGTAAACTTCTCCCAGACTAGGTACTGGGGTTGTACCTGCACTGTCCTGTTTTAAAACCTGTGTGAATATCAACCAGGTATTGGAAGTTAACAGCTGGGTAGGATAATTCTGTTTATGGAACCATCAAGAAAATAGCCAACCATTGCAAAATCTTCCATCATTCAGTACTTTCTGGTAAATAAATAAACAAACCACAATTTGCCTGAAAAGCCTGTATATGTGTCTACTTGCAGACATGTGAATGCAAAACAAAACACAACATTTTTGCATAGAAAGCAATGTATCTTTCACAAAATACCATGTTTCCTTGGTAAAACGTGTCTGTGATCAAAAAGCAATTTATGCACCAGTTTTTATGCATTGATTTTTTTTAAAAAAAAAACTGAAATTCAGCCCCTCACACATAACTTTGCCAAAACTCTCATAATATTGTCCAGCAGAGATAAAAGTTTTGAAATGAATTGTGCTTCCATTCAGTGGTGAAATAAGCACAGATTTATAACTCTAGGTAGTAGCACCAATCAGTGATTATTTCAGAGGTAACTGGTAGCTAGGTGGATGGATATGAACTGGCTTTCAGGACAGAGCATACCCAGTATATTCATCCTACTGAATTTTTAACCCAAACTAAGCCCATGAACATACTAACAAGGTTTCTTCTGTTCTCAGATTAACTCTAGTGGTAAATAAGCTTCCTTTGACATTTTTTATTATTAAAGAATTTTCATTCAGTGTAAGCAGCCATCAGCAAGCTAGTAAAATGTAGGGTGCATGAGTGATAAGTTTAATATGTTTTCACTCCATAATCAAGTTACTGGAAGATCAGTTTTGGCATGTCCTCTTAAAAATATATGACTCAGCTTGCATGACAAATGAAGAATGGGAACTGAGCTTGTCGTATATTGTGCCTCTTCTGTCATTCTTTCATGATTTATTTAGAATGTTCCAAGATTCAGATCTGAAGTTTATATTGATTTTACACAGTAAAGTTCATTTCACAGGTTTCTGCAACTTTGCTGCTGCACTTATACTAAACTATAAAAGAATCTGTGAAGGTGTTGAAACAGATAGAACTGGGTAACCAGATTCAGAGAATCTTGAATGCTCATGTGGAAACAAGACTATTTTTATAGCAGGAGAACAACCAGTGTTCCAACCACAGCCACTTTTTAAATGGCTCTTGAAGGTTTGGCTAGAGATAGTGGAATAAAATACTTTAAATGTTTTTTTTAAATCCTCTGATCCTTCCTTACTGTGGGAAGATACACTTTTTTAAGTAAATAAATCTTCCTTAGTGATACAACTAGGAGCTTCACTTGAATGTTTTTATGGACTGAAAGAATGTGTGAGGAAAGTTGCAAAGACATATCTCAGCTTCTCACTGTCAAGCCAGGCACTGACCACACCTCTGCAAGCTATCCTTTCGGTGGCTGCATGAACAGGCCATGGCCTACAGGACCAATTCAGACTGTTACCAAGCGTCCAGCCAGCCTGGGAGTTGACTGGGTCAATCGTTGGGGGAAGAAGCAATAAGATCAGGTTTCCCACCTCTCAGGGCCTGACCCTTCTCAGTATGTAAGCACTACCTTGTAAAGAAAAGATTTAGGCTGACTTCCTGTTAGTGACATAGACAGGGGTAACTGAAAATTAAGCCTGAGTACTAAACTTTTTAGATCATGGCAGATGAAGATTTAGATCACTACCTCCATGAGCCACTTATGTATTTCCTGTTTGGCTGTCCCACTCCACTGCCATTCAGTGGTCAGGGGAATATAGGGATAAGGAGGAAGCCAGCCAGTCAGCCAGGTGGCTCTTTTCCTGCATCCTTTTGCAGGAAGAAAAAGGCAACCTATTGAACCTCACAGTTGTTCTCCAGAGGTCCAGAAGGACAACATTGTCTTCCTGAAAGTGGCTGCCCTCAACTTCTTATCTGACAATCTCTTTTTTAAAGGAAAAAACTCATAATACTATTTACTATTTAGGGCATAATCAGAAAAGCATCCCAAATTATGAAAAACAGTAGTAGCCATTTTCGCTATGGGGTATGTCTCAGTCTGAAAGACATTCTTTCTTATAAAAGGATGAGAGATTTTGTGAGTGTTTTTTACCCAGACTCCTGCCACATCTCTGTCACAAAGTCGCAAAAGGGCTGTGACCTTGTTCTTGAAAGGACAAAGGTTCTTTCAGCACTGTACAGTGTTCAGTGAAGACTGAACACTGTATGCAACATTGTAGTTCTCTACTTGGCTGCCAGAGCCTTACAACAAAATTTCAAACCAAGACTTAGGACTTTGTCACATCAGGCTCATAAGGGGCCACAACTGTGTTTGTCTAAAAGGTACAAGCATACTGGATTGCAGGTAGTCATTACCACACAGCTCTTCCAAGTAGCTATGGTGCTGCTTCTGTCTTGGCCTCTGCCTTCATCATGCCAGTCTCCATAACTCTGCCTCCCTGCCCTATCCCCTTCCCAGAAGTCCTTTCAGTCTGTTTGTTTGTTTGTTTGTTTATTTATTATTTTTTAGCCCAGTTGCATAACCATGGCAATCAATTAAGTGAAGGAAAAGAAAAGAAATTGGTAAAAAACAAAAGAAACCCAGCCCGCTTGGGAATAGCAAGAAGGGGAGACAGGAGCAGAATCATGCCCACTCACATCACATGACTGCCTCCCTGTTGGAACTGCTTTTGGAGGAACATATCACACTTGAATCAACAGTGCAAAAACAGCATGATTGGGAAGCATTAATGGGTTTCGTCAGTCAATAAGAAGGAGAGCCTCTGTCTAGACCAGCTACTGGACAGATACAGTATCATGTACAGCCACAGATGCTACTATTATGCTCTAATTTCACTTTTCAAGCCTCAAGTAATAAGGTCCCAAGAGCTTTCTAGGCAATTGGGGTTGAATACGATTCCATTTTCCAGGTGCTGGATCATCTTCCAGCCACAAAAATACAGAATACTCCTTGCACTATTTTGCTTAAACCAGGTGTGGGAATCATATGGTTTTTCAAATGTTGCTGGACTTCAACTCTTATCATTCAACACTATTAACAATGCTGCTAGGGCTGATGGGAGTTGTAGTTCAACAACTTCTGGAGAGCCATCCCTGGGCTAGAGGCTAGGTTAAATTTTGATTTTAAAACTGCTTTTTTGGTTCTTTGTTAGTACTGTATTTTTTTCTCTCTCTGAGGGTTGATTCATTAAAAAACAACATGTATTTCTGAACTAAGCAAACAATCACATGCACTGGCTCAGTGTTTGACCTTTTATACACAGAAGCAGCCAGAAGCAGTCCTTTTTTCAACTGCAATTTGCAGCAATGCTTGCTATAGCCATGTTTGGTCACATCACATATTATATTATCCACACAGATGCACAGCCAAGAGCAGTCACAAGGAACATCTCACTAGTAGATAAAAATGTTAAGTATCACATTGCTTTTTAAACATTACAAGCATCTGCAGGATTGCTGGCACCTCTGTAGTTTTTCTCAGAATGTTCTATCCAATGTTCCATTATTCCATCAATGCTGAGCAGTTTTTGCCATCTACCAAATGTTAGCCTACCACAGTAGTTATCTAGGTAAAGATAAAGGTATTCCCCATTGACAAGGTTGTCAATACATATCCGACTATAGAAGGCCATGCTCTTCTCCAAAGAAACAGCGTTGTCAGAGACGACTCTGTGATCAGCATGATTGCATAGAATGCTGTTTACCTTCCTACTGGAGTGGTACCTATTTATCTACTTGTATTTGCATACTTTTGAACTGCTAAAGTGATGGAAGCTCATCCCATCATGCAGCACCCAGGCCTCAAACTGCCAACCTGCTGATCTTGCAATCAACAGAGTTGGCGAGTTAACCAATTGAACCAAGTGCAGTTATGGTGAACTGTGTGGAGACAAACCACACTACCAATACTTGTTCATGGAACAGCTAGTACCAGCTCATAACCAATGAATGCACTCTGCCTTAAACACATGACAAAAGATCTGAATTATACTTACAGTGGCACTGGAAGGAAGCAAACAGGCTATTTCTGCTAATCTGCTCTAAACAAGTAACCATTCTAAAAATGTTCTAAGCTAGGAAATATACAGAATCCAAAATTCAGCAGGGCTTGACATGTCTTTCATCATAATGTGTGCCTAATATAATAACCACATGTGACCTTGGGCAAGTTGTACATTCTCATCCTCAGGTTTGCCTTATGGTTACTATAAAGTGGAAACAACTTGAAGGCACACAACAACAGCAACAACCCTTAGGTGATCCAATTTGATTGGTATTGACATTTAGTGTTAGGTTTGCTAATTAATCCACCAGGGTGAAAAGGCCAGAAATTCTTCTTTTCATTGAGAACTAACTGCAGGGATCAAGGAATAGGGGTCAGGAGAAAATGCAGGTTAGGTTAAGAAATTCTAGACTTTCCCCAGGGCTTTCAGAATAATAGAATCAGAATGTTGTCAGGTCTCATGATTATATGCATCCCACAGACTTTATCATTACATGAGCTCACTTTCACTTCCAGTTCCACCTGACAGTGCTTTTGTATGGTATCTGACAACCCCCTTTCATCTTAGCCTTTCCATGCAATTGCACAGTAGCTCCATTTGGCAGGTTCCAGAGGAAGCAAATAATGAAATGCCATATAGTTTCTGGCCATGAGCAGCTCCACAGATGGTAACCGTGGCTGGCTTTTTGCCTTTCATCCCACAGATGGAACATGTAGGACAAAATTCCAATTTTCTCACTCTGTGGAGTAGCCCCAAGGAAGTTTGGTTTACATTTTTGGGGGGTTTTGTACAAAAGTTGTGCTTGTTAGCTTGCATATTATATTATCTAGATTAGTCATGCAGACTGATACCTATCCCACTTCCTGTCATTAGGGAGTTTTATGTTGCACTGGAGCTAAATTCCTAACAAAAGCTAACAGAATAATGAGAGGCAGTGAACAGTAACACGGAAGGCTAGTTACAGGGAAAAGACCTGTAACTGACCTAAGGATCATACAAAGAGGAAGCTTCATCAGTTACCATTTCCATGGAAATAACTGGTTCTGGTTACATATCATCTAACAGTTTTCCAAAGTATGTCACAAATCATGTCTCATTAAGAAGAACCATATGCTTCAGTCCCTACAACAGATGAACAAAGGGACTCGGCAAGGACAGGTTAGATCAGGTACACATTCAGGCTCATGTAAAATTTAAAGATGGATTTGGATTTGGATTTCAACTGTAATTATGGTGCTGAAACTACTTTTGTACAACACTTTCGCCGTATTTGAGCAATTAAAGGGCAGCATAGCTGGATGACTGTTGTATAAATTTTAGATTTAGGAACTCATTATTTGTCATCAGTTTGGTACTAGAGCTGATGTAGAAGCAATATGCATTATATTTTGTACTGTACAGAAAACCAAAGAAATAAAACTGATTAGGCTTTTAAAGCACACATGAAATTGTTAAACAATGGGCCTTGAAAGGGATTGTATAAAGTAAAAGCCTATCACAGACATTAGCATATTTCTTCAGTAAACCTGAAGGAAATGTTTTAAGAAATGCTGCTACATAAATTACAATTGGCATGCTTTTAAAAATTATATTAAATATAGCATAAAGATGAAAAGAAAATACCTTTGAAAGAAAACAGAAAATATTTCTGGCACCTGATAAAACAATTTTAGTGTTTGTGAAATAGTAGCAAAGTATTTTCTTCTGTCAAAGTAATAGCTAACGTGTGTGTGTGTGTGTGTGTGTGTGTGTGTGTTCTTTCACTACATTAACTTATTCATAAATAACATCTACAATGTTGTTTGTAATTGCAGAATTGAATTAGTAGGTATCTTGTGCCACTGATTTAATTGGACATTTATAGTCAAGCAACCCTGAGTATTAGATAATGCATCAAAACTGCTGCACAGCAAAGCCATAAATGCATTGGAAAATATTTTTTATGTTGATGCCTTTAGACTATGACCCCTGTATCAGCAAGGGAAACATTAACACAGATAGTGAAAATTGCAGATAATAGCAAATTCTATGTTTCTGGTGTAGGTTGAGAGGATCACTGGATGCCTAGAGAGACCTTTTTTTTCAGACATGGGTAAGTGAAACCATGGGTACCCATCTTGCAGATATGGAGATCATACTGTATAGCAGCACAACTTTATATTTGAGATCTAATGGTATTAATGAAGTATGAAGTTTTAAAATTCCCCCTCCATTTAATCAGATCAGAGACAACAGTCAATAATATAAAATAGGGTGACTTAAGAAGTAAAAAAAAATGTACAGACCACATAATGTTTAGACTGGCAGGGGCAAAAGGCAGAAAGACTGTGCAGGGGTCACAGGGAACTATTAGGAGTAACAGGGAAATATTAGGGGTCACAGGGAACTATTTAGAATTGTATTCAAGGGTCCCAAAATGTACCCTTAAATTGCATATCTCAACTAACAGACAGAGAAGCAAATAATGTTACCTCTCATTTATTTCTTCCGTCTGTGAAGCACTTGACATTCTACATCTAGTCCACAAAATTAGACATGAGAAAATCCAGCCCAAGGGCTGCATATGGCCCCAATGCTGGATTTTTACACTGGTTCTGACCTATTCCACAGAAAAAGTATATCTTTTGGTGAAGTTTTCACATAAAACTGGGCAAACTGCTCTAATTTTTAAAATGGAAATTAGAAGTGGATTTCTGGATTATTTATTTATTTATTTTGGATATTTGCAGTGGTGGGACCACTATGGATCCTAGGTATGGTACTGTTCATTGTTGTCTGTCTCTGCAATACAGCATTGCTCTTTAAGTCTGACAGATTCAGCAAGTGTTATCATATGTTTGATCACAGCAATAGCATCACCAGCACACAAACACATGGTGAATTAAGAAGTAGGCCCTTCCCTTAATTTCTCATTTGAACTAAATTTCTACCCAGAAAGGACTTAATGTATGTTCTTGTTGTTTACCTTCAAGTTATTTCTGACATATGTGGTCCCTAAGGTGAAGCTATTACAATATTTTATTGGCAAGATTTGTTCAGAGGGTGCTTGTCTTCCTCTGAGGCTGAGTGTGAGGTTTGCCCCATAGGTTTCCATGCCAAAGCAGGGACTTGAAATCTATTCTCCAGAGTTGTAGTCAAACAATCAGACCACTATAACACTATGGCTCTCAATGCCAGAATATTGCAGTACAGTGGTACCTCGGGTTACGAAATTATTTCGTTCCGCCGCCGCTTTCGTAACCTGAAAAGCCTTCGCAAGCCGAAAACCCATAGGCGCTAATGGGGAAAAGCCGCGATTTCGTGTGAAATAGCGCCGAAAAGCACCAAAAAATTTTTCGTAACCCGAAAAAACGTTCGTAAGCCGGAACAGTTTTTTTGAATGGATTTTTTTCGTAACCCGGAAATTTCGTAAGGCGGCGCATTCGTATCCCGGGGTACCACTGTAAAAAGATTACTTTCCCCTTCTAAGAAAATTCCTGCGTGAAAGCTGTGTGCCATTACGTATATGACCATTCGTTCTCTTTGTATCTTCTACTTTCTGAACAAAGGAGAATTTTAAATCCTGTTATGGTGAGCAGGGTAAGTATGTTTCCCGGTATTACTTTTCTTTTCTAATCCAGGATAGACTATCCTGGAGCCCTGATGACACAGTGGTTAAATGCAGCCACAAGGTTGTGAGTTTAATCCCAGGGGTTCCAAGCCTCAGCCTTCCATTCTTTCGTAGATGGGTAAAATCAGTACCCAACTTGTTGGGGGCAATTGGCTAACATGTTGTAAATTGCTTCAAAAGTGCTTAGCACTATCAAGTGGTATAGAAATGTAAGTCCTATTGCTATTGCTATCCTGTTTTGTCTGGCAGGAGGCAAATCTGAGTTGTAGCTAGCCTTTATATCTTCAGAAATGAGGATCAAACATTAGTGTGTGGGTTTTTTTTTTGTTTGTTTTGGTTCCAACATGCATTGGCACACCTGATACCTGCAACACCAACTTGTGAAAAATTCATTTAGTTTGTAAATCTCCCTTTTGAAACTGGGTCTAAACTGCACATTATCTGGCCTAATTTCTGGATTTCTTTTCTCTGTGTTGACACATTTACAGCTTATTGTGCCACCTAGACTGAGGAAGAGATGTGGAAAGTTGAAAAGCGACATATTTCTAAAGTAGGGGTGGCCCTAATAAAGTCATTGCTCAACTATCGATTTTTTCCCCCACAGACCAGCATGACCATCTCTTCCCCTCACACCTAAACTGGGAAGCCGAGGTAATTAGACCCTTTATTACTGAGCGTAACATTTAACTCAGCTTCAACTGATTATTATTATCATTATTATTTATTTATATAGCACTGTAAATTTGCACAGTGCTGTACATACAAATAATAAAATCGATAAAAATGAAACCTGCCAATGGTGTACATTCTACAAAATACATATAAAACAATAATACAGGATAGAATTAGATAAAATAAGCAGGCAACAATTAAAAACATCAAATATCAGATAAATAATCACACAATGCCTTAGAACGTTTCCCTGAACAGGATGGTCTTCAACTGAGTTTTAAAATTAGTTAAAGAAGTGAAGACCCATACTCGTGGGGGAAGAAGGTTCCAGGAGTGAGGGGCAGCATGTGAGAAGGGGTGAATCTGGGATGGGGCAGTGGAGATCCTAGGCTGGGACAGCAGACCTTGATTACTAGAACAGAGGGAACGAGTGGAAATGTAAGGAAAAAGAAGTTCAGATAGATAAGGAGGGGCCAGCACATGCAGGGCTTTAAAAGTCAACAACAGAAGCTTATACTGAATACGGAAGGGGAAGGGGAGCCAGTGAATGGATGATAACAGAGGAGAAACATGGTCAAAGCGGTGAACAGATGTAATAATGCATGCAGATGAATGCTGGACAAAGATTAAAGGATGAAGGTGTGAGAGAGGAAGCCCTGCCAGAAGGAGATTACAATAATCTAGTTGGGAGACCACCAGAGCATAGACCAAGGTCTTGGCAGTGGAGGTTGAGAGAAATGGACAGATTTTAGCAATACTGTAAAGAAAGAATCTACAGGCCTTGGCGGTGGCTGGATATGGGGGATATACGACAGAGAAAAATAAAAAAAACCAAGACTGAGGGCTGACAATAGATTATTAAAAAAATTCACTGAATTCTTATACAGCAGTTCTGGTACAATGCTGGTACCACAGGTCTCATTATCACTAAGATTCTGCATGTTATCAGCCATGCATTTTATATTATATGTGTGGAACTAAAATATATTTTAGTAACAACTTTTAAAGAGAAAAAATAGAATCGGGATACCTTCAAAGTGAGTTTTCCTTCCAAGTCAAATACATGGAGATCTCCAGTTGTTGTTTTTAAAATTATCGTTCATTCTTGATCATCATTCCTTTTTCTCTCTGCCACCTACTCTACTATTATTCCACTTGCCTGCTTGTATCATTTTCCCATCATTGCCCCACTGCTTCACAACTCCTTTATGAAGCTAGGCTGACAACCTGCATCAATCTTAAAATTGCTTCAAGCAAATCAAGACTTGATTAAAAAAGTCTACTGCATTTTTAAAGCACACAGTGGAACTACTCAAATGAAGAAGCAGATTTGTCCATTTCACAGTTTTCTGCTGGAACCTTGGGAGAGCTTTTCCATGTTCTCCTGCAAATGTTGAGTGGGTGGAAAGCAATGAAATAAGCACCCTAGGAGAGCACACACAGATATATATCAGTAGTGCTACAATAAGCACGTTCTTCCTCTCCTAGCATGACTCTTTTCTTCCTAAATGTTAATGGCAATTGGAAAAGGAATCAGGATCTCTTTCACAACACAAATGGATGTCCAAGGGGTGATTCTTCACTGGTGATGAATATGCACTGAGGTAACAGTTTATCAATACTTTTCAGACCACAGGAGTACTCCCAGGCAATGAAAAATGTAGGGGAAAGTTGATAGGTAGGAAATGGACAGAAATGACAAATTGAGCTGCTTATAGTAATGTCTGATTCAAATATGTACATGAAACTTTGATCCCAATTTTGAAAGTTAGAACTATGCCCCCCCAACCAAGCAGAGTATATTTGAGAAATAAAATAAGGAAAAGGAATCCAGAAAGATTAATCGAACTAGTTATGCACCTAAGTCAATGTGATCTTATTTAATTTTATTTAAAAATTAAGAGTAGTGTTCAACAACCTTATGTGTTCCTGTTACAAGCTGAAATACAAAATATCTAAACATGTTGGGGAAGGCTGTTTTAGAGCCAGTGTGTAGTGCAGTGTAATATTAGAGTGTGAGAGTTAGCTCAGGGAGATTAGAGTTTCAATCAGCCATAAAGCTCACTAGCTGTACTTGGCCTACTCAATTGCTGCCTTTTAGGTCAAGATGGGGAACCTATCCACCTTTGGTTTGGATTTCAGCTCCCAGATGCCCCACTGACCATGGCCAATGATGAAAGATTATAGGAGTGATAGTTTGAAATATGCAGAGGGAGAAAGGTTCTGCATATTTTCAGAGTTTAGTCTACCTCATGGGGTTGTTTTTAAGATAATGTACAAGGTGAGGGGGGAATCATGTTTGCAAACCTGAGCTTTTTTTAAAGGAAGGGCAATATAAAAATTATCACTGGTAATATGGGGCTGAATCATATTGTTAGTACCAATGAGAATAGAACTATTCAGTCATTTGGATTTAATTACATGTTGACTTTCCATTCAACAAGTGACTGACAGGTATACTTTAGTTGGGGACTAAACAACAGGACTCCAGCCAACACTCTCATTTAGATTCATTATGGGCATGAACAGACAGGCCAAATGAAGTGGCTTTGGGCCACTTTGGATGTGTGCTGTTTAAATGACACACGTGTCCTAAGAGGCAGGAAACCATGCCAAAGCCTCACCCTTGTCCTAAGGACTGGAGCACGGCTTCAGTGCAGTTTCCAGTCTCTTAGGTCACATGTGTCATTTCAATAGCACACCTCCAAAGTGGCCCAAAGCTGCTTCATTTGACCTGTCTCTTCAGGCTGGGCTCTAAGTAAATTTGCAAGGCTTCATCAAGGTCAGCAGCTAATACAACTGCTTTCAGTTTTACATGAGTTCTAACAAAAACAAGATGGATAAACACCATTGCTTTTCACTCTCACACTGAATAGTTGCCTAATACAAAAGGGAACATGACTGGATAAACAAATTTTTCATCATGCATTTTGTTCTGTTCTTCTGTCCATGCCAAATAAAACACACATTTTTATTTTCTGGCTCTGTAAAACTAGGCTGTCAGGAATCCTTCCAGAAAGGAGCAGACAAAAATTCAAGCTGTGAATAGACCTATGATTGCACTCTGAGCCTCTGAAATAGATTTCTGCCTCATGTTACTGTTTTGTTCTCTATCACGCAAATGGGTGAACCCTCAGGTTCTGCATGTTTAAATTCACGTATCAGTAAAACAAAGCAATAAATAATGAAAACAGTCTCCCATTTATTTTACCTGGCTTGCAGGATTAACTTTAGAAACACACTACTGTTCTTGCTGTGTGCCTTCAAGTTATTTATGACTTATGGTGACCTCAAGGTGAACCTATTACTGGGTTTTCTTGGCAGAATTTATTGAGAGGGGTATTGTCTTTGCATTCCTCTGAGGATGAGAGAATGTGGCTTGCCCAAGATCACCTAGTAGATTTCCATGTGGGATTCGAATCCTAGTGTCCCAGTGTCTTAGTCCAACACTCAAACCATTACACCACACTGGCTAAGAACACATTACCTTTACATTAATGTAATGTTGTATTTTTTTCTACCATTGTGCTGAGCCTATTCTTTATAGTACTAATCACTGAGTACTATAAAATAATATTTCTGCCCCCCTCACCCTCCACTGTTTGCCTCAAGCTCAGGATCCAAGAGAGAAATAGCTATCGTAAGAGTCTGTTTTATAGGCAATTACAAAGGCAGCTACTAATCATAGCATTTCAGAACTTTGAAAAGTTCCTTTTTTGAGTGCCCAGCTCCCAGAACCCTCCAGCCAACATGTCCACTGTCTGGTCTGGCTGGAAGATTCTGGGAGTTATACTCAAATAGTAGGTTTTCTTAGCTCTGCAGACTGAATGCACACACTTTTTTTGCTAAGTCACATCTTATAAAATAATTACTGTTAAATATAAGGTAATAGAACACATAGAAGTTTTAAAGTGGTTTATTGATAGAAGTTGGATATTTCAAATCCCACAGATGACTTTGGGATCAAACTAAAACCACAATCCTATTCACTTTTACTCTGGAGTAAGTAAGCCTCGTTGAACCCATTTAGAGAAACATCTGGGTAAAAAGGAATAGAATCAGACTATGATATGATAACCATTCTAACTTATGCTGTGTTGAAACATGTTTTGTTTATTGTCTGGTGTACCTGATGCATCAGGCTAATGTTTCCTGAATGTTTTTGACTCAAGGTAAAAGGCTTTATGGGGAACAATGGCTGCAGGAAATATGATATTGATGCATGTTAGTAGATAGAAGCCTGGCAATGGATTAGAGACTCCAGTCCAATCCAAAAATGAAATTTATTGTTTGAACATGAGAGTAAATGAATAAATACTAACTGCCAACTGGGGGAGCCAATGTGGTATAGTGGTTTGAATGTTGGTCTAGGACACTGGGAGGTCAGGGTTTGCATCCCTGGTCAGCCATGGAAAGCCACCAGGTGACCTTGGACAAGTCACACTGAACCTCAGAGAGAGAGAAAAGGGCAACCCTCCTTTGAACAAATTCTCCCAGAAAAAACCCATGAGAGCTTCACCTTAGGATCACTGTAAGTCAGAAATGACTTGAAGGCATGCAGCAACCAACAACAATAACTAGAAATGGAATGGCTGTTGTTGTGATCATTGTTTTGAATGATGAATTCAGCTTTGACTTATGGCAACACTATGAATAAGAGACCTCCAAGAGGCCTGTTATTAACAGCCCTATGCAGGTCTTGCAAACTCAGAGCCATAGCTTTCTTTTTTTAATCAATCCATTTATAATGTAGTCTTCCCCTTTTTCCATTGCTTTCCACTTTAAAGACCCTTGTCTTTTGGAATGAGTTGTGTTGACTCATTATTTGTCCAAAGTACAGCCCCAATTTTCTCATTTTGACTTCTGGTGAGAGTTCAGGGGTGATTTACTCTGGGGTCCACTTATTTGTCTTTTTGACAGTCCATGGTATTGGAAGAATGGCAAGACACAAAATTCTTATCCCTGGCTATTCCTAGAGCAGAAGAAAATTCTGTCTGTTAACTTTTGGCTTTTTATATGCTATTTTTATACACTAATCTTCTGTGCACAATATTCTCCAGGCAAAATCAGTTTGATGGAAGGGCCAGAGTGCTGGACTAGGATTTGGAAGACATAAATTCTAGTCTTCAATGATAGACAAGGCTCACTGGGTATTCTTAGTTCCCTCGGTTCTATTTTAACCTAATCTACCTCATAAGGTGGTTGTGAGGATATAGTTGGGGGAGCCATCTATACCACTTTCAGTTCATTGGTGGAAAAGGCAGGATATAAATGAAATAAATAAAATAACAAAAATAATAGAAAAGACATCTAATACTAGAAGGGGGTGAGGAAAACTATGAACTGAAGGCATGCATGCTTAGTCCACAAAGGGACCCATTGGTGCTGACAACCTCAGAAACAAATCTTCTGGACATTATAGCCTTTGACAGTTTTACAAATGGCTTTGCAGTAGCAAAAACAAGCACAGTTCATTTCTAAAGTAAGAAATTTGACAACAGATTTTCTTTAGCAACAGAAGTAGTCTGAATGTCAACACATATTCGTCTTTTCCACATACAGTCATAGAATATTTATGTGTGGGGGGGGGATTTTTGGGAAGGGTAATAAGATTTTTGTACTTTGTATTTTAGTCCATTATCCAATTATTTTTACTTAATATTTTATATGCCACTATTCCCCCAATAGCTCACATATAAGTGCAAAAGGGGCCTCCAGTTTTTAAACTGCTCCAGACCCCAACTGCTTTAACTTTGCCTTGCTTGAAGCAGGGTACAATGGAGGGGTGGTTTGAGAAATGGTCTCTCTAAATCTTAAAAGAGAGGGAGGCAACATGATGGAGGAGGGATTACATGTGGGTTAGGAAATATGTATGCAAATTTCATTAGAAATCCATTTCATCTATGATGCAGAAATTGTCAGGGATGATGGGAGTTGTAGCTCTTCACCTCTGGCTCTAACTCACCACCTTGTTATGCAGCAGAGCTGACCAGCTTTGGTCAGTGGTTAATGCTTTTCTCCAAAGCAGCAGAGTTTCAGAGAATAGGCTGAAGACCCTGACAAACTCTCCAAACCTTCTCACTCTTCTTCCTGAGATGTCTCCAAACTTCTCCAGGATTCTGCTGGCTCTTGTATCTTCACTCAAGACACCAGACAACTCAGTAGTCTTATATATAAAAGATCTACTTTATTCTACTATATACAAATACTCTATGCCCTCAACAATCTCCAAAACACTCCAACTATCCACAAATACCCACACAATGCATTGGCAAACATAGCAATTATTATAGCCATTGTTAATCACCACCCACTTAGTCAGTTTCCACCCAGTGGGCGTGTACATTCATTTTGATTGGTTCACATAGTTCAACCCATACTTAAGTATTTCATCATTTTACCTTGTAGACTTAATGAATCTCAGGTGTTTCCAATTGTACATTCTATAATTCTGTCCTTGACATTCAAGACTTCTAAATTACATTAGCTTTTTCACCTTTGTGACTTCTTAATTGCTCTTGCTTAGTCATTGTGACTTTCACATACATGTTTTATTTCTACTACTGGATGTCCCATGTTGCATTTTCCTTAACAGAAATAAGGCCCAGTAAGGATTGCATCCTGAGCCATCAAGGCCTGGATGTTTAGTAATGTGATATATATTTGCAATTTTGCAAACTCTGAAGGTGTCCTGGTTCAATGATTAATAATGACACAATCCTATTAACCTCCTTCTTAGCCTCAGGTAAGATGAGCAGTTCAGAAAACGAGCCTCTTTTTTTCAAATCCTATGGCCAGGCAAGCATGCATAGCAACTTTGTTCTAATTTCAAATGCACCTAATAATTCTCACAAAACTAAATAAAATGATATTAATGATTATGTAAAAAGTAAAATATTACTATTTCTACATGTGTCAGTTGAAAGACCAAGGATTCGTATTTTTAAAAAAATAAATAAATAAGCAGCATTAAATGTTTAGAGTAGGTTTTCTCACACACTTGGCCAGCTAGTGATGCACAAGCACAGGGCAAGAAACTCCTGGCAAGAAATAATGGTGATAAATCCCAGGTATGAATTTAGACCTTAAAAATCCCATGAGATGTGAAATAATGTTTTGCAAGTTGTGAGCTGAGCAGGGCTTTCCATAGCCTTGCCCTATATGGACTCAGTCTCACTTGGATATGCTATAAGAAATTTAATCTGGCTCTTGGAGCTGTAGAGAGAGGAAAAGCAATCTCTATGGCAAGGTGCTGAGGATATACAACTTTTCTTCAAACAATATGACTTAAACAACCTCTTAAAATCTCATAAAAACTCTTTACTCTCCATTCTCTCTCTCTCTCTCTTGCATATCTGCATCTCATTTTGAGCCAGAAGACAAGACAAAGGACAACTGACTGAACTCTATATGCAAGAGAAATAATTTAAAATGGGGGTGCTGAGAAGTGAACCTTGGACATCTTATATGAAATGCATGTACAAGGGGAACCGATGAAGAAACATAGGTGTTCTGACTTGCATGAGATGAAGCACTAAAGCAAAGTCACCATTAGTTATAACCTAAATCTATGGAATCCATTTGCAACTCCACACTTGCAGGGAGGTGAATATATAGATATTAAATTAAACAACCTAAGGATTTTGCCAAGAAGAAATTTTATTTATTTGCATACAGGATTCATGGCAGTTCAAGGGCATTTCTGTGGGTTCTAGAAACTTATTTTCAGTTGTATTATTTGTTTCTAGTAGGCTAAAGCAACTGTGGCTGAAAGGTACTGAATAATTAATTATTTCATTTTTACAGGCTTCACTGCAGTTTAAAGAACTAAATGCTAATTTCATGGTCTTGTGGTTTCAACTGTCCTAGTCATTTTCACATTAACTAATTTTCTTGTACGTGGAAAACTAAACTTGGTATTATAAAGAATGTGTCAGGCAAGAGGTACATGTAAATGCTAGGTGACTTAGAAATCACTTCTAACTATTATATGCGACAAAACACCAGTACTACAAGAAATATTGCAGCTGGCATAGAAGTTGCTGGGAAAGAAGAAATGGTTATGCTCTTTTGAAAGGGAAATGGTCCAAATGGATTGGAGGACCCTGGACAATATATTGCTAATTAGACAATTAGGAAAACTTTTAAGAAGTGGAAATTGCAGTCAGGCTTCAGTGAGATAGTGCTATGAATGCACATTTTAAATAACTCCCTCTCTTTCAAATTGGTCAAATTAAATCAAGTGAGAAATGCTAACTAGGTGTGCTTATGTTGCAGCCATGCATAATACGTGTGTGTATGTGGGCAGAGGGACCAGGCACTCCAGCAATCTGATGTAGATGAATGAATCTATAATCAGGATGGGAACAATAATGTTAAAAGCATGCAAGTTCTATTCATCTTTAAATTTCTGAATAAAATTATTGATTTAAAAGTCACCCGTATTGCTATAACCAATTGGGATTCAGTGATGTTTAAGATGCTGCTAAAAAGCTGGGGTGGACATGACAGAAATTTAAAAGGAAAGTTTGTCCACTTAAGGTGAATGGTGGAGAACTGAGGACAGATTAACAACAACATTTATTTATAATGCCTCTTTCACTAAAGGAACCTCTCCTTCATGTAGTGCATTAGCTTTGACCATACTACCTAAAGACATAGTGCAAATCACCATATATGCTGGCTTTAAAAGTGATTGAATAAATTCATGGAGGATAAACTAGCTACCAGTCATGGTACATATACATTCCCTTTGGTCCCAAAGGTGCCAAGCCTATGTATATGCTGAAGATCATGAATAAGACACTGCTGTTGTATTCATGTCCTGCTTGTGGGCTTTAAACAGGCAACTGGTTGCCCACTGTGAGAACTGAATGCTGGGCCTCTGGTATGATCTTTGTTGTGAACTGGATGTTTTTAAGGAGTTTCCCATGTCAAGAGTCCAACAATGAAGTGCCTATCTATCCAGCTATCTATCATTTGTTGAACATTTTTGTTAGAAAAGCTTAGGATGGAAAGTTTCACTGACCTTGGAACATAGCTTCTTCTTTTTTAAAGGGTTGGGGTAATGTAGGCACAAGGGGCAGCATGGTGTAGTAGCCTGAATGTTGGACTAGGACTCCATGAGACCAGAATTCGAATCCTTCCTCAACTCAGCCATGGCAACTCACAGGGTAACTTTGGACAAGGCACTCTATGTCAGCCTTAGAGGAAGGCAATGAATGGCTAATTTCATTAAGCATTATCATTATCATTATTATTCTATTTATTTGTATCCCACCTTCCTCCCAGTACAGGGACTCAAGGCAGCTATTGCTAAGAACAACCTATGACTGGGTCATCATAACAAAAATGTTGGCATAACGATGTTACATTTCAAAAGTAATGTAAGATTAGGAAATATCACTACAACGTGTGTATGTGTGTGAGATAACTTTTTTAGGTATTTTAAAAATTGCTTTTAAAGGACATTTTGGGTGGAATTTTCTGTTTTAATCTGCTATATTTTTATTTGATTTTATGTTGCTCGACAGCAGTAGAATGCTGAGCATTAGTTACGAGACACCATAAATTGAGACTGTGTTTGCAGAATTGTTTGAATTTAATGCACTGATTCTAATTAATATCACCATGCAATGAATTTATTTCCCCTAATGCAAAATATGCTTAAAAGCTATCAAAAAAACAAGAACTGAATACAAATGATGTCCTTAAATGCTTTGGGCCTGACTATAAATCTGTGCATCCCCTGAGTGGTTTTGCTGACCTTCCATATTATGGAGATTTCAGCAGGGAAAACAGAGGCTGGAAGTTTTGTGCTAGATTCTTTAGTAGGCAGCTGCATCATTTAGAAGTAATTAAAATATTTAGAAATATCAAAACACCATTGAATTATTTGCTTGGCATTCAAAAGGAGCCAAGCTAATGATCTGTCTTTGGTGTTAGAGAGATTATCTGTGCATTGACTAGAGGGAAGAAATTTTTCACTTTTACTAATATAAGAATGTCAGACAAAAAGAAGGGGAAGAAAAGAGCTTAATTCTTTCTTCTTTCTTACTGGAATTTTATCAATTGTCAAAAGAATATGCATAAAACATAATGAATATGGCCAGTTAATATACTGCAATGCAGTGCGGTTAACTCTTATAGAAACTCCTATGAAGTTTAACATAGCGGAGGAAAACAGATGCCACTGTGAATAAACTGTGAAAGCACAATGCTTGGTTATTGGAACTTCCTATGGATGCTACTGTAGACAAATAAAAGTTCCATGATATGATTTTTATTACTGGAATACTGTGAGAAAGTACATAGTGCCACAACACCAATCTGGGGTGGGCAAAGTGTCATTGGAACAGAGCTGCCATCATTGCTATACTGATTAGGACTTCTGTGAGTTGCAGCCCAACAACCACATACTTTGCCCATTCCATCTCAAAGAAGATCATATAACCAGAATGTCAACACCCACTAAGAGAAGAATAGTTTTGCTATAGCGAAGGAGTTCTATTTCATTTTTAAGGGGAGTACATGGAATATGAAGCTTCCTTTTCTCACTGAAGAAGGTATTTACATATGATAACCTTCTAAAGGAGAACCTATTAGAAAGTATATGGTGAGGGTAGAGAGATACTGACATTTAAAAGGCACCAGGCAGGTAGCATTCATCTGTTAAAGAAAATGCTAATTTGGAATGAGAACAGGAATTTATCTATGGGAGGGGATGCAAGATGAGAGCACTAGCCTCCCAATGAGAAATATGCCCCTCCAAATGAAATTTTCCTCTAGTCCCTAAATTTCTAGCATTGCAATAACACAAAAATTTAGTTGAGCATTATAGAAATTAGCAATTTAGCAATTAGCAAATAGAAATTCAATTTAGGACTTTCTCACACATGTCTGATAATAATGCCTTTGGTGACACCTATTTTATAGTGCAATTTCTCTCTTTTTGCTGCCTTGTCTTCCAATCGTGGTTAGTCCATACTTGCCATTGATAGGAAAAACCCACCCATAGGTTCCCCATTGTGCTGGTATAGCACTAGTCTACAGGTGAGGAAATTATCCAGGATTGCTGTCTCAGGGTGTCAGTATCTCCTCACCTCCCACTGCTATTCCAGAACAGCCTTTTTTGTTTAACTCTATTTTATTTTTTAATTTTATTTTTTTGTTTAACCACATTAGCAGGACTCTGGAATTATGTTAAAAACAAAACACACATACACAAACCAAATGGCATGTTAGGTAGTACATAGGACAGGGAGGCAGGGTTAAGGAAGAGGGTGGATGAGAGCACATGGGACCAGCAACTGCCCGATTGCCCTAATGAAGGGACAAGTAGTAGGGGAGTGCTTCCAATCTGATATGTATGCAATTCCCATCATTAATGTGAATGGGCAAGAACAGGGCTTGTATGATAAAGTCCTTAGGCATCCAAAGAAAAGGGAGAGGCAAAGTTACTAAGGAAATGAGAACACAGCAAACAGAAGTGTTCTATGTGTGAACAATTTTCAATGGCTCACAGTGTGCACTGCTGAAATTTGGGCTACGGAATAAAATGTCATGGGGGGGCATAATAGTTATTTTGTCCCTTGCCCACATAGCTACACCCTGAATCAGGGCATGTTGTGGGATGTATTTTAGAATGCAATCTGTATGTAATAAAATCAGCTGAGTTGACCTGGGACTAGATGAAGCTATGTTGAATCCAAAGCCCTCTCTGCCTAGTGGGGAATCACTTAGGACTACATCAGTGATGGCCCTGACCTTTAAGCTGAGGTAGTGGCTGTGTCCTTAGCCTGGGGGAGGTTTAATTTTGCCATATCCCTGTTCCTCCCTCAATCTGTCCCTGCCCTCCTCTAGTTCTTTTGGATCTTCTTCTGAATGTTCTGCCAGATGCAGTTATACTGTCAAATTCCTCTGCAACTGATCTCTGAGATAAGTCAACAGAAGGCAACTAGGCAGGCATAAAGGCAATTTAGCTGGCAGAAGGCTCCTGCCTAATCACAGCTTCCAACAGCTGGCACATCTTGAATTAGGATTACACTGTTAGGAGACTGGAAAGAAACATTTCATACATTTCCAGGGTAGGGGGGTTATTTGGCAGCTTCACCTCTATAGCAGCAAATCTTCCTCTGCATGAATTTTTGTCTGTTGGAATTAACAGGTCTGCCCTAGGACCTACCTGGCCGATGTGCCTTTGGAACAGCCATGTTTGTCACGCGTCCTGCGTCCTGAGGTTTGGGAGGTGATGCAGTGAACCTGCAGATCCCCGATTCAGACGGGGTGCTTGAGGTCAGGCTGTCTGTGTACTCATTAGTCCCTGCTGTAAGCTGCTCTGATGAAGTGTCTGATATGAAGCATTCCGTGATGGTAAACTTGGCATGTCGCAGCTGTTCTTCCATCTTGGCATGTTCATACGCTCGTGCTAGCTCTTCATATGTAGAGGAGGCACTTTCTGTGGAGACCATGCTGCTTCTTGCTCGATCTAAACAACAAATGGGAAAGCAGGCACTTCAAATGGGAACTCTTTTGATAGCTTGAAAAATAAGCAAACTATATTTAAGATTGTGGGGACAAGTTAATGTTTCATTATTCACATATCCACTATTCAGAACATCATTATGATAGAGCAAGTTAAGTATGATATAGTGGTTTGCACACTGGACTACAAATTTGGATTCCTGTGTATCTGAACACATTAGATTAACAGGTGCCTCGTGTCCAGTTTGAATGTGTAATAGGAGGGTGTGTGTGTGTCTCAGATGCTTCTTTCACTAACATAAATAGAACATTATGAAGGAGTTCTCCACACTAGCACTTCTTAACATTTCTTAAGTATGTCTTTTAGCTTCTTTCCTTCATGAAGAAAATTATATTTACATATTTTAAACATGTTAATGTTCAACTATTTTGCCCTAGCAAAGGAATATGAATAATTTCATAATTTTCATACTGTTGTGGGAAAAAAAATCTGCAAAAAATGCACATCGTTTTTTGTGGGAGAATGGGTGTATGTATGTGTGTGTGTATGTGTAGAAAACAGTGTAGAAAACAGTGTTTCAAACAGCCATGTATGTTTTTGTCCTAGATTACTGTTGTCTAAGAGAAACACAGCGATTTTGCACAAAAAAAAGAAAAACTTTCTCAAAAATATGGCACAGAAAAAGGAATCTTGCACAACAAACTCATGTACTTTTTGTATGTAAGATTTTTATTGTCCGTGGTAGCTGCTTGCCCATGAAAGCAGTACTCTTGAAGAAAAGGCACACATGGCTATCTTGAAACAGAGCAGTTAATAATAATACTAATAAATTTTATTTGTATACTGCTTTTCCTTAGATCAAAGCGGTTTACAGACCAATAAAACCATTACAACATCTCATAAAATAGATAAAATGCAAAATACAAATTACAAAATCTAAAAAACAATCATTCAAGAGAGTAAGGCAGAGAGTCAATGGGATTGGGAGTGCACAACTTCATTTTTCTGCGGGGAAGGCTAGACAGAAGAAGAAGGTTTTAAGCCTCTTTTTAAATGTTTCCGGGGGGGGGGGGGGGTCACAAGATGGAGCTTCTCGGGAAGACCATTCCAGATTTGTGGGGCCGCCACTGAAAAGGCCATCTGGGATGTAACAACGTATTTGGAAGATGGGATTTCCAACAGGTTCTTCCCGGATGTCCTAAGTGTGCGGGGCGGATTATATGGGGAGATGTGGTCCCTCAAGTAACTTGGGCCCAAGCCATGTAGGGCTTTATAGGTGATAACCAACACCTTGTATTGTGCTCGGAAGCAAATAGGCAGCCAGTGAAGATCTTTCAGAATAGGTGTTATATGGTCAAACCTGGATGCTCCGGTGTCCAATCTGGCTGCAATATTTTGTACTAGCTGAAGCTTCCGGGCTTGGTACAAGGGTAGCCCTATGTAAAGTGCATTGCAGAAATCTAGACAAGAGGTTACCAGAGCATGTACCACGGTTTCAAGGTCCTTTTGGCCCAGGAAGGGTTGCAGTTGGCGTACAAGCCTCCACAATTCCTGCACAAAAATGTGTATATTTCTGCATATAATAATTTCCAGATACATTTTAGGATGCATTAAGACAATACCACACTACACTATTATAACACTGATGTTTATCACACTATACTCTTAAAGTGCTACTATTCCACTTTGACTCCTCTAGCTGCCTCCTGTTGCATTCTGGGATTGGCAGTTTTAAGGAGAGGTATTTAGAATTCTCAGGCAGAGAAAATTCTAAATACTCCCACTATTATCCCACTTTAACTTCTCTGGCTGCCTCCTGTGGAATTCTAGGATTTCTAGTTTAGTGAGGCCTGTGAGCTCTTGGCTGAAAATTCTTAATGCTTCTCTCTAAACTGCAAATCCCAGGATCCCATAAGAGGCAGCCATAGTGGTTAAAGTGAAATAATACTGCTATAACAGTGTCATCTGAAATTGCCCAAGGTGAAATCTGTATGAAATTGTCCCCACTGTATTATTATTTCCAGCCAGGTTTCCCAAGTGTCAGTTAACCCTATTTATTTATTCTTTTGGTCAGGAAACAAATAATGGTGAACATTTTCCTCCATCTGCTGTAATTTATCCTCTTGCTATGAATGGACTATTCATTGACTTTTGGAGGGTCATATAAGTGGGAAAGATGGAAAAAATAGAAATTAATGCTATTTACTGGTGATTGATAGTCCCAATGATGAGGATGGAGTCAATAGACTATGAGCGGTGGCAATATTCTGCTGTTGTAGGACAATATTCTGCTGTTGCGAAACCTTCAGATGGCTACCTCCGGAAAAATGTGTGGTCGTTTTGCCCACAGGGATTCTACTATTGCTAATTCAAGTTGTCCTATGATCTGGAAGCATGGAATGACAGAATGATATACCTATCCAGAATTGTAATTTATTTTATACTGATGAAGACCATAGTGAGTCAAAACGGCCACACATTACTCCAGAGGTAGCCGTCTGAAGGTTTCGCACCATGTTTCTTTTGTTGAAAACAGTCAACATTTGAAGGATATTGCCAATAATGGAATGTTATTTTATCCACAAGAGCTACAAATAATCATTACCATAGCTCCTAGATTGGATTGTCCTACAACTACAGAATATTGCCACCGCTCATAGTCTATTGACTCCATCCTCATCATTAGGACTACAAGTTACCACTGCTGTTGTTTTGAAGACTTTGTTTTCATCATTGGGACTATCAATCACCAGTAAATAGCATTAATTTCTACAGCTGGCTTAGTGTTGTTAATGTATTTAGGAATTGTTCATCACTGTTGTTCTTTATTAACTGTTATACACATACAAATATACATTTTGCAAGAAAATTTTGTATCTTTATTATAATTACAGTATTTGGTATTGAAGATTCAAAATTTACCTTAGTGGTTCTCCCCCTGCTTTGTTAGATACCATAGGTCTCGCATCTGATGGGCATGGTTTCCTGTGCTGCGGATCACTGGATCAGGAGTCCAATGGGGACCCAGGGGTGCTGAGGGAGTAGCAATGTCGCCAATGCGGGGGCAAAAGCGATTCAGCGTTCTCCGGTGACAAGGGGTGGAGATGCACATATGTGCATAACCAGCACCCGATGTGGTGAACACATGTTCTGTCGGTTACCCCTCTGTCATCCCAAAGCCTGGACATGACCAAGCAATTCTGTTCATTGACCAACACGGGTTGGTGGATGACAGATCTAGACCTTATGTTTTCAGGCCAACCCTCTCACTCACTTGCTGTTTTCAATAAAGTTGTGGCCTTTTTCTGCCAATTGGGTGTCCGTTGTTGTCTGTACCTCTTGCCCCCCCCTTTTTTCACAACAACCTATCCCCCAAATAATAAGTTCAGCATACTGGGTAGCTCCTTTCCATGTCAGTGAGACCTTTGGTGCCTCACTGACATGGAAACCATAAACCAATTTGGTGCCTCACTGACATGGGAACCATGAACCACCACCACTGCCATTAGTGAGAACTGTCAAGTGTAGAAGACTAATATTGCCAGGAATAAATGTGTGTATTTGTGCCACTAACCAAAGTTCTCTGGGAGTTTTCCAGATTTAAAAAAAGCAGATAAAATACAACTAAGACTCTGTGAGGTGTGCATTCTATAAATGGGGTAACACCACTGAAAAGACTCCCTTCTCTTGTAGCCTCCCACTTTGCATAATTTGATCAGGGCAGCCCAAGGATTCTCTTAGATGAAGAGAAGTTTTAGCATGGTGAAAAATGAACTTAGATAACTTAGGCTTCATTCCTTTACCCACTTACGTGTAAGTAACTACAATTTAATGGTACTTAATTCTGAGAAATGCAATCTACGATCACAGTTTTTTGTGGGTTTTTAGAGCTATCTAGGATCACTTGGTTATGCCTGCTCCGAATGCCGCAATAAGAGTAAAATCCAGTCATATGATTTGATTATAAAAATAGCATTACTTCAGCAGGGAAAGCAAATATTAGAATTTACATTTCTCTGTAGAATTAGTATTACTACAAGTACTGAGGCAATCATGTATTAAAAATCACAAAGAAGGTTATGTGCTGAAACCAGCTATCAGGTTGTTATCATTATAGTTCAGTAAGGATGAAATGTTTCAGTATGTTCCCAGTTTTGCTCCCAGATGACATTGCCTGGCTTGACCATACTTACAGTCTAGCAAATAAATAATAAGGCTTGCTGGTGAAATGTTTTGAAGGCATATCTGTGAACCTTTATTTGGTTCCAACTATTGAAATCAGGACACAACTTTTTAATTGGCTTTGGATAGCTGTTTTGACTGACAGTTGATATTGTCATTTCAAGAGAAGGCTCATTATTGCTTACCTTCCCAGTCACCTGTTTTCCAGGTGGTCTAGAAAGACTGAGTCTGAGTTGCTGTACAGTAGACTAACTCATTTCTCACTTCACACTGAGTAATGTCCAGAAACTATTTTTGGCCTACATGAAATACAATTTCATGTGGAACAAAAAATAAATAAAAATAAAAATGGATGAATCTTTTTCATCAAAAAGTTATTGCAAAGTATGTATGAATAACAAAATACATCTGTAACAAAAAAGAGGATGTGTAATGATATCTAGATACCTGAACTTTGGCATGAATATAGTTGGGTTACTTGGTTTTTAAAACATATTGTCGTAATTAATTTATATGTGTCTATTTGAAGCATGAGTACCAACTTCAATCAGCAGGTGACAGACCTCTCAAACTAGTCCATAATTTTGCAGTCAATATGGAGAGAAGTAGTCCAATGGTCAAGATTTATTAAGCTGCTCCTCTAGAACAGAGCATCCATCACTTCCTCATGGGCATGCAGTAGGCAGACCTCTTTCTTATCAGGCTATAAGTGTTTACCATGTCAACATAAGTGTAAGCAGCTGTATGTGTTCTCAGACAAGGCATACACAATGTCTTCAACTCTGACAGCTGCAAAGGCTTCCAGTCTGTGTCAAACTGGTATTTCTGCTGAATCTAAAAATAACAACAGCCAACCTCTACAAATATAATTATTTCTGCTCCACATACAAAGATACTAGAATTTTGGGCATATAATTTCTGTGTTTGCTTCCAAATAAAACATAAGGTTTTGAGCAGATCTCTGTTAATAAACAATAGGTACAGGGCTATATTCAGAATGACAGAATATAGACAAAAGTTAAGCTCTAGCCAAATCAGAATCGGTGTTGCTGTATGGTTGGATTTAACAATAGAAAAAAAAAATCATGTTTCCACCTATGTTTAGTGGTCTCCCATCCAAGGTGACCCTGCTTGGCTTCCAAGATCTTACAGCATCTGGTACCTTTAAGGTATTTAGGTCCAAAGCAGAGACATAGGAGGTGAAAATCAACCCTTTCTTCATGTACCTTGGATCTGGGCAAGACTCTTTCAATCCATCTGCCAATTCTCATGAGTTTTAGTGGAGGATTTCCTTCCAAAGCAGTTTCAGAAATTGAATTAAGTTTTCAGATTTCATACTAGCTGGTACTTGTTGCATTTTTAAAAATTGTGTACATAAAGATAGATCTACCATCATGTCTATTTGGGGCCACAGATACAGTGATTTATAACACCAAGAACTGAAAGAATATTTTAAAATATTCATTTCTAGGGCCATATCCACATGGAGCAGCCTGTAATATTCTGGCCTGAAAGCTGCCCTGATTTCCCCCTTTTACTGGATAATCTGGAATGAGGCCAGGTAGCTGTTCACACATGTGTCCCACTGTGTTGCCTATCACTTGCACTGCCAGTGCAAGCCACTCCCTCTGAGGCTGAAAAGGAGATGCCCAGCTTCAGTCACATGGCTGGGCACCTCATTCTAACCTCAGAGGGACTGCTTGTGATATTGTGTTTATATTGGAAGATCCAAGTACAGGAATAAAATCTTTAGTTAAACTATTGATGGAATTTGAGGAGGTAGCGGGGTTAAAAGTGAACAAAGAAAAAATGGTGATACTAACTAAAAATATATCAGGTATTTAAGATCGGAAATTAGAAATAGAAAGTAGTTTCGGTATAGAAAAGAAAGTAAACTATTTAGGTATAACCTTAACAAACAAAAATACAGATTTGTATCATAACAATTATGAAAAAGTGTGGAGAAAGATAAAAAAGGATTTTAAAAAATGGGATAATCTACAACTATCCCTGCTCGGAAAAATCTCGGTAATACAAATGAGCATATTACCTAAAATCATGTTTTTGTTTCAAACAATCCCAGTATTACACTCTCTAAAACCACTAAAGACCTGGCAATCTGATATATTAAAATTCATTTGGAATAGGAAAAAGGCCAGAATTAACCAGAAGATTTTGTGTGACTGTAAGAGCAGGGGTGGCTTTGGCCTTCCCAATTTGAAACTTTATTATTTTGCTTCTCTTATTAAATTGGCTTTCTGAATGGGTTGTGTTAAAAAAATGTAAGATTATTGACTCTTGAAGGGGGAGATATGAGATATGGTTGGCATGGATATGTTTTTTACAGGAAAGATAAGATACAGAGAGAATTTAAGAACCATATTGTGAAGAAAGCCTTACTTTTTGTGTGGGACAAATTAAAAGGTAGATTATGTAGATCTCTCCCTCAATGGTGTTCACCCCATGAAGCCTTTTTTTTTTTTTTAGCAAAGAAGGTATTTCAAAATCAAAGTGGTTATGTTATTCAGATCTATTAAAAGATGTAACAGAAAGTGAAAGAACAATGAAATCACAGGCAGAACTCAAAGAAGCCGGAATAACATGTCACTGGTATCTATATAGGCAGTTATATGAAAGATGGAAAATAGATAAGAAGCTAATAGGGATAGAAAGCCAAAAGACACAATGGGAAGAGATCAAATTGAAAGGGAACAAGAAATTCATTTCTAAGTATTACGAGATGCTATTGGAGTGGGAGACAGAGAAGGAAGTAACCAGACATTCCATGATAAAGTGTAGGCCACAGTCTGAACTACGAGGAATGGGAGAAATTATGGTCCAAAAAATTGAAATATATAACTTCACAGGAACTGAAAGAAAATGTTTACAAAATGATATACAGGTGGCATTTATCTCCAAAAAAGCTATCTTATATGTATAAAAATATAAACCCCACTTGTTGGAAATGTCGTAATAAGATTGGATCCTACTTTCACATATGGTGGACACGTAAAATAGCTAAACAATATTGGATTAATATATATAAATGTCTAATGATAGATCTGAAAATTTAAATACCATTCCTACTGGAAACTTTCTTGTTAGGAATGTTTGATAGTAAATTAGAAAAGCAGAAAGGGAAGTTTCTTTTTTATGCCTTAACTTGTGCGAGAAAATCCTTTGCAAAAACTTGGAAAAATTCAAAGGCTCTACAGATCAGTGGTTATTTAAACTTTATGAGATGGCAGAAATGGACAGATTAACATGCTGGATGAAGGACAAGACAGAAAACAACATACAGCGAGACTGGGATGAATTTTATGATCTCTTGAAGACAAGATGGAAAAACAGCCTGCTAAAGAATGATGGAACGTTAAAATCTTAAATACATTTGTAGATTATTCTAGATAAATCTATGTATAGATATTGGTTTGGAGGGAAATGATTGTTTTACTCAGTTGGAAAAATTCAGTAAATATAAAAGATTGTGGAAACTGTACAGACAGCAGAAAATAAGGGAAGAATATAACACCAAAAGAGGTATACTTAATATGACAGAATTATGTCAGACCAAGAGTTAAATAATAGTAAGAGGAAACACCTCTTTCTATTATTTTTATCCTATTATATTATCATTTGATCTGTAAAAAGTTAATTTAAAGAGTGAAGGAAACTGTAATGATAATTTGTCATCAAAGATAAAACAAATTAGATATTAAGATATAAGCAAGTCTCAAGTAGCTGGAAGTATAAGTTAAATTCATATATGTTTTAGTATATCCATATAAAAAGCAATTGTATGTGTTATGTAATGTAAAGGTATATATGGCTCAATATAACGCAAATCAAGTACTATATATATATATATATATATATATATATATATATATATGTTGTGGATTCTATAAATAAATAATAATTTTAAAAAAAAGAGGGACTGCTTTGAGCCAGCAGTGTCACAGGATGCATCTGTGAAAAGCCACCCAGCATCGTTTCAGGGAGCTCTGGAAAATCCAGATCAAAAGGTGAGTTTTTAAAATTTATTTTAAGTGTGGTATAAATGTGAGTTCAGTCCTCAATTGAATGTATGTCATCAGGATAGTTTGGACCAGAACTGGGGATTGGGCCCTGTGTAATGTGGATAAGGGAAGGATATGTTATTTGGCCTGTGCAGCCTAGGTTGAAAAACAGATTTTGTGACAATGAGAAAAGCCCATCAAGAAGAACAGCACAATTTTAGACATTTTTTTCTGGGTATTTGAACATCTTTAGTGTTGTACAAGAATTATTGTGCAGGAAAAAACATTTTACTACATTTTTCTATATAGAAAACAGGTTTCCTGCACAGAAAATATTATGTCCTGTGCAAAAACAACATATGTTTTTCTCCACACAATAATTTTTCCGTAACACCTGGGGACATCCAAATAAAAGAGGAATGCTGCGTAGAATATTGATACTGCTGCATAGAAATACTGGTAATTGATCCTTTTTGCATGTGATGATGAAATAACCAACTATTTATTCCCCTCTTTAAGAAAAAGAACCTAAACTCAGATGTATCAGATCAAATTGAGAAAAGTAGGTATTCTATTGCCTAGGTTCTGAGGTCTATAAGAAGAAATGATACCTGTATCTTGTGATGGACTGACACTATAGCTGTCACTTTCTTTATCCACAGACCCTGTGGCTCTGGGGGTTGGTAGCCTCCAATCTGTTGTTAAGGTGTGTGCTGATATAGTTGGATGAGGTCTGTTGAGAGTCCATTGGCTGGCATATCTGTTCCGAGCAGTAGGCCCAGCCTTTGCATTCCTTCTTGTTGTAGGGTCTGCAGTTAAAAGAGAGAGATTGCTGAGTGCTTGATAGTCAAGAAAAGAAGACAGGAAAAATGGCTGAAAGGAATTGAAAAAAAAAAAACCTTCAGCGACTGAGTGTTAGTATGAGATCTGATGTCAGATAGGGTAATCTTTCCATTCTCTAATAATATCTATGAGGAATATATTTGTAAGAAATGCTGCATCTTTATTCACTTTCCTTTTATATGTCTTGATTGCCAAGCAGGTGATCCTTTTTGTGTCACATAAATAAAATACTATTTAGAGTCGTTAAAAAAAACACCATACACACTATTATCTAGAAATCAATCATTAAGGGATCATGCTAAAGTCTCAGTTCTTGTAATCCTCATTTACTCATTTTTCAAAGGAATGGGTGGGAGTGAATTTGGTGAAAATAGAATGGCACATAATAGCAGCACTGAAAGAATTTCCTTTAATGCATCTAAGAGGGTATTACTAACAATAGGGAATAATAGTATTAAAAATATTAATCCAAACTTATGAAAAAGTTATTTGATATTCTTCAAAATAGCATGGTTGGTCTTTTATATTTTAAATATAATGAATTTTTAATGGAAAGAGCTAAGGGTAAATTGTCATAGATATAAATATTATTCATGAATCATCCTTTCACATAGACAGATTGACAGATTTTTTTATTTACAAAGCCTTTTTAGATGCAAACTGTCCATATGTTGTTCACTCTGAGATCAGGGTAATAACCAGTACACTTTAAAAAAAAGTCATTCAGCAATAAACATGGCGTGTCATCTTTTCTGTTGAGTAAAGGCAATACTTAGATGAGTAGCTGAGCAAAACAAAATTGACTCCTTAATTTAACAACATGCTGCAGTGTTTTATATTGATTGTACAATGTCTTTTCTAAACCTCTTATAATTGATGCCAAAGTATTAATAAATATTCCAAACAATAACAAAATGAAAAAAAAAAACCCAGAACCCTAGAATGGTATATTTGTTTACTGAACATACTAATTGTATTGTGGGTTTTCTATACTGTATGTAACCAGAGCAAAAAATTGGAGAAATTGTTCATTTACCCAAAAAAGTTATAACACCACAGAATAACAATCAGTATTTTGAACTATAATAGAAATCCCAAATCTCCCACCCCAAGACCAATTTGTACTGAGTGGAAAGGCAATCAGCAGGAATACAAAAATCTAGCCACTTTATTTCATGCAAAACGCAAGATTTTCAGGTGATCCCCTTATAAAAATTCAACACAGTAAGTCAGTGCTAGTTCTTATCCAGTATCAGTGCAACTATATCCTATACCCACATTATCCATGTGGGAAAAGAGCTGAGCAAGGTGAATGGCTTATTCCAGTGAAATGAATTCAAATTTGATTGAATTCAGATAACTCACCAAGTGAGTTATGGATAACATCTCGTTATCAGAATCGGTTTCGTATTTGACATACAGATTCCTCCACAGACATTTTTACTGTGGACTTTAATTTCTTCTGGAATAAAAGATTGGCATGATCTTTATTTGGCTTTGAAGCACACAACAATTTGTCCTTCACACTTACTTGTTCCTGGCCGGGCATCAGAAACATCCACCAGTGGCCCAGTGGCCTGTGAGACAGACTGATAATGTACTGTATGGGTAACAGTCAGTGATTTCTGTTTTGATGTCTCTCCAAAATCAGCATCAGTTAGCAAGACTGTTGATCTGTCATCTGTGGGGGAAGGAAAGATAGAGAAAAATGTCTGTTCTGTTCCTCATTTTTACTGATATCTGATGAAGAATTACAAATATTAATTCCTTATTGTTTTATCTTGGATTACAGCATATGATTTAATGTATTTGCTTTTGATCAGCACTTACTGATCTTTCTCATATGGGTGAATTATTATTATTATTATTATTATTATTATTATTATTATTATTATTTTAAAAACCTAGTTCTTAATAGGGATTTAATCTTGCACATGTGAATTAAAAATTTCATATTTCAAAATACAAGAATGAAAGAAAGAAAAAGGGCAAAGAACAAGGAACAGCACTCTCCCTCTTTTTGGTTTTGAAATACTGCATATACAATTACACGAAGCTATGAAGACTTTAAACAATCTTCAACAACAGGTCATTTATATTAAAAGATGAAATCAATTAATGCTGATGTCTGGAATTTAAATTTTGAATACAGGCAGGCTTCATTTTCTCCCTCCAAAGGGACCATAGCAGGATTTTTTTTACAATGCATTCTTATGCATGTTGTCATAGAGTACAGAGGCCAACTGTATTTTGCAAAAATTGTAAAAATAGATCCACAATGCAACAAAACCAAACCAAAACCACTGAAAACTAAGGGTCTAGTTTGGCTTTACTTTGTGAGAGGGGATGCTTGGAAGTGATCCTATCCACCATCCTGGCCCTTTCCCCATTCCAGGGGTTTACCACAACTTTGAAGATTTTCATACCAGCTCTTACCGTGGGGTAAGCACTGGTAAAAACCTCAGTAAAACATTTAGGAAGTGTGTGTGTGTGAAAGCCTGACACGCTTCCTAAACATCAGGGAATCATCCCCTTGCCTCCAGCATCCCTGAATCATTCGGGGAGCAGTCATTTCCCATTAGCACAAAGTTTCCATTAACGGGAATGGTTGCTCCCCGAATGATTCAGGAATACTGGCAGCGAGGGGATAATTCTCTGAAGTTTAGAAAGTAAGGCTTTCACACAAATGTGCTTCTTAAATGTTTTACTGGCTTTTTATCAGCATTTAACCCATGGTCTGCATGCTGGATGCCCTAACCCCATCCCTAGGGTGCCATTTTGGCACATGCCACTCTGTATGGCATGCACCATCATGATGCCCCTCTGGTGATGCATCCACATGATGCAGCACTGAAGGAGCGTCATAAAGCCGTGCCACTGTGGCTATGGCACCCCTTGGAGGGCACAAAAAGGAGCTGCTTTTTGCAGTTCCTTTTTGGGCTCTCCGGAGACTGGATTGGGGCTGCGGCATGAGGTTGCTGTGGCTCTGATCCAGCTAGTAAAGGGGCAGCTGCATGCTGCCCAACCGTACAGCCCTATACTGCTATAATTCTGTAGTGTGAGTGGACCTACAAACATGTCATAAGGTTACAGTTTGACTCTTCTCTACATTGCCCTTCAACTTCCTACTTTAGTATTATCAGAATCAACTCATTCACCCACTATCAAGTATGATAGGTATTTACCCCAAGAAGAGAAAAACACAACAAAAACATCCAAGATCAGAGGGAAATCTCTTTCCCATCTGACTGTAGCTTTCCCACCATTAAGCTGTGAAACACAAAGTAGCTGAGCAAGAGGCAGAAAATAGGTCTCTCTCAAACCTATAGGGGTTAGTGAGCCACCCACAGATTCAGAGCTTCTATAAACCAACCATTTCAATGCATGGTACAATCAGGGTTTACACAATAAAATTTCCCTGAGAGTGCTGTAATCATTTGTGGATAGTCATTGTAGCATAGAAAACTATGATGAACTCCTGCAATGAAATACTATACGGCTATTAAATAAAGGTCCAGATAGACTGCTATCAGTGGAATTATCAAACAATCCATAACTTGTTTTCCCCTTGATAAAAACTATTAATATGAATATACATAATATTATCAGAGATTTTTTTAACCCATAAGTGGAATGAACAAACATGAGCAAAAACTTAGGAAAAAGCAGTTCCAGCCCAGCTGGGAATAGAACCTCTCTAGGGGGTGAGCCATGTGAAAACTTTCCAAAGGACTAGTTTAATGCTTGTTAGCTCATGCTAGCTTGGTAGAGAAGTACTTAGCAAGGACCCAGTCACACTACACAACTATAGTTCTATAATTCCACTTTAATGGTTATGGTTTTATCTTGTGGAATCCTGGGGGTTGTAGTGTGTGGGGGCACAAATGTTCTCTGAATGAGAATTCTAAATGCCTTTCCCTAAACTGCCATACCAAGATTCCATAGGATGGAACCATGGCAATTAAAGTTGAATAACAGTGCTATAATTATGCAAATTGCAGCAGTTAAAAAGCACTGTCTGCATGACAAACTCTCATAGCTCAAGGTGGAGAAGTCAAGGGGAAACCATTTCTCCACCTACCTTATCAGGGATAAGGTGTGGCAGTTGAGAAGCATATTTTAGAAAAATAGACCTCCACCAAAATGCAGAAATATATTTTCTTATGCACAAAAAATAAAATATTTCTGATACAAAAATGTTTTTTGCACAAAATTACTATGTGTGAATTTTGCACAGAATAAGTTCTGAACTCTGTTTTTAAAGACTTTTTCTGCAGTGGAAATAAAATTATTCAAGCTACTCGTTGCTTCCTTTAAGAATGAATGAGGAATTGCATCCATAGCTATTTTTAAAGGTGCTCTTGCCTTATGTTTACCATCTTAAAAACCAAAGCATTAGGTTCTCTTCTTACTAAGTGTATTGATGCAACCCTTCTGAAATTTCTGGCTTAAGAAGACTTGCCACTTCTCAGCATTTTTGAAATTCTGATCCTATGGGAAAGACACACTGTAATATTCTATCAGCAAGGTCAGTGTTTTACAGATATTAATAGGGTCAATAGGTGGAAGGAAGGAAATAATGGTTTTAGGATTAAGATTCAGTCAGTGATGCAAGGTGCTACTGGTTCCCAGGAAGGCAACCTGCTGGCTTAGGGAAGGTTTAACAGTGTCTGCTGCACACCATATAGTTCAATTCATTCTTTGTTACTTGTGCAGTACAGGATACAGCCATGATGAAGCAGGGAATGTGCAGTTTAGGCAATGTATTAACTGGGCCTAAATTAGTTTCAGTCCACAAGAGAGTGGTGGCATAGCCTAATAGCTGACTGTTGGGTGAAATAAACCACCCCAAATGGTCAGCTTCAAACTGCCCTTGACAAAGCCAGATTGGGGCTGCAGCAACCTCACACTGTTGCTCCAATCCACCTTTATGCCAGCCGAAAAAGGAGTGGCAAACAGCCACTCCTTTTTCCACTGGCAAAAAGCTGGCTTTTCCACCCCACTTGTTTCAGCAGCATGCAGTGTATAAACGCCACACTGCCAGAGTACCCAGAGGCCAGTCGCCATGTAAACGAGTGGGTGGCTTGAAGCTGTCTACTGGTCATCTTGGGGCTGTGCATCATTTGCACACCATGTCTCCAAGCAGGCTGGAAGCTGGCTTTTTATGCCAGTCTGTTCCAGCCCTGTGCCTCTCAGTGGATGAGTGCAGTTCATTGTTACCACAGCATTTCTATATCTTACACACTGGTAGGGAACCTATGGCCCGCCAGATGTTGAACTCCAGCTCTCATCAGCCTAAGCCAACATGGCCAACAATAATTAATGGAAAGAATTATAGTCCAACATCATGTAGAGGGCCACAGCTTCCCTACTTATATTGTCAACTACTCTGACAACTTTCTTTGCAACTTTCTTTTTGATAACCTTTCATTACTTCTCCCCCAACGAAATAAAAAAGAAAGAAATCCAAAATGGTATCATAGTTATCATTTAAGTTAGATGATACAAAATCTTTCCTTTGAATTGTATTGCCACAGTCCTCTGCATACTTCAGAATAAAAGCCTTATTGCACAAGAAAAGAAAGTCAAAATGGAGTGGGAGAGTAGGGGATTTCTCCATGGCTCTCCACATGCCCTTGTAGCACTTCCATTCTCTTCCCTTGAGAGATGGTCATAAAAGCATGACTTTTGTCCAACTTATTTTCCAGTGTAAGAAACAGGCATGCTTTTACAACTATCTCCCCTGAAAAGAGAACAGAAGTGCTACAAAGGAATGAGGAGAGACACAGAAAAAGCTGCTCCTCTCCCGGTCCATTTTGGTTTTCTTTTCTCATATGATAAAGCTCTTTGTCTCACGTTAACAACATGCCTATGAATATAGGAGCCAACATCATGTTGTTAATAGTTTCCAAAACTTCCTTACTAGTCACATGCAAAAGAAAAATATGAAATAGTTGTCACCTTCACTCACAGCTACATCAAAGCATGCCACAACAACAACAACAAAACCATCCAGTTGTTGTACAAAACAACCTAATGAACCTATTGATGACTTACCAATTGTCTCCATTGTGTCCCTCTCTTCAATCAGAAGCTGAGCTCTGGGAATATCTATATGCATTCGCAGTGTCTGCTGTTGCTTGTTAAGTGTGTCAGATGTCCTTGTATTCTTGCTAGGAATGAAAAGACCAAACCAAACAAAAAGCAAGAAACATCTATTAAACCCAAATAATGAAATTATCCAAATGCCACATTTTTTGAAAGAATTTAAGATTACTTTAGCCTCTTATCACTTTTGATAAAGATGCACAAAAAAAAGGTTTTCATGAGTTCTTTCAAGTACATAAGTAGTTTCAATTTAAAGCAGGAGGCAATAGGTTAGAAAAATAGATGAACAGTGACTACAAAGCATCCTCTGACATTCTTTCTGAAGAATACAATCTTATGTAAGCAGTTTATACAACTGCTCTTTTTTCCTATCTTCCATTTATAGAACTAATGATCTCCCTCATCCAACCAGAGGGAAGTAGATATTAGAGCATTGTATTCTTACTCAGCTTTGGTACTGATGGGTAGAGAAATCCTAATTGCAGGATTCAATGTGCTGTAGATAGTTACAGGTTAATATACAAGGTTAAGAATAGTGGTCAAGTTTTGGGGTCCTTGCACATGATGCAACTATAACATTAGGATATCACTTTAAGGAAGCATCATACTATATTCTAGCATTTATAGTGCAACGAGGCAATAGAATGTTCTGGCAGAGAATTCAAAATGTCCCTCCCTTGGCTGCAAATCCCAGGATTCCATAGGATGTTACCATGGCAGTTAAAGGAGAATTTTGTCCTATGATTGTGTAGTGTAAATAGGCCCTGGGTAGAGGCTATCACTTTCTCTGTTGCCCTCAGTGGGCAACAAACACTTTTAGTGAGGCTGAAGGCATGTCACAGGAGGAGATTTCAGAGGTGGACCAAAACAGCTTAATTTTCTCCAAGCAGTCAAATTTCAGTCCCATTAACTTATAGCCTTTATTGTTTTCAATGGATTTAATATAAAAAGCTCAATCAAGTCGAGCAACCTACTGCCCATTAGTGAAATGAGATGATGACTGTACCAGTTCACTCCTCTCCAATTCCATTTAAGATTATATGGTTAAATGTAAATCAACAGAGAACATGGCATTTAAAAGAGGGCTTGTTTATTTAAGCTTTGCTACTCTCCTCCTCACCTCCTGGTGATTGTTCTGCTGTCACTTCAGTTAAACACATGCACATGCATACACACACGTGTGTGTGTGGATGCTTGCACACACACACTCCAATCACCACTCCTGTGTTAACTCTAAGTGACTGATAAAGCATTTTGGAACAAGAAACAATTAGTGCAATATCACTGAAGCTATTATGTTCTCATTTTAAAAATTATGCAGTAGAAGATTACCTTTGGAATTAGCTATCACATGAAGAATGAATATCTCTTTAAAATCTGGCCATAAAATTATAGCAAATCCATACCAGGTACACAGCATGTGGTAAATATACTCAAAGTTTTAATGTTTATTTAGATAAAAAATCAGCATGAACACAATCCAGTGGCATACCTAGTATATTTGACACCTGAGACAGAGCATTTTTAATACCCCCCTATTCTCTTCAAAAGCCATTTCTAGGCCCAGTGGAGCTGCTGCCCAGGTGGGAAGGGAAGAGACTCTCTTCACCACCCCAGCGACCACAGTTACCATATACAGAAGACAGCCCAGTCCTAACAGTGGCCGCTCATGGGGTGGACTACTCCTGCTGCCCTATAGGCTTTCCAGGTCCGGCAGAGCTGCTGGGCAAGCAGGAGAGGGAGGAAGAGGCTCATTTTTCCACCTGGCAAGCTGAGATGCCAGACATAAAAGGCAGCCCTTTTCCACTGGCTGACACCCTCCACTGAGGTATTGCCTGTTGTCATCTGCATCCCCTGGACCCCCTAGTGACACCCCTGACATAAGTGGAGGTGTCCATATGGAAAGGGAAGAGATATTCTGAGATTTTGCCAACATTTATCTTATATAATTGGTCAGATTTTCAAGTTGTGACTTTGATTTCCTTTATCACCATAATGGGCACGGTCAGGCCAGATGTCATGACAAGTGTGCACAGTTCAGATCTCTCCTTGGACTTGGATGAGGAATCCATAATTGATTGTATCTGGATAAGTGTCCACAGGGTGTATCGAAAGCCCAGACCAACCGGTTCTTTCTGAGGCTCCCTCTTTGCCATCTGACATCATCCGGCCTCAGAGGGAGAGAAAAGCTGGCCAACTTAATCAGGTCTGGCTTAAAGTAAGAAGAAAAGCCCTCCACCCAGTCCATATTCCTTGGTCCAGGCCTCACCTTGAAAACTAAGCAGACTCAGCTCTGGTTAGTACTTGGATGGGAGACCGCCAATAAATGTCAGGTGCTGTAGGCTATATTTCAGAGGAAGGAAATGGCCAAACCACCACTGAGTATTCCTTGCCTAAGAAACCCTATGAAATTCATGAGGTCCCTATAAGTCAACAGACAACTTGAAAGTACCCAAAACACATGCGTGCACACACAAGTGCTCCCCCTCCCCGAGTAATGCCAACATTACTTTCTAAAACTGAAAGGTGTAATGGCAACAAATCCTATATATATATATATATATATATATATATATATATATATATATTATTTTATTTTATTTTATTTTATTTTTTTGCAGGCTCTAGGCAAGAGTAATGACATTTGTCTTCTTGAAAAGCCTTGTTTGGCTTTTGATGGACAAGCTAGAATGAAGCAGTTTTGGCTTAAGTGTGATTCTCTAGGATGTTGCTCTGTCTCAGGATGCAACACCAGAAAGTGAGTGCTGACCTGATTCACTTTGGGATTTGGATGAATCAGTGCCTAGAACTACTGTATATATTATGTTTGTACGACTAGATATATCAATACTGTAAATTGCAAAGTAAGTTCATGGCTAAAGTCCAGTTATAAGGGCTCTTCATCTTACCTCATAAGCATTTCAGCCAAACTCTTTGCATCTGGAAAAAAAGTTTTAAACATTAAAATGTCAGCATTACGCAAGAAGCTCATTAGTGCTGTATGTTTCTCCAGTTAAACCAAGTTTTTTTTAACACAGTTGTCTATAGAAGACTATTCTTCCTGACGGTGAAAGACTGAACATGAGAGAACAAACTGAAACTTAATCTCAGTACAACTAAATTATTTTTGCCAGGAAGTTGGTCAAGCCAGGGTTATGTATATACTATACAGTGAATGCGAATTGTATTCATTCTTAAGGCAGGGATTTGTAACTTGGGAGAATGGAGGGTTGGCTCCTTGATCCTTTGTTATTTATCTCGATAGCCATGTGGCATCAGTTATTATGAGTGATAGTTATCATTTTTAGCTACCATACTGGTGTACTGGACCCTTTCCTGGGAGAGTCTAGCTAAGCCATAGTATTTCATGCTTTATCATATCTGAAGGGATGTCATGTTGAGGATGGAAGTCAGATTTAAAGAGAAAGAACCATAAAAACAAAGAGAACTTCCATCCTCAACATGACATCCCTTCAGATATAATAAAGCCTTTAAGTTTCTTATCAACAGGCAAGTAAGAATATCACTCTCCTAGTCACAGTCTTCCCCACTATGGTTGATGCAATGTATTCCTTTGTAATTACACTAGCAATTTCTAAATGTGCATCTATACATACAAATTAGAATGCACAAATATTATGCAAATCTACATCCTCCCCCCCCCACTGCAAGCATCATCATGAATGTCATATTCATCATGGCTTGTTACATAGGTGTTTATCAGACGAGCTCTTAAAGAGGTACTATTCCAGTGTGACTCCTCTAGCTGCCTCCTGTTGCATGCTGGGATTGGCAGTTTTAAGGAGGGGTATTTAGAATTCTCAGGCAGAGAAGTTCAGCTCCTTAAAACTGCCAATCCCAGCATGCAACAGGAGGCTGCTAGAGGAGTCACACTGGAATAGTACCTCTTTAAGAGCATAGTGTGATAAACATCATAGATTCCCATAATCAGACAGAGGGTTCCTACGTCCTTAAATCATTTATGTCCCCGCTAGCCATCATCAGGTGGTTGTGGGCTTTTGTGGAGAAGCTGGACCAGAGAAAGCACTTAACTTCATCAACTTTTAAAATTCTGAGACAGGTCATCATCCCTCCATAAGTTTACATCTTAAAGCAGTGCATCTTGGGCTATATGATATGGGAGACTAGCAGTTTTTATTTTCTAATATGCTGGATACAAGCACCATATTTTTGTCCATTTTTGTCCATTGGAAACAGCTGTTTCTTTTGGTTTTCCCCTGGAAATTCACTGTGGACAGGCAGCTGATGACTTTCAGGCCAGCAAAGTTCACAGACCACAGCATTGTCCTGAAGAACTGAAAATTTTCAGGCAGACAAGCTAGACTGTATCATTCACCCATTTCAATAGTCAGTTTTTCATCTATCTCCTGTACTATGCACTAGTCTTTGTAGTAATGTGAATCACAATTTGGGAAAGTTTACGTTCTGTTCATGCTGTCTGAGGGGAATTCAGACATTTATAGTTCCAAAAAAGTAACTCGTATAGTTTGTAATTGCTGGGTGAAAGGGATCCTGGGGAGATAACTTGTTTGCCCTGTCGTTTGCCTTCCCAGGAAGGGAAGAAACATTTGGCTCATATGCAAGAGAGATTTTCCCAAAACAGCCCTGATATTTCATGGGAGGGGGCAGGATCTGGTTTCTCAAGTTGGGAATGTATAGCATCTAGAGTAGGGTAGACAAAGTATGGCTTATGGACTGCATGCAGCACGAGGTCTGTTTTTCTTGGCTCATTTTTTAAAAAAAATATTTTTGCCCTCTTGAGCAATTTTGGGATATCTCTCCCCCCCCACACACACACCATTTTAGGTCCAGGAGTGAGCTTTCTGTAAAAAAGGAGGTGACTTCCAGATCACTTCCTTTTTTTAAAAAGGCCTCCCTCAGGGCTAACATAGCTTTTGGGAGCAATCACATGGCACATTTTCTCCCAAACCCCTGCATTTGGGAGCATTTAGCAGCTTTTTAATATACAAGTACAGTGGGAATGCGGTGAGCTCAACCTTGATCTAGAACACTTTTCTAACTCTTTTATTTTATGTTTTCAAAGATGCTATTTCCCTTATGGCTTACTAGATAGAATCATAGAATCGTAGAGTTGGAAGAGACCGCAAGGGCCATCTAGTCCAACCCCCTGCCATGCAGGAAATCCAAAGCAAAGCATCCCCGACAGATGGCCATCTAGCCTCTGCTTAAAGACCTCCAAGGAAGGAGACTCCACTACACTCTGAGGGAGTTTGTTCCACTGTCAAACAGCCCTTACTCTCAGGAAGTTCCTCCTGATGTTGAGGTGGAATCTCCTTTCCTGGAGCTTGCATCCATTGCTCTGGGTCCTAGTCTCTGGAGCAGTAGAAAACAAGCTTGCTCCTTCATCAATATGACATCCCTTCAAATATTTAAACAGGGCTATCATATCACCTCTTAAGCTTCTCTTCTCCAGGCTAAACATCCCTAAGTCGTTCCTCATAGGACATGGCGTCCAGACTCTTCACCATTTTAGTCGCCCTCCTTTGGACACACTCCAGTTTCTCGATGTCCTTTTTGAATTGTGGTGCCCAGAACTGGACACAATATTCCAGGTGGGGCCTGACCAAGGCAGAATTGTGTGGCACTATTACTTCCCTTGATCTAGATACTATACTTCTGTTGATGCAGCCTAAAATCGCATTGGCCTTGTTAGCTGCCGCATCGCACTGTTGACTCATGTTCAACTTATGGTCTACTTGGACTCCTAGATCCCTTGCATACGTAGTTTCATTCAGCCAGGTGTCCCCCATCCTATATCTGTGCATTTCATTTTTCCACCCTAAGTGCAGTACCTTACATTTCTCTGTGTTGAATTTCATTTTGTTAGCTTTGGCCCAGTTTTCTAGTCGGTTCAGGTCATTTTGAATCTTGATCCTGGCCTCTGGGTTATTAGCTACTCCTAATTTGGTGTCATCTGCAGATTTGATAAGTATGCCCCCAATTTTGTCCTCCAAGTCATTGATAAAGATGTTGAATAGCACTGGGCCCAGGACAGAGCCCTGTGGGACACCACTGGTCACTTCTCTCCAGGATGAAAAGGAGCCATTGTTGAGCACCCTTTGCGTTCGGTCGGTCAACCAGTTACAAATCCATGTAACAGTTGCCTTGTCTATCCGACATTTTACAAGCTTGTTTGCAAGAATATCATGGGGAACTTTGTCAAAGGCCTTACTGAAATCAAGATATACTATATCCACAGCATTCCCTTCATCTAACAAGCTGGTAATTTTATCAAAAAAAGATATCAGGTTTGTCTGGCATGACTTCTTCCTCTGAAACCCATGTTGACTTTTTGTGATTATGGCATTGCTTTCTAGATGTTCACAGACTCTCTGTTTAATGATCTGCTCTAGAATCTTTCCTGGTATAGATGTCAGACTAACTGGACGATAATTGTTTGGATCCTCTTTTTCCCCCTTTCTGAAGATGGGGACAACATTTGTCCTCCTCCAGTCTGCTGGGACTTCTCCTGTTCTCCAGGAGTTTTCAAAGATTATTGCCAATGGCTCCGAACCAGTTCCAGGAGTTCCCTGGCTGGGCTGCCTGATAGATAGTTGGAATGTGTGGGTCATGCTAATATGGCCATTTTGATAGGCCTATATTCTCCACCAACTAAGCTATTTTCAACACTGCTTTTGGGATATGAGAAATTAAACACAAGCATGCCACAGTCAGTTTATACCTTTGGGAATTGTAATGCACATTCAAATTCCTAATCCCGTTTCCTTTGCATTGGAATTGTAAAACTGCAAATGACTACCCTCACTTTTATGACATTGACTCTTGTCTCTAGCTAACACTGAGGGTTTTCTCTGTTTAAGTAGAAATAATACTAGTAGCCAAATAATACTTGAAGACCAGTTGTGGCAGCTATTTTTTTTGCACATAATTTATCTTCTCCAGCCATCAGGAAGATCAATACACTGAAAAATTATTAGACATGACATATTTAGACCATGGAAGAAAGACATTAGCACAACTAAGAGTTTAGACTTGCGGGGATATTAAATTTGACTATAAAATAAACATCTCACACAATATATGACTGAACATCAGTACAGTTAGTAAGTGAAAAATAGGAATCCCAGCCATTCTGCTCACTTTTGCTTGTTAAGGTCTTGCCAGATACAATTCTGAATCTTTTTCAGATATGCCTCCTTGAGAAATCAGTAGCAACCCAGAGACTTTCAACTGAGATTTGCTACCGTCAAAAACATCATTTGCTTGGTTGAACTGCATTTAGGAGCAAAGAAAGCACAGTTGCTGCAGCAGAACTAAGTTGCCCTTCCACCCACAAATAGAGAAAGACCCTGATTGTCACAACAATCTGTCTTGTGGCAGTCAGCCTCTTTGTACTGCTCCTCAGAAAATACTGCTACAAAGACCTAGCAGGAGGCAAGATGAAGGTAAAACTAAAATAACACTCACCATACTAGGTTCTTCAAGATATAATAATAATAATAATAATAATAATAATAATAATAATAATAATAATAAT
>NC_056524.1:70082786-70108559 GCF_019175285.1 Sceloporus undulatus
CTCCAAACAATATAGCACAAAGTACAGGAAGAAAACAAAGTTCCCCAGTCGCTAAAATTCTCAGACAGTATCTGCCTGAAATCTTCTCTTTGAAAACACAAAGGGGATATTGCTGTATGTACATCAGCTTTTTCATATAACATGTCAAATGTTAAGACTGGCATGGTACACATCTCTGGGGAGATGGGCCTTTGATAGGGATAGAAAGAATATTCACTGTTATTTCTTGGGTGAAGATTGGGAAACCTAGCCAGCAAAAATAACATAGAGATGTGCACAAATTTCACATGGAATTTGGATATCACAAAAACTTTCAGGAAATCATTCAGCACTGAAACAGAATGCAAAATTTGATTTATTTTGGGCAAAACCCCATGATTTATATATTAAAACCCTATGTGTCTTGCTTAAGGTTGGATTTTTTGCATGAAAATTGTGAGTTTATTGTGAAAAACATGCTTCTCAGGCAAAAGAAAAAGCATGGTTACCAGAAATACAGATTGTCAAAATCTTTTTTAAAGGTTTCTGACTGAAAAACCTGGGTGCTTCTATAGGGCAGCTCTTGAACCAGAAAAAGGCCCTGACTGCTGCTCAGCATGGCTTTTTGGTACAGAATACATTTTTGGCAGCTCTGGATGTTCATGTGCTTAAGGCTAAAGTAAGATGAAAAATTCATTTTATTTTATTTTTAATAAGAATTTTCTGAAAGTTCTTCGTTTCTTAAAAGAAATCAATGAAATATTTTGATTAATAATAATAATAGTGATAATAATAATAGAGAGCGGGCAAAACAGACAGATTTCCCCACCCAGACAGTGAGCTTAACTTTTAGAAGTCTGGATTTGAATCTTTGTCTACTCAACCAGATAAGTAGTAGTGAATTAGGGTTGCCACCTCTTTTTTTCCACAATGTCCTCCTAATCTTTAACAGGTATGTGGAAGACTGGTACAACATGCTCTACTCTATTATACGAATAGATGCACCAGTTTAACAAAGATGGTTAAGAATCTTTTTTGGTTTTTTCTGGTAAGAACTTAACATTTGCAAATTTATTCAATTTTTTGTTGAAACATTCAGATGACATATTCATTCCTCCCTAGTTGGGGCTGACATTTCTCACAATCTCATGTGATGCCATGGTTATTTGCCACAGCAATATCAGACTTTTTAAAAATGTGACCATCCTCTCAAATGATATTAGGGTGGTGTCAACTGTGGAAAAGTGGCAGGTCTAGTGTCCCATAACATTAAAAAATGGCTCCACCATCTATTTCTTACAGCTCCTCTACATAAAATTCCACTTTCTTGATGAGGTGAGGTGACTACAATGTGTTAAAGCAAACATTTTGGTATCCATACTTACCTCTGAGTCTCTTTAGTCTCTGTTCCCTCCTCCTCCTTCTCACAACCAGCAGAAGCACAAAAAGCAGCAAGACCCCAACCAAGATACAGGAAATGGTCACCAGCATCTTTAGCCCTTCATTGGTTGCCAGACCTTCCTCACTTTGGACAACTGATTTAATGAGTGGAGGGATTGTACCTGGAAACAGTGTCATGACATTAGATGCCTATCAATGAAGAGAAAAGGTTGGGTTTTTTAAGTGACTATGGTGTATGGAAGCTCACCTGTATGTTCCTAAGGAGTTTAATTAATTAGGAAAGCTTCAACACAATAATTTGGGATGGGGCATTTTGAGGCAGACATGCAATGTTACTAGTTTGAGTAAAAAGGGAAGCTATAAAACTTTCTTTGTATGAAATGTTATTTGAATTTTTCTGGGCTCCTTATATGATCAGAATGAGGAGGGGAAGTAGGAGTAAACAGTTCCCAGCATCTTTGTTTGCAATGCAGATTTTTGATTGAGCATACACAGATGTTGTCATTACTGAGATCCAGAGGCTTAAGGAGTTTTTTCAAACTGCCCCAAGCTCCTGTCAAATTCTGGTTACCCTCTTCCTCCCCTTAGAAAGTATAGGGAATGGGAGGACTATCAGATTAGAAGGTTGCTTGACAACAGACCATTATGCGGACCCAAATTTGAAATGAATTGGGGTTTTTTGTAGTGCCATTTCAGAAACTTTCCTCTTTATCACCTTCCTTTCCCAAATCTTCCTATTGTCACTGAGCTTATAAGTGGTGGAAATTCTGAATTGCGACAACCAAACAGGTTTTTCAAATTTTTTTCATGTGGTCTTATTCTTATTTATCTTATTTATAATGTTTTGTTTTCTCTATAAAATATTCAAAGCTACATACAATAAAGCTTTTGAGCTCAACAATGTTAATAATTAAAGGGTATGACCTGCTTTTCAATGAGTGCTGCTATGCCTGCTGTGGAGAAAAACTTCTTCTCTCCATTGTCAGTTATGTGCATGAGCACATACACAGATCATATGAGCATGATAAGACTGCTGCTTACCAGCTGAGATATAGAAAAGGGAGCTAGTGATGACTATAATGGTTCATGTTCTACCTCAATTTAGGGCTCTAGTTATCAATTTATTTTTGCTCTGGGATTCCTAGAGTGGGAACTGGATCATTTCAGGTAACATAAAAGTACTATATCCTTTAGAAAATGGCCACTGGAGCCAATAGCACAATGACAGAAAGCATTGTCTGAAAACCATAGCCTTTATTACTATAAAACATTTAGGGCTAATGCTCAATTCTGTTAATTGAGAATTATTCAATATCCTGCCAAGAGATTTCAGTTGCTTGCTAGAAAATTCTGAAAGGATAGATTTGGTCACATCATACTTTAATGCACAATGACTTTTTCCAAGAGGCATGTTGTTGGGCAACTTTGTAGCTTATGTTAATCCCAAATCACTAAGAAGCTACTATTTCTAGATTAAAATAGACCACCCAGCAATAATTGATTATAACAAATGACAAACCTTTGTCCCCAGGCAGTAAGTACAAAGGATGCGTGCTGTGGACAGTTACCAAATCAGCAATTGTTGTTGTCATTGTTGTTGTTATCATTATTACCCTGCTTTCCCTGCAATACTGACTGCATGAGAAAAGAAAGCCAAAACAGAGTGGGAGAGTAGTGGCTTTCTTCTATGCTCTCCGCATGCTGTCAGCTCTCCTCAGCCTCAGAGGAAGGAAAGGGCAAACCTCTGTGAATATATTTTCCCAAGTAGACCCCATCATAGCTTTGTCTTAGGGTTGTCATAAGTCAGAAATGACTTGAAGGCACACAACAACAAGCATAACTACTACAACAACAATTAGAGCTGATAGCTGGATGGGAAGGAATCCTCTTGATGCAATGGAGCATCTCACTACACTAAATAGAGCTATAAAGCTCTACTGCAAAGTATGGCCATCAGAGAAGCCTGACATAAATTTGTACAGCTCCATCTGAGATGTTCCATGTGACAAGAGGCAGATGGAATTCCAGATTGTAAACATCTTTACTGTTTATATCATCTAGTTGCTACAGATACCATACTGCAGCAGACAAAATTAAATGGCACTTAGACTGCGTTATGTGAAATTAAATTATTTATGATTGTTCTTCATTAAACAGCAGTGAAATGAAAGCACTTACTCCCATCATAGTTGAGTGTTGCAAATTTGGCCTGCTTCTCGGCACACCCAGCACTATTACAGACCCTCATTTGCAGTTCATACCAGGTTGCTTCCTGAAGATCATACACTATATATGATTTTGTAAGAGATGTTCTCTGAGCCGTTGTCCATACTGTGGTCCCAAATGGTCTGTATTCCAGAGTAAATGAAGTGATTGGACAACCACCATCATTCCAGCCAATAAGGTTCAATCGTACCCGAGTGGTGTTAATACTGGCAAAGAGTTCTTGTTCTTTTGAAAACTGTGGTTCTACAAGAAAAAAAAATATATTTAAAGAGTTTTAATAAAAAGATATCAGAACATGGTGCCTTTCTAGTATCTTTAACTTATATGAACTTGTTTAATTTTTTAATCCTTACATATAATTTTTAAAGTCACCCGTCTCTACTTTTTTTCTATTTTCCTTTTTCTGTTCATTTTATTTCTTTCATTTCTTTTCCCCAGTTACTTCAGATTTTCTGGAGAGTGAATGTGATGGGATAGTACTACTAGTGTATGACACAGTAGTTTTTAGAGATTCTTTTACACTAACACCAGTTCGTTACTGGTTACAACACTAGTTACTGGCTGTAACTAGTCTCTAGTTACTGGCTGTAACTAGTCTTTAGTAACTATTACAGTACTACCTTCAGAGGTGCACCACAATATCATTGTGACAGGGAGGCATTTCTCTCAGACTGTACAGTACTTCCAGAATCAAGTGCAATACCTGGTATCAAATATGAGCTCTAGCACCTCTTGTATTTTAGAAGATGATTTCCTTTAAAAAACAAAACCAAGAAAATGGTTGCAGTCCTGTCTATGTAATTTACTGTTGGTTGAAATGTGAATCTTAGAATTCGATTGTCTGAACACTAACAGGATGTCCAAAGATTTTGCTTGGTGTGCATTTTTAAGTAAACAAATCCAGGCTACTACACAAATCACAATGCAAATATCCTTCCAAATGTTGTCAGATAACTCCTGGCTAATAATAATAATAATAATAATAATAATAATAATAATAATAATAAATTAATGGGTGATCCAATTACTCTTGTGTCAATTACTGCTCATGGTACAGGTGACATGCTAGCTCTTGCTTACACTGTAGCTTTTTCATTACAAAGCAATCAGTTATTATTTACATCTCCAATGGCTCTACACACCCAAGTGTGCTGCTTCTGAAAAGGTTGCAACTGGTTCAAATCCAGGGAGCATCCCAAACAGCATTGTTAATTTCTTTTGTTTTCTCACAGTCTTACAGAGTGTTGTCTAATATAAAATATATCAAATGGCAGAGTCCTGGTAGTCTTAGCATCCCAATTTTTAAAAACTCCAACAGTTTTCCTGTTAGGAAGTTATGATATCATATACATTTTTATGATTTACAAAGCTGAATATTGTCATTCAACTTTATAAATATTACAAACTTTGTATTATAAATATTTATAACATATAAATTATATTATATATAATATAAATATATTATAAACTTTATAAATAAATATAAATATTCATGTTGTTAGGAGAGGAGGTTCTCCATGTGTTTTGAACATCAACACCCAAAATTCATGAGCATTTGTAAAGCTGGTTAGGGGCAAGGAGTTGATGTTTAAAATAGCTGGATGACTAAAGGCTCAGACTGACTGATCTAAATTGTGGGTTGTAGATTTGTTTTGTGTGTGCAAATTCCTAGAGAGCACTCATGACTTATTGGGAGGGGATTTGAACATTTTCTAGGTTTTAATTAAATTGGTTTACTTAATGCTATTTTGTTGTATCAGGGGAAGGCAATGGCAAGCCTCCTCTGAACAAATTTTGCTAACTTAGGCGGGATATAGACTGCCATATAGTATGTATTCTATACGTACTAGGGTTAGGAAGGGGCGGTGCTTCCGCACCCCCCTAACCCTAGTACGTATAGAATACGTACAACATGGCGGCGCCCCTTCCACATGGGGGCCGCCATGTTTACGTACTGGACGCATAGCGTCCAGACGTGTCGCGACACCTATGACACCACGAATGCGCCAGCGGTGCCTCGCGACGTCATAAAGGCGCCGCAAAAAGAAGCTCCAAAATGGAGCTTCTTTTTTGCTCCGCGCGGGAGCCGCGCGGTTTGGCTGCTGCGGCTCCCGCGTGGAGCAAATGGCGCCGGCGGGAGACCGCCTCAAAGCGGCGGTCTGTATCCCACCAAAACCATATGATAGGTTCTCCTTAGGCTCACCATAGGTCAGAAATGATTTGAAGGCACACAACAACAACAACCTGCTTTCTAAATTGGCTGCCCTGTTCTTAGTAAACCAGTTTGGCATTTCTATAAGAAGACAGAATGTACAGTTAATAAAAGAAAATGACAATTAATACTCAAGTATTTCAGTAGTCCTTCTCTATCATGAATTTATATACCCAACAAAATGATCAAATAAATACAAAGTTACTGCATGTTTTCTTTTTCTCGATGTAACATGATGATGTATTGGTTGCTTCCCATTTTCATATATCATATAATGAGAATATAGATTGTATAGAAGTTTATTGTTAAAAGCTAAAAGCCGTCATAATATAAAATAGTTCCAAACAGTAAATACAAAAATAGTACAAAAAATTCCAAGGCACAAAAACCACAAATAAAACAACATGGTAAAATTAGTAAAAGAGACTCATCAACAAAAAATAATAATACATCATAAATGATAAAATAATAAAAATATAAAACTAGAATGGTTCTAGCCATCATTCCGATCAAGAAAACTGATTTTAATCTTGCAAGCAGCTAAACCAAATTTTGCTACCATAGAAGTAACAAATACATTGTTGCTGGTCAAAAGGACACAAATCTGCTGAAGGCAAGGTCTGTCGGAAAGGGATTTTAAAATACATTCAAGAAACCTATGTCTATGAGATATATACAGAGGACAATGTAAAAGGTAATGTTCAATATTATGAGAATATAATAATTTTCTACAAATGGGAGGCTGAGGGAATGATGTAAATGAGACCATGATTGAAATGCAGACTAGAGGCTTCCCTCTCACAGTTTACCCTTTTGACCACCATACAAAAACAGGTCTCTTGCAGTAATACCCACTTTATGGCATGGTTAGGAAATGACTATCCATCCTATTTGAACCTGTATCATGCAATTTTCTCTTATTTTAGAAGCACAATGGAAGATGAGTTCACATACCTTTTCCAAGTGTTTTGGCTTCTATGATCTCACTGATGCGTCCTGGTCCCACTCCATTCTGGGCTGTCAGCGTGAACTTATACCATGTACCACACTTCAGTGTCTCTAAACGGTAGGAACGTTCACTAGGGCTAATTGGAAAACTACCCCACTGCTCACTGTTGTCCTCTGAATACTGAAGTATATAACCTGCCACGGATACCGAGACATGAGTTTTACCACATACTATGTTAACTAGATACACAAATGAATGAATGTTTATATACTAACAGGTGAGTAGAAAGAGCTTTGACATCTGTTGAAATTTTCGATTAAGAATCCAATCTGGAGACGTATTCCTGAACACTAAACTGAACACTAAACACTAAGGCGCATTACAGACTGCCCCTTTGGGGCGGCCTGTAGGCGCGCCTTTCCCCGGTGTATCGGGGCCTCAGCGGTTAGAACGGCAGCTGCTGAGGCCCCGATCCACCACCCCTTCCCCACAGCCTGGAAAGGGGTGTCCTTGGGGCTTCAAGCCCCAAGGACACCCCATGGCGGTGGGGAGGAGGAGAAAGGGGCCGCTTGGCCCCTTTCTCCTCTGCGTTGTTGAGTTCCTTCTTGCGCTGCGTAAAGGGCGCTCTAAGCACCCTCCTGTGGCGCAAGGACGTCATGTCCATGCCACCTCATTTGGATGCGGTGCGGTCATGACGTCGTAATGGCGGTGGCCGTATGGAACGGCCACCGCCATTTTGTGTGTGCTCCGTGCGTGCTAGGGTTGGGGGCGTCCAGAAAGGACGCCCCTTTCTAACCCTAGCACGCGCGGAGCGTGCACTTTTAAGGCCCGTCTGTAACGGGCCCAAGTGCTCCCACACTGCTGTGCAAAGTAGAATCAACTTTCCAGAGACCTGAAGAAATTCTGTGAGGATACCTGGGAATTCTTCTCAGATTGAATTTCATCACTCTATTGAATTGTATGGGAGGTATCCTGACAGCCACACAAAATCTGTGTAAGCAGAGCATAATTTTTGTTTGGCTTCTTGGATGTTCTTTTATACATTCTTTATAAAAATCTTGAAAAAAATCCTATCCATCTATTGTCCCCCCCCCCTGCATAATCTATTGTAAGAGGTCTAACTCTAGATTCAGAATTCACATTACACCACCGTTTCACATGAGCAAAATCTGCATGTTGCCTTCTCTGGATCAGATTCAGAATGAAGGTTCATCCAGCTTTTTGTTCCATGAGGAGGCAAACTATATTTGTGTCTGGTTTTCACTGTGTTTTCGGTAGGCTCCTGTCCCCATCTGGAAATTGTGTTTTTTTAACAATTAAAAAAACACACACAAAAACTGAAGCACTCTGGTGCAAAAGAGATGCTTTTTAAAAGCCAGTTTACTCTAGCACTAGATTAAAAGTATAGAAAACAAAGAGAAAGGGGAAAGGGGGGGGGGATTGATTTCAGCAGGCAGAAAACTAGAAAGTTTCCATTTTTACATAAAAGTATGAAAACTTTAACATCTACACCTCTGCATCTGGAAAGCACTGATCCCAAGCAAAATAAAATGAACTTTAACAATATGAGTGCACATCAGTTTGGAATTTAAAATGTACCAACATTTACTGTAAGAGCTGTTAGCACACCCATCATCCTCTGCAATTTATATGGGGTTTCATATTTTCATATCTAGAGCCAGGAATGTTCTTAAGAGGTCACTGTGCCCTTTGGAACATTAGAAAGTTTCTCATGGGAAAGGCACATTAACCCAAAGCCATCAGTGATGGCGAACCTACGGCATGCATGCCAGAGGTGGCACTCAGAGCCTTCTCTGTGGGCACATGTGCCGTTGACCCAGCACAGAGTTTGCCAGAGTTTGTTACTAGAAAGCCAGAGGGACATGGCACTTTGAAATTAATAAGTGGGTTTTGCAGTTGGGGCACTCAGCCTCCAAAAGCTAAATGGGTTTGTTGATCACTTTGTCCTTCCCCAGGCTTTCTGTATATCCTCCTGCACTGGACACAAAGATGATCTCATGTCTCATACCTATCCTCACCATGTTTTCCGCCAACTTCACTGTCCATCTACCTTGGGGCTATCCTACATCCACTCACTGTTTTGTTAATCTGAAGTTAAGTAAATTAACTAAAATTGCCCCTTTTGTCAATTCAATGACAAAGCACCCAAACTCTTTGTACTTCATGTGGGAACGTTAAGCACCCCTCAAGGCTAGGACATCAAGCTCCTACTCTAACCTTATGGGTGCACAGAAAGCCTTTCACACTCACTGTATTTTCCTCAGACACCGTCTGAGCCACACCCCTCTTTCCTTGAATCCCTCTTCAGGACTGGTAAATATTATCCACTCTACACTCTTTAGCCTCTGCTAGCCAATTTCTGTACCTCTATTTTGGCTAGCTCTGTAATGGTATTTATGCTTGAATTGCTGCTCTGTGTTTGGCTGCATCCTAGCACATTTCTAAATAAAATTCTTCTTTATTCATTAAACCTGGACTCATCCACAGTTAGTATTGGTATACACAGGTGAGAGCAGTCCTCAAGTTACCCAGCATCTCAGTGATTCCCAAACTTTGGTTATCCAGATGTTTTGGATTTTAACTCCCAGAAAGCCCAGCCAGCTTGGCCAACAGTCAGGAATTCTGGGAGCTGAAGTTGAAAACATTGGAAGAATCAAAGTTTGGGAATCACCGATTTAAGGAGACGGTGACACAGTTGGTAGAGGCTACCAGCCCCACCCCATATTTTGGGGTAGCACAGGGGGCAAAAGATGCCTTCAGCTGAGATGTAAAAGATTGTGGTTATTGACCAACATCACCAAGAAACAGATGAGGTCAAGAGAACCATTGTTTGGTTCTTGGATATAAAAGTACCATGCCATAACACATTTGGCCATTCTGAATGAAGCTTTTGTTATTCAAACTTAATTCACCTAAATTAATGGTACTTGAATTAGTCATGACTAAGTTGTTCCATTTCCTTTTACAAGTTGCATTTTTGGATTGTTCAAGCTGGAAATATTTGGGATCTCCAGTATCAAGGCAACACTGCTACATGTGAATTGGAAATGCCAATAATTTGCAATGTGCCATAGATATAGTGTGCCACAAGGTAAAAATAATAATAATGGCATTACTGACCCATGAAACAGCAGTGTCCCAAATTTCAGGAACCCTATGTAAAATATCTCTGTTTTCCCTTACCCAAAGCTAACAGGGCCCAGTATTAGGTCTGAGACTGCAATATGTAAATCATTTTTAACTGGACCTGGACTCTGTTACCTCGAATAGAGCTGCCTCCATTGTCTCCAGGTATCCAGGAAAGAGTGATTGAAGAAGATGTGGTTTTGGACACAGTAAGCCTCGGTTGGTCTGGTGGAACTAGTTAAGAGTAATTAAAAATAGGGGGAAATGAAATGATTATGCATAATTTAAAACTGTTCTTACTGACGTGTATTAAATAATTGTTTGGGGCCGGGAATAAAAGCAAATCATATCTGTCAATGTGTCTGATTTGACATCTTTAGTTAAGACTTAGTGGAAAGGTTCTCTTTTTCTTAGGCATTTGAGTACTATATAATTTTATCTGGCATTTTGTAACCTTAATTTTTCCTTTGACTTTCCCATCACTAAAATCTTGGCACAGTAGTTGGGAAAACATTTTCTCAGCTGTTACTTTAGATCAGGGTTGGTAATCATGCAGTTCTCCTAAATGTTGTTAGACTGAAAGTCCCAGCACAGCCAATAGCGAGAAATTCTGAAAAATGCAGTCTAACAATATCTGAAGGGATCCATGATTTCTACCCTCGCTCAGGATAAAAGTACACAGCTGCCACAAATCCCTGGCATACCTTGTTAATGCAACAACATTGACATCTGTGAAATCACTACAGAACTGACTGATCAGTGCTAGTGAGATGTAACATCCATTCTCATTATCTGTGATTAGTCAGTGTGCTTTGAAATATAATTGCCTTTCATAGAAGCAAAGAGATGGAAGGAATCTATTTCAGCCTCCTGCTTTATGCAGGATCCATAAGGGAGGACACAACTACAGCATATCACAGTTGACGGTCATCCAACCCTGAATAAATACATCTATTAAATGAGAATTCACCACCTCCCAAAGCAGTCAATTCCACTGTATCAAACAACTACTATCAGGAGGGTTTTTTGTAATTTTTAGCAGAAATCTGCTTCTTTGAAGTTCCCAACCATTGACTGTAGTCCTGAAAAGGATTAGTTAGCCTCCTGCATGACCACCTTTCAGATATTTGATGGCTGCTTTTATGTCTCATTTTTCATATCCCTCATCACCCTGGTCATCTTACTATGGCTAAGCTCCTGTTTGTCAGTTTTCAAATTCTGATTTTTAAAACCTCACATACTGGTCTCTGGAATATTCTTATTTGACATGAGAAGAATTACTGAAATGATAATTTAAGTGCTTTAAGTGCACAACCAGTCATAATGAAAGAAGACTTTGATTAGCTTACCTTGGACCTGCATATTCAAAATGATTTCATCTGATCCCCAGTTGTTTGTGGCCACACAGCTGTAATATCCTGAATCCTCTGCTTTCACAGTACGGATGACAAAGCTGCCATTACTAAAGATGCTTCTTCGCCCATCAATCATCACTAGACTGGGTGTCCCGTTACTACCTCACAGGAAACAAAATTCATACATTAAAGAGGTTACAACCAACATTACTCAGGACTGGGGTTATTTTTAAAAGAGGGTCAGAAAATGGAAACCAAAAACATCTCCTGGTTCAGGAAGTTAAACTGATTCATTAACAGGGATATGCAACTTGTTGCCTTCCAGATGTTGATGAACCAATTCCCACCAGCATAGGAGATCTGAGAGGAAGGATGATGGGCATTCTTTCTTCTTACATTTTGATGCATAAATTATTTTAGCTGCAATTGTCATAGAAAATAATGTTTCACATGTTTTTGCTCTATATTTTCATCTATTACAAAAGATTTCACTACTTCATCCTGAGACATCTTCATATTTTTTCAAAGTCTTTAACACCAACTCTGTATTTTCAACTGGGTTTAATAATGATAACAGACAATCGTCAACATATGCCCTCAATTTATATTCCTCCCCTTTAATTTTAACTCCTTCAATCTGTTTGTTTTCTCTAATGTTATTATTCAGTATCTCTTGTGTTATAAAAAACAATAAAGGGGAGAGGGGGCACCTTTGCCTGCAGCCACCTCTGTCTTCACTAGACTGGGGTCACAGCAACCACAGCTGTGGCCCCAATCTGGCCTTTCCAGGCTCCTTTTTAAGCCCTGGAAATGGTGCTGTAGCTGCGGCACTGTGGCTTTACAGCACTCCTTTGGCACTGCGTTATCTAAACGCAGCACCAGGGGAGCACTGTGATGCTGCACGCTGTGTGGTGTGGTGCGCAGCCATGCCACCATGGGACAGATTCGGAGCATATGTCATGCGGACACCATGCTCTGACCTCATCCCCAGGCTGGTCTTAATGGCCGATCTGCACAGACCCTCTGTCAGCTTTCCATTTATCATCAGTTTCGCCTCTTGCTCTGTGTATATTGCTGCCACCCATTTTTCATATTGTTTCCAATGCACATCATTCTTAGAGTTGATAACCTAAATTCCCAATTAATGTTATCAAATGCTTTTTCTGCATCAATAAATATTAAGGCCACTTTTTATCTATTTTTAAAATGATATTCAGTCAAATCAATCATTATCATAACATTTTAAAAATTGTTCTGTTTAGCCAAAAACCTGCTTGATCTTTGTCAATCCAGGAAGAATGATCTGTAGTTTTGTCTATGCTCTTAATACTCTTGTTTGATCAAATCTCAAGTTGGTGAATGCGGGTGGACAGACTGCTATTCAAGCTGGACTCCAGATTTTTCTGAATGGAGGCTTAAGCCAGAATTTAATATAACAGAATTTAAAATAACAGAAGAATGATAACCACTGGATGTTAAACTTGGTCTTGGGTCTATCTTGGTGAGACTACAGGCACTGGACCATCTTCCACTGACTACCTGCACTATAGTTCTGGAGCAGAGGACTATTACAGATAAATGTAATAACTTTTTCTGTTTCTTTTGTTATAGTAATCTTTACATGTGCCACAGACATGTTATTCCTAGTGAGGATGTGGGTTCTATATTAAAGACCTACACATACAAGATAGAATGTGCTTTGTATACTGTATATGATAACCTCTTTACACAATTGGGAAACTGCTGTAAATTGAAAAAGGAAAGGGAAAAATGGAAAAATGGACAAGAAAACGATTGCAGAGATAGTCTGTAACAACACCTATTTTACATATATGGCATATGTCAAAGCAGCCTGATAGATCAGTTCTATAGAGTGCCCCAAAGCTGTTGTATAGGATCTGTAGCAATTCCTGTTAAAGGAGGGTTTAATGAAACAAAGGCACTTAAAAAGGGGTGGTAGTCATTTGTAAATACCTCTGTGTACATGGAGGAAATCCGTAAGTCTGAAGAAATATCAACTTTGTAAATGTAAAGACAGCCTAACAAGAACATGGGAGTTTACAGAATATTGGTATAATACCCATGGAAGGATGAGAAGTCAGACTGTGTTAGTATGTCAGTTAAGTCTATGGTTGGTAACAACTGAGACACTGAATACATCATGTTAAAAAGAACAATGAGAACAACAATCCTATGGAAAATCCAGAAAAAAATGAGGGCAGTGAAAGATCTGTATAAGCATAAATGTATTGGGGAAAGGGTTGGAGAGAGAGGAGGCATGTAGTCAACAGTTTGAAGAGGAAGTAAAGAAAAGGAACACCTTTCCCCTTTTGCATTCTTCAGAACTGCATGTTTCCCCTACCTCTCATGTGCTAAAGAGCTAGAAAATGCTCAGGTTCAGTCCTACTGCCAGCTCCTTGTTGCTGTATAGGAATCAGAGGAAGGCTAGATTTTGAGGAAGGGAGGGGTTTCCTTTATCATTTTCCCAATTCTTCCAAAACCCATAGGGCCCTCTGTCCCCACACACATACACACACTTCAAGATACCAAAACAGCAGTACAAAAATTCCCTGTAGGTTAGAGCCTTAAAGGGAAACAGATCCTCCCCGTTCTAAAATGGGGTCCCACCTGTATCAACAAATGGATAACAATCCTTACTCAAGGTACACACATCGTTGCTGGTTACCTTTCTTTCATCCATTTCACTGTAGGTACAGGATCCCCAACAGCTTTACATGGGAGACTAATATCCTTCATCCATGGGGTTGTCACTGTGCCACTGAATGTCAGAATTCGGGCTGGAGCTGAGGAATAAAACAGTTAAAATTGAGAATGATATGGCACTGCATTCATCAAGGAGTGCGTGGAAACCCAGAAGGAATTAAATATTTAAAACAAAAGTGAAGATGCTTCTGGCAATGTTTATATGAGACTAATTAATTTCAACCTACATTACCAAGGTTTTAATGGAACACAAACAATAGAATTTTCATATCTGTCAAAAGGATGGTAAAGAGGAAAAAAGATCCTCAAGATAGCTGAGAAAGCAAACATATTTTTTAACCACCAGTACTTCTCTATTGTTCTGGAAGGAATTTTTGAAAACATCATGTATATTCAAGGTGCTAAGTGGCCTTAGTATACTTCCAGATGAGTTTTTTGAACTGCAAAATCTCACTGCCTCATTCACACACCATCTTACTGCAGGTATGTGGATGTTCAGACTTTGTCATCCTCCATTTGTCAGCTTCCTTGGTTTTTTCCACTGTTACATCTATCTCTCTTTTTTTTCTTGCCAGAAAAGCTGCAACAATAGAGCAGATGTACATAAAATATGGTATTGTGTTGAAGTATAAGTAAAGAATCTGTTCTTGTGGTCATTCCTATGATACCTTGCATTTATTTATTTCAATCATTTTCACTCTGTTCTTCAGTCAGAAGGGTTTCCAGTGGGGCTTAGATAAGATTAAAAACCAGCAAGATTATCTCTTCTTGCAAATATTGCAAACTAAGTGCAAATGGAGCAGTATTACAATCTGGAAGTCCCAAGTTGTCCCCTTGAGAGTGAAAAGCCGAGTAGAATAAAACAGTGGATCCAAGGGTCAAAAAGAAATGTTATATTTCAGACACAAAAACTTGCACAGACGTGTCCCAACCATTAACAAGACCTCTGACAAAGAAGCTTCTTTTTACAAAGTCTTTTGATGGGAGCCTATCCCAGCCCCACCTTTCTTATCTTCTGTCTAGTTGGATTTTTGTTTGTTTGTTTGTTTGATTGGGTTTTTTGGCAGCATTTTTATGGGGAGCATAGTGAGGGACACAATGTTGAGTGCTGGGTTTCAGCAGTGTGACTTCAATAAACAATGCAATAAAGCTCGATTTGGGAAAGAATGGGATTCTGGGAAAGAATGAGAAGAAAAAAAATACAGAGGCTGGAAGGATGGGAAACACTAGCAGCATTATTCACATCCAGTGGGCATGAGGAAAGCATGCGTGTCACCATCACATTTACAGTTTATTAGAGGAATTTGAACAATTTATTTGAGACTGGGACAGATATGTGCAATTTTTTCTGCCTGAAATATAACATTTTTCTCTTTGACCCTTCGTTCTACTGGTATTTTCTATTCAGCTTTCCACTCTCAGGGGAACAACTTGGGACTTCCAATGTTATAATACGGCTCCATTTGTACTTAATTTGCAATATTTGCAAGAAGATATCATCTTGCTGGTTATTGATCTTATCTAAGTCTCACTGGAAACCTTTCTGACTGAAGAACAGACTGAAAATGATTGAAATAAATAAATGTAAGTTATTACAGGAAAGGCCTCAAGAACACACTTTTTACTTATGCTTTAACACTATTCCATATGTTGTTATGTATGTCTGCTCTATTGATGCAGCTTTCTCTTCACCTCTAGTAAATCTGTATAAACAAACCCATTATTTTAATGCCTGACAGCTAGCAACACCACCCAAGTTCATCACTTTCAACATAATTTGTTTCTTAGATCTCTATTTCCTCTACTTTGACAGAGGATGGTCCGATGGAGGAAAATGTCAATATCTCCTTTTCTATAGTGATGGAAGAAACTCCAAAGGCAAGACAGATTTTGACAGTTAAATCAGCCCACAGTTCAATTCCTTTAATGATATGTGAACATTAAATTAAAACTAATGCAGACTTCTGAACTGCCAGGGACTTTAGATGATAATAAGTGAAGGAATGACATGTGACAAAAGATGAAGCAACCTTCATGAGGAGGACTTGGAAGCTTTATACTTCCTGGCTCTTTTCCAAGCATGACAAGTCTTCAATACAGATGGGCGAGAATTTCATTTCAGCATGTTTTGCATCAGAATTTGCCACCATTTACAGTTTACAAAATTCAAATGTGGAAAAAAATAAAATAGATAGCTCCTTCTGTGTCTTGTCGTAAGATGGTGTTTGTGTGCATGGTACTATTTTGTGGCTCTTCAAGCAACTATGGACAAGTAAGACAGTTATGGACAATTGAAACAATCCCACCCAAGGGTATTAGGAGAATCTGCTTTTAAATCAGGGAACCTGCGGGTGTATTTATCACCCCCAAAAGGACAAATATTGTGATATGTTCTTTAGTATACTTCTGGGAAATTAAAATCTTATCTATAGAGCTAAAACTAGAATAGTATGCTTCCTGACCCCGCCACAACACCATAAATAACTCATAAATGTCAAACATTGCTCTGGATCAGTAGCTTGGGATCCCAAAGTGCAGCTTCCGAAGTCCCATGGTTCTCACCTATTTAATTTTTATGCCAATTTTTGGATGTCCCTCCCCCAAACCTACCAAATCAACCCATAATTGGCTACAGAGATGGTGGCCTTCTTCCCCTTTTTCCTAAACCCTCTAAAACAGCAACAAAAGAGTATGAAAATTGCCCCAAATGTCGGCTGGAAGTGATGCAATGTCCCTTCCAGTGTGCTGAAAAGTGATGGTGTGGCCTGCTAGGGAATAAGGTCCAAGGAGAAATGCCCTGTTTCTACTTCTTTTACAGTTGCCCACCATGTTCTCAGTTCTAGAACTGCCTACATATACCATGAAGGAAAGAATCAGTTTGGAGTTATATGCAATACACTATTAATTTTTTTTTAAAGAAACCTGTCTTAAGTACTCTGATACTCCAGGCCTAGGAAAAGTATTGATAACTTTTTTTTAATATTAGTATATTATTTTAGTATTTTAGTTTTTTAGCATTTTATAGTCCTGTGTTTTATCATCTGATTTGGTCATATTGGTGGAAAGGGCATTATAAATAAATGTCATTATAAGATATATGGTAGTAGGAGCGGTAAGAAGAATTTAGTGCAGGCCTGCACAACTTATGGCCCGTGGGCCACACGTGGCCCACCAAAGGATTTCTGGAATCAGGAGGAGGAGGATGTCCCAGCTCCAAGAGTCCTGATCGCTCGGGGCTTTGGAGCACTTGGGAGCAATGGACTCCTCCCACAGACTTTGCCTCTGTTTCCCAGGGACTTTGCCTCTGTTTCCCAGGGAAGCTATTGCTGGGGGCAGGCTTATAGCTCCTCTCACTCTATTGGCCAGGCAAGCCCAGTGAGAGTGAGAGACCACGAGTGAGAGACCACGAGAAAGCCTTGGGCCCTTCTCTTGATGAGTTTGGAGGGCCCAGAGGGAGAAGTAAGGCTGTGGCGCATTTGATGCATGGCCTGGTCTGGGTCTTGGGCCCTTCTCTTGGTGAGTTTGGGGGGGGGGGGGGAGGGAGAAGAAAGGCCATGGCACATATGGAGCGTGGCCTGGGCCTTGGGCCCTTCTCTTGGTGAATTTGCAGGGGTGGAAGGAGCAGGGGAGAGAGAAAGGCTGTGGCACCCTTGGAATGCAGTCTAGCACCAAGGCTTGGGTCTTGGGCCTCTTTTTTTGTGACTGGGGGAGTGAGGGAGAGAGAAAGGCCCCGGTGCCCTTGGCACGCAGCCTTGTGCCAAGGCTTGGGCCTTGGGCCCTTCTTTGGGTGATTGTGGGGAAGGAAGAGGAGGAGGGCATCAGGCCTTAGGCCCTTGTTTTGTGCGGAGGGGTGTCAGGAGAAGGAGGAGGCCGCCACTGTTTTGGCGGGGCAGCCCGACAGGTGGGTAGACCTAGTCAAACACAATCTCTGTGTGTGGGTGATGGCTGTGTTGTGTGGGTCTAACATGGGGAGGATGTCTGTGTTGTTGCATGCCTTCAATTTGTTTGGGAAATATGTCAACTCTCAGGTGACCCTATCATGGGGGTTTTCTTGGCAAGGTATTTTTTTTTTTTTTTTTTGCCATCTCCTTTCTGTGAGGCTGAGAGTGTGTGATATGGCCAAGGTCACCCACTGGGTTTCATAGCTGAGCTTGGATTCAAACCCTGATCTTATGAGTAATGGTTCAGTGTTCAAACCACTACACAACACTGGTTCTCATGAAAAATTTATACAGGGGAAGAAAGGTGATGGTGGCAGAAGAGACACACCCCTTTGAAAATTTAGTGCAAGGATCATTATTTGCATACTTCTGGATCTGATTATCCTGAATGTCAAGAAGTAAAGAAGAAAAGAAAAACGGAGGGAGGGAGGGAAGAAAGAAGAAAAGAAAAAGAAGAAGGGAGGGAGGGAACACCTTGCCCCTTGGTAGAGTCGCCAGACTTTCCCTCCTTTTCCGGGACATGTCCCACATCTCAGCCTTCCTGTCCAGGAGGAGGGATTCCACAATGAGCATGGCTAAGAAGTATGGATTTACATTTATATGCTTCCAGCTTTTATTGAGTCATGTCCTTCATTATTCTTGAATGTCGTACATTTTACCTAAATATCCCAAATTTCACCATCCTAAACCTATTGGCGGCCCAAACAACCTAGCCGACCTTAATTTTGGCCCCTGCCCCCTTCCAAGTTGGGCACCCCTGATTTAGTGTATTGTATGCCAGTTATCAATTTTTTAAACAATGTAATTGTGAATCAATTTTTTATAAATAAAACATATTATTCCCATCCGGCCTCACTAAAGGAACTGAACCCTCCCCACAAGGCATCTGTCTCCATCCTTGCTTCTGAGAGGGAGAGAAAGGTAGGCCTTCCCATCCGGCCTCACTAAAGGAACTGAACCCTCCCCACAAGGCATCTGTCTCCATCCTTGCTTCTGAGAAGGAGAGAAAGGTAGGCCTTCCCATCCGGCCTCACTAAAGGAACTGAACCCTCCCCACAAGGCATCTGACTCCATCTTGGCCTCCGTGGGGGTGAGAGTGTGGGCCAATGCCATCAGGCCTATCCTTAAGATACAGAGCCCTCAGTCTGTCCATCTGCCTTGGTCCAGGCCTCAGAGGGAGAGAAGAATGCTGGACCTGATCCCCTTCCCCTCAACCATTCCCTTCTCCTTCTGTGTTGTGTCTTCTTAGATTGTAAGCATGAAGGCAGGGAACCGTCTAATTAAATGATTTTATGTACAGTGCTGTGTAAATTTACAGCGCTATATAAATAAAGCTTAATAATAATAATAATAATAATAATAATAATGCAATCTTTTAACAATATGTGTTTATAATGTATAGAGATTTTGTAGCACCTTTGAGATTAACTGAAAAAAAGAAAAAAGAAAGAAGTTTGTAATATGAGCTTTCGTAGACTTTAGTCTACTTCTTCAGATGCTTATGGTAGAGTGAAAGCCAGGTACAGACAGGAGTGAAGGAACTTAACTGAAGAAAACTAAAAAGGAATGTTGGCTACTGCAGACCCAGTCAGCATGAGTAGAACCGATGAGCTCTACATGATACATAGTTTGCAAATGTGTGTTTACGTTTGTCTTGTGTGTGTGTTTTATATTTTTTACATGTTGATATCCTAAATGTATGTGATATGTGAAAATTGTTTGTGTACTTGTTTGAAATTTAAATTAAAAAAATTGTTGTTGTTGTTGATAATGATGATGATAATATTTATTTGTATTCCGCCTCTCCCTTATTGGATTGAGGCGGGTAACAACAAACAAGAAAACAATAAAAATGCTACACAACAACCCTCAAGTAAAAACATAGCAAAACATCCTAAAACTCCCCCCCACCCTAAAATAGAGTTAAAACAGCAATTCCCAATAAAATGCTCCCAATAAAATCAATAAAATCAATTGTGATCACAGTCCGGTAGGAACAGCTATGCCACTGGAGAGTGAAGATTCCAAAGGTGGTCAGTTTGGGAAGGCCCGCTGGAAGAGATCTGTTTTTATTGCCTTCTTAAAGGCCTCCAAAGATGTTATATGGTGGATCTCCTCTGGCAGGTCATTCCAGATTTTTGGAGTGGCAACAGAAAAGTCCTCTGGGAAGTCATTACCAGTCTGGTTTTCTTAGACTGCAAGAGATTCTTCCCAGAGGACCTGAGAGTGCGGGAAGGATTGTATGGGAGGAGGCGTTCCCTCAGGTAAGCTGGTGATGATTTCTAGCTAACAGGTTACCAAAGGTGCTTAATATGCTTACAATAATATGGTTATGTTAAGCCTTTATGAAAAGTTATTATAGTCACAAAAGTACAAGACAGCTGAGTACAATAAATTTTAAAACATCAGAAAGTTTTTCTAAGGCCTCACTCAGTTTTACCACGGAATGCTTTTTTCCATTATGATGGAAGTCAAATCCCCATTCAAAATTTATGTTATAAGACTGGCTCTTCTCACTTAGTCAGAGGTACAAATTTTAAAAGGCAATTTTATTCCTGATATTAAATCTAAATTGTGTTTCTTTTTTCCTGATATGTCTATTGTCTCTAGTATTCCCACAGAATGTGTAAGACTCTTCCCTGGGAGGAAGGGTGTCATCTCATTTCCTTTCATGTCACCTGGGATCACACAGAATTCATTGTAGATCATTCCCAAATCTATGATAGACACTTTAGACCCTTCAGCTGTTATACTGAACACATTAATTTTGTAGCAAAAGGTGGTCAGTCCATATAAGCAAACTGATCTCATAGTGTGGCTAGTGGTGCTGGTTATGGCCCAGTCCTTATCTGGCTATGGATCTTCCCATACAGTCCTGAACCACTGTCCTCTTTCAGTCTCATAGTGTCTCACAAGATTGCTGTGATGCTAAAATGTTGCTGAAGGGTGGAATCCCATTATAGCTAATAACAAGTAAGTGGGCAATTACTAATGAAACCCACTGCAAAGAGTCTACAGCAAAAAGTAAATGTGCCCTAATCTGCATGACAAGAGCTACAAAAATAGATCCTTCATATTTAATGGAGCTTTTTTTTAAAGACTCAAAGTTCAAAGCTGTCAAGTTAATTTTATAAGTAACAACTTCCACCCAATTGGTAATGCAGTTAAGATCTTTTGAATATCACACAAGCCATGAAGAATTCCAGAACCATTAGATTTGTAGTATACTGTGATGAGTGCATTGCATCCAGGAGACAGGGGGAAAGAAAGACTCCCTTTCCCACCCACTCCAGGTATATCTGGTGCTATAAAGTGTGAATTCTGGGATTTAGCAAGTCTCAGTGCACAGCACTACTTTTAAAATACCCAGTCATTTCTATATTATTACAATGGCTCAATCTGTGGTTTTTTTTAAAAAAAAGTATGCATTTTCCTAATATACATATTTTAGTACCCAACTCTGCCTAACATACACATTGTCTTCCAACAGTTGCAAATGGTTCTCCTTATTTATTTATGTAAAGCAGCAGTTCTCAAATGATGGGGTAGGACCACCCCGGGTGTGTGTGTGAAATACTTGCTCAAGGAAGGTGCGAGACTTGGAGGCCCTGATTCCTTATCTTGTGTTGAGTTAAATACTGTTTTACTTTGAACAATGTTATTTCCTTATAAAATACTGAAATATGATTATGTAAGAATGTGTGAATGGAAATACGTTCACTATTTTTTTTATTCACATACTACATCAACTATGGAGGGGTGCGAGTATGCATGTAGATGTAAAGGGAGGGGGATCCCAAGGGTAAAACATTTTGAGTATGACTGATGCAAAGTACCTATAAGCTGCTGTTCAGACAGATTCAGATAGCTTTCTGCTCTCAGGCCTATGTTTTTCCTCTAACATGCACATTTTTGTACACACTTTTCCTTAATCTACATAATTTGAATGCAGTTTTTGTTTGGAGCACATCATCACAACATTTTGAAAAAAGTGTAGATACTGAAGGATAAATGTTCTGATCTACAGAAAGCAGCTCAGAATATTCTGGCCCCAAGGCTGCCCTGAAGTTCCCCTGTTACCTAGGCACTCCACAGTGTGTGTGTCCCACTATGCTTCCCAGTGTTGATCACAAAGTTGGGCACCTCATTCTGATCTCATGCCAGTGGTGGTAGCTAGCACAGCAATACATGTTGTAGCCAGTATCACTTCTAGAAAGACCTGGAGCAAAATGTGATTTTTTGAAATCCATGTTAAGGATGGTATACGATGGGTTCAGTGCTGAATTGTCCTTATATTGTAGAGATTAGAACCAGGGATTGGGCTCTGCATCATCCAGACTGATTGCCATAAAGATGGAAAAAGGGGGAAGGACATGTTATTTGCCACATCTTTGCTTCTAAAGGCCTCTTCAACTTAATAGCTTAATAGTGCAAAATGGCCTGCCTCCTCTTGGAAACAGGAATATTTACTGAATGTAGGGGGCACACATGGGGAAGAATTCAATTTCAGTAATTATTTCAGCAATATATCATACTCAAGACTATATATATATACATTTGCAAGACAAAAGAAGCTTGAGGGTTCAAATATTTGAAGATGGAAAATTTCAAAACTGAAAAAAAGGAAAAGAAAAGAAAAGGAGAGTATCCCTTCTCCCAATATTCTATGTAATCCTGACTCCATTTCATCTCTCCTCTGGTATAGTAAAATGTGTGTCCAACCATTTCTAATAATGGTAGGTGAAACCGGACTTCACAAATGGATATTCAGTACCATGGAGTGTAGAAGCAAGCATACACACACACGTATACTCACACATACAATATTGTGAAGTGCCCAACGAAGACAATATTCCTGGCTGTGCAGAACAGAGGCCTGGAGCTCAATAAAATACTAGAACATATTTTGTCTAACACAACTTTGTGTGTGCAGGGGGGGATGGATTGCACATATGTTCTATCCTTTTATTCTGCCCAATAATACAATCATAACTTTCATATGCATTAATAAGCATTGCACTAAATTCAGAACACAACGCCACTCAGGATCAAATTTTCAGTTGTGAAATACTTCAGTCAAGTATGCAGATTAGAAATCACAGCTAACAAGGAAGAACAGACTAGAGGGTGAGAATTCATCTTATACCAATTAGACAAACACGAGAAAGAGGCATTAGCATCAAACGTAACTGGAATGTTTAATCTCAGTCGGTTTTTATCCCATCCAAATAATATTCAAAAGAATTTGTACAAAGCAGCTTGTGAAAAGCAAAGGAAAAATTGCTCTACAGGGCTGCTGCTGGATTGTTGGGATCTATAAAAGAAGGGGGGGGGGGGAAGAAATCTTGTATATGTGATATGATTCTCCTGAAATCATGTTGCTCGGGGAGTCTTCAAGAGAAGCCTCAGATTCTCAAGGGGATTGTTCTAGTAAAAAAAATTAATTAAAGTCACAAAAACCAGTTCTGTTGATCAAAAGGAAGAGAAGTAAATGAAGCCTAGCTAATGAAATTACATTATATTGCTAGCAGATACTAATGAGGAATCCAAAGCACAAGGCTCATGACAGTTCCAAAATGCTTTCAAAAGGAACCTGCTTGTTTCTGTCTCAGGGTGCAGCAACTGTGTTCCATTCTGTATCAATAAAGGTAGCCAATTTAGATTCCGATGATCCTCTGCAACCATGAAAGCTGAATGAATTTTCCATTATTACAAAGAGCAACACTTGGGATGCTATCTAAACCTCAGAGCTTGTCTACTGTCTTCTGCTTGAGTACTTTATCCTAATAGGGAATTCAGTAGCATTCCATCAAAAGTGTATATTTGGTACACAATTATATTAGTTTGATACCACTTTTAACTATCATGGCTCCCGCCTAAGGAATCTTGGGATTTGTAGTTTGACATTGTACACACAATTCTCTTTCACAGTTTATGGTGGAGTGCACTAGAGCTCTCTAGCAGATAATGCTAAGGGTCTGACTAAGCTACACATCCTAGGATTCCATAAGATGGGATAATGATACTTAAAATGATATTAAACCATATACTGTAATTATTTGTCACTGGAATCCTGTTGGTGACATGCATAGGCATTGCACCTGCATATGCGACAGGGATGATGTCGTCTTCTTTGCACATCCAGCAGCAGAAATGGCTGAGAGCGGGACACTGCAACTGTGAGAACATACTTGGTAGAGCTTTATGTTCAGCCAAGCTGATGTTGGATCTCAGCCTATGTTTCTGCTTCTAATATAATGCCAAAGAATTTCCAGATCAGAACACAACCCAAAGGACCCTACATCATTTCTTCTAATATTTCAGTTTTTCATCAGGCAGTTGTACTGTTACTATTGTGTCGCTTACACATTATTTTCTTGATCCTTTCTCCCACTCATTTGGGACAACGATAAAATCTTGCTCAGAGGTGTAATGCACAATTTACAGCTGTGTCAGTTCTATATACCTACCAATATTTCACAGATAAAAATCATGACACATGTGGCCAAACAAATCAAAGTATTATTAAGATGTCAAAAGTTATTAATACAGAAGAACAGACAAGCAATGAGAAGGTGCCACAGTTTGCTTTTGCCTAAGTTTATGGGGGGAAACCAAGATACTGCCTATTTCTCTTTTCTTTCTCTTGATGAGCTGATAGAGTGGGAACTACTTTGCAGCATTGAAATAAGCTGAGGACAAAGGAGGAAAGTGGCAGGAGGATATAGAAACTGGGACATTTTAAAAGCAGCTGAAAAAGTGGAAGGATTAACTGGGTTTGTCCCTCCCAAACTGGAATGACTGCAAGATATGTTTTGAACAAGTTCAATCCAGTGAGTTGCAACCCAGAATGATTTACAAATAGTTAATTCTACCTAGCAAACCAAACTAGAACTTGTTCCCTTTGAATTCTGCTATAATTATAGTCTGTTGTTTTTTTGTTTTTTTTTGCTGTTTTTAAGATATATTTTAAATTGTCATTGTTCAATTGTTATTTTAAGGGAGGTGGGATATTGGGATTGCATTGTACAGTTTTAAATTGTAAGCCACCCCGGTTGTCCTGGACAGAGGGACGGGATAGAAATAAAGAAATCTTATTTATTTATTTAGCAGCAGGCACCTTGATGGCTTTTTGGTTTCTTCGAACCCAATTAATTCCCTTAAAGCTGTATGGTATTCATTTCACCAGCTTGCTTACCTTTAGCTAAAGGTTCCACGGTGATAATTTCACTGCTATTGCCCCTTCCTGCAGCTGTCACAGCAACCACCCAGACACTGTATTGTCGATTCCGACTCAAGTTGGGGATTCTGTAGGAAAATGAGTCAGGAGAAGCTTCAAACTCGCTGATTACCTGTGACAGGAGAGACAAATATTCCCAAACTAAAGTGAACAATATACATATAAAAAGAGAGAAAGAGAAGAAGCAGGAGAAAGAGTTAAGAGTATTTCTTGGACATCTGTCACTTCAGACAGATTGATGATAACTACAGTGATAGTACTTATAGCTGCAAATCAGTTGCAATCTGTTGATAAAAAGGAATTAGTTTCACCTTCTGTGTGCAAAATGTTAAACACACCCACACTCATGTCCACACTCTTAACATTAAAAAATCCACACCTATAATTGATAAACTCAGTCTGTGATAACTTTGAAGAAACCACCATACTGGCAGCTTGGCCCATTTCTTAGACCACTTGCTAATAATTTGCCAAAAATGGTGGTAAATAAATGGTGATTTTGATATGGCTTAATATTCTGGAATATTGCAATTTTTTTTCCATGTTACTCTGTAAAGACCATATATATCAATATAATTTTATATTTTATTATATCTCAA
>NC_056524.1:70128559-70133929 GCF_019175285.1 Sceloporus undulatus
AAAAATCCTCAATTTTTTGCACATCCTCCATTTTTAAAAATGTGTCCTACATTTGAAAATGTTGCCCTACATTTGTCCTACATTTGTCCCGGTTTGGAGCTCCTGACTTATGGCAACCCTAAGTGCTGCTATTCCACTTTTACTACTCTGGCTGCCTCCTGTTGCATTCTGAGTGTTGCATTTCAGTGAGGCTTTCTGACTGGGAATTCTAAATGCCCCTCCTTAAACTGCAAATGCCAGAATGCAACAGGAGGCAGTCAGAGCAATTAAAGTGGAATAACAGTGCTATAAGTGTGTAGTGTTGTAATCTAGATAGTGTGGAGACACACTGGCAGAGTGGAATATTCATAACAGCCAATCAGACAGGCTGGCAAAAAGGTTGGTCCTGCCTGATGAATGGCTACAAAAAGGGTGAGGAGCCATTATGAGGTGTGAGTGTGAAGTGATAGAAGTGCAGTGAGAAGTAAGAGATAGGCCATGTAAGGAAGAAAGTTTTAAAAAGACAAAAGTGTTATGTTCTTTGATAAATGAAGAGCCAGTTCAGGGGGGCTCATAACTGCTTTGTTCTGGGGGATTGTGACTTGTGAATAGAGCTAGACTTTAATAGGATTTATACCCCTAATGAAGGGGCTTTAGTATAACTTGTGTTTAAAGAAATACAACAGAGTTTTCTGCGACCCCATCCTGAAGTCACTTAGTAAAAGGGTGTATTTATGAAAGAACTGGGACCGGTAGCAGGACCAAGGGTTGAATAGATAGTTCTGAGGGAAGAAAAGCCTCAAACTATATATTGTAAGATAGGAGAAGAATCCTGTGTAACCCGGTGGTTACACCCAGTTATTGCAGAACCCAACAAAACAACTCACAATCTGTGAGAGGATTTCAATAATCTTTAGCAGCATCAGAGAGGATATTAGGATGCACTTTCCCTGTTGGCTCTTGCAGAAAGGGGGCTTGAGAGACCACCATAGCATCCTGAACATGTTTTTCATGTATTTTTTGGTGTCAATTTCAAAACAACAACAATAAAAATTGCCATAACATGCACAGTTATTTCAAAAATTTGATTTTTTTTAATCAATTCAGTTGTTAGTCAGTTTTGATTAAGTGAGGATACTGATGGTCCAGTGTAGTTTGTTTCGGTGCTTTTGAATAGATTTTTGTGTTTCATATCAGTGAATTAAAGTGTTTTGAAAGTCTATTAGAAAACTTTAACTACTTTCTTACTCTTTGTAGGATAATTATTTGCAGGATCATTTTGTTCCATCACACTTTACAACACAGAAATGTCAAAGCAAGTTGTGAAAAAAAACTGCATGTTCATTTTTAGTTTTAAAGTTTGCCAAATTCCTATAAATCCAGCATACATCTGAGGAGCCCTGGTGGCACAGTGGTTAAATGCCTGTCCTGCAGCCACTCACTCAAAACCATAAGGTTGCGAGTTCAATACCAGCAAAAGGGCTCAAGCTCGACTCAGGCTTGCATCCTTCCAAGGTCACTAAAATGAGTACCCAGATTGTTGTGGGCAATTAGCTTACAGTTGTAAACTGCTTAGAAACTGCTAGTTCGATATGAAGCGGTATATAAATGAAGCTGTTTACATTTTAAAACTGTTTTTAAGACCTTCAGTTTTGCAGACCTGTATTATTAGATTAAGATTGGAGCCACAGGAAACACTTCTGACTGATGTGGCTTCTAGTCATCAAATCCCTTTGGATTAGTTTGATTGGTCTTCTTTGCCATTGTTTACTAGTTTTTTTTCCCCCTGCTTTACTGGGGCATGGGGAGTGAAGTCTCAGGAACACAAGATCTCACTGTCTTTAGTTTTCTGTGGGACAACAAAGTTCCCTACCTGAATAGAATATCAGATATTCAACATAACGATGGCCATTTTTTAACATTTTAAAAATAATGTAAAATGATAATAATATTAATACTACTACTACTAATAAATATTTATTTATATCCCGCCTCTCCCTTCCGGGATCTAGGCAGGTAACAACAGTCCAAAAAAACAGATATACAGACAATAATGAAATTTCCCTAATCCCCTTAACCCTCCCTCCTGCTAAAATTGCACATAAACATCAAGATACAATACAATACCCCCAATACAGTGTACTTAGTTACAAATTTTGTAACTAATAATCGACACAGGTCAAATTATTCCAAGACACCATCAGGAGAGTTGGTGAAAGAGTGAATGGATCCATTTGGTTAATTCAGCTGGAGGTTAGTCTGGAAGTGATCTGTCTTTATTGCCTTTTTAAACGCCTCCAAAGATGTAACAGGGCGGATCTCTTCCAGCAGGAAATTCTATATTTTAGGAGTGGCAGCTGAAAAGGTCCTATGGGAAGTCACCACCAGCTTGATTTTCTTTGGCTGGGGTAGGTTCCTCCCAGAGAACCTGAGTACGCAGAAAGGATTGTATGGAGGAGGCGTTCCTTCAAATATGCTGGACCCAAGCCATGTAGGGCTTAATAGGTAATAACCAACACCGTGTACTGAGCCCAGAAGCTAATAGGCAGCCAATGAAGAGATTTCAATTTAGGTGTAATAGGCTCAGATTTAGCTTTACCTACAACCAACCTGGCTGCCATATTCTGAATCAGTTGCAGCTTCCGAATGTGGCACAAGGGTTGCTTCATGTAGAACGCATTACAGAAATCAAGACAAAAGGTTACCAGTGAATGTACAATCGTTTCTAGGTCCATCTGCTCCAGGTAAGGTCACATCGGGTGTATCAACCAAAGCTGATAACAGGCACTCCTAGCCGTCACATCAACCTGGGAAGACAGCTGAAGCGACGAATCCAGAAGTACCCCGAAGCTGTGGACACAGTCCTTTAGGGGAAGTGTGACCCCATCCAGGCCTGGTGAACAAATCTCCATACCCGGTGCAGGGTTTCCTATAGTGAGTACCTCCATTTTATTTGGATTCAACTTAAGTCTATTTTCGCTCATCCAATCCATTACTGACCTCAGATAGTCATTCAGAGTGGAGATGCCTTCCTTGGTCACTGAAGCAGTCAGAGACATAGAGAAACAAATTTGGGTGTCATCAGCAAATTGATAACACCCCGCCCCATGTCGCTGGATGATTTCATCCAGCAGCTTCATGTAAATGTTAAACAACATTGGGGAAAGAATTGCGCCCTGAGGAACGCCCGACTTGAGCTTCCTCTTGGACCAATAACTGTCCCCAAGCGACACTATCTGGAATCTGTCTGAGAGGTAGGACCGGAACCACTGCAATGCAGAGCCACCGATTCCTAACTCTTGCAGGCATTCCAGAAGGATATCATGGTCGATGGTATCGAAGGCCACTGAGAGGTCTAAGAGCACCAAAAGGGTTACACTTCCCCTGTCGATGCCCAGATGGAGATCATCGACCCAGGCAGTCTCCACTCCGTATCCTGACCTGAAGCCAGTTTGAAATGGATCAAGATAATCGGCTTCATCCAAGACTGCTTGGAGTTGGTTTGCAACCGCCCTCTTGATCACCTTGCCTAAAAACGGAAGAAGAGAAACTGGCCGGTAGTTGGAAATCTCCAGGGGATCAAGGAAAGGGTTCTTGAGTAAAGGTTTAACCACAGCCAGTTTTAAGCTGGCTGGAAAATAACTTTCCTTGAAAGAGGTGTTAAATTATTGATCTTAATTATCTCAAAGTTGCCTCGCCTCCCTGGATAGCTAGCCAGGATGGGCAGGGATCAAGAGGGCAAGTGGTCTTGTTAACCTTTCCAAGCAGCTTGTTTACGTCCTCAGTACTCATAGACTGAAATTGATCCAATAAAACCTCATTAACGGAGCCACTGGACACCTCTCTTTTCATTTCTGTACTAATACCAGTGGCTAATTCAGCCCTTATCAGAGAGATTTTATCTACAAAGTAGTTATTAAAAGTGTTGCAGCAGGCCTCCGTAGGTTGTAACAAGGAATTCAGGGTGGAAAGAGTCTGAGTTAGCTTCCTTACCACCCTGAAAAGCTCTGCTGGATGAGACTTCGCAGACACAATAGATGCAGAATAGAAAGACTTCTTTGCTCATCTATTGTCACTCGATAGGCTTTAAGAAAAGTCCTATGACGTGTCTTGTCGGATAAACACCGAGTCTTTCGCCAGCGGTGCTCTAGTCATTGTCCAGCCTGTTTCATCCTTCTAAAGTCTTCAGTATACCAAGGATTTCTATTAAAAGCGGGTTGGAAAGGACGCTCAGGAGTGATAGTGTCTATAGCCTTAGTAAGATAGTTGCTTCAGGTGGATACCAAGGCTTCGACAGAATCAATGTCACTACCACCCATTAAACCCTCTAAGGCTTTTTGGAACCCAGTAGGTTCCATTAGCCTCCAAGGGCAGACCATTCTAACAGGTCCACCACCTCCGGGGGGGGGGGGGGCCCTGGAGAGTGGCCTTAAGTCCAACCTTGACCAGGAAATTGTCCATTCATGACAGAGCGGAGGTAGAAATGACCTCTGCCCACCGATGTTCCACTTCCGAACAAAAAACCGCATCGAGTGTATGACCTGTGCAATGCGTAGGCCCACAGACACTCTGGGATAGGCCCATGTTGATCATGGTACACATGAACTCCTGAGCTGCACTTGTCAGATCTAAAGAACTGATCTCGAGGGGGATGTTGAAATTCCCCATGACGATAAGCCTGGGAGTTTCCAACATCAGCTCCGAGACCAGTTGTGTCAGCTCGGCTAGGGAGTCTGTTAAGCAAGGGGTCGTTGGTATACCAACAGAATCCCTAGACTATCCCTTGCCTTCAGGCAAAATTACATAGCCTCAATGTGGTTTAAGTTTTGGAGAGGTATCCTGGTCAAGATAAAGTTGCTCTTATGGACTATAGCCACTCCTTCCCCCCTGCCCACTTTCCCTCAACTGCTCACTGATGGTATACCCAGCTGTGAGAGCTTGCACCCATGTTACGCTACTATCATCCCCCAGCCAGGTTTCCGTTATACATGCCAGATCAGGATCTTCATCAGCAAACAAATTATATTAAATATGAGTTTAGGTCTTAACTGGTCTGGTATTACACAGAAGCAGAGAGAGGTTCAGTGGATGAGTTGGTGCGATCGCCAGTACTTTTGGGTTAACAGGATGGGAGGAAGATGGGATGGATTTGAAGCATCACCCACGTCTTCCCCTATCATCCCCCAGCCAGGTTTCCGTTATACATGCCAGATCAGGATCTTCATCAGCAAACAAATTATATTAAATATGAGTTTAGGTCTTAACTGGTCTGGTATTACACAGAAGCAGAGAGAGGTTCAGTGGATGAGTTGGTGCGATCGCCAGTACTTTTGGGTTAACAGGATGGGAGGAAGATGGGATGGATTTGAAGCATCACCCACGTCTTCCCCT
>NC_056524.1:70133939-70244815 GCF_019175285.1 Sceloporus undulatus
GTAACAGAACCCCATCCTGTTAACGCCATACTTCCTGTTTCCCTGTACAACTCTTATAGCCGCTCCCACACTATCACTGACCACCTCTTTCTCCAAACTCATATCAACAGATATTATGGTCGCCCCTTCCCAACTCTCACCACAAGACACCCCCAATATTGAAAACATTATCAGCCAGCAGTCAAGATTCCAACATTGCTTAGCTGCTCTAGACATGTCTTATGTTGTTTTCCAGCCCTGGGTCAATAGATGTTATCTTGGTATCCACACGGGGCGCGGTGTTATCAGTGTGCCGATGACACCCAAATATGTTTCTCTGTGTCTCTGATTGATGTAGTGACTAAGGATGGCGTCTCTCCTCTGAATGCCTACCTGGAATCGGTAATGGGCTGGATGAGGGAAAACAAACTCAGTCTGAATCCAGAGAAAACAGAAATACTGGTGATAGGTTCCCCGGGGAAGGAAATTTATCCACCTGTCCTGAACAGGGGTCACACTTCCCCTGAAGGATGAAGTTCGCAGTTTAGGAGTACTTCTGGACTTGTCCCTGCAGTTGACATCTCAAGTAGATGCGACGGTCAGAAGTGCTTGCTATCAACTTCGGTTGATACGCCAACTGCGACCCTACCTGGGCCAAAGGGACCTTGAAACTGTGGTACATGCTCTGGTAACCTCTCGCTTAGATTTCTGTAATGCGCTCTACATGGGGCTACCCTTGTACCAAGCCCGGAAGCTTCAGTTAGTACAAAATATGGCAGCCAGACTGGTCACCGGCGCATCCAGGTTTGACCATATAACACCTATTCTGAAAAATCTTCACTGGCTGCCCATTCGCTTCCAAGTGCAATACAAGGTGTTGGTTATTACCTATAAAGCCCTACATGGCTTGGGCCCAAGTTACTTGAGGGACCACATCTCCCCACATAATCCAACCCGCACACTCAGAACATCTGGGAAGAATCTGTTGGAAACTCCATCTTCCAAATATGTTTCCACATCCCAGATGGCCTTTTCAGTGGCGTCCCCGCAGATCTAGAATAGTCTTCCCGAGGAGCTCCGTCTTATGACCCCCCCCCCAGATACATTTAAAAAGACACTTAAAACCTTTCTCTTTTGTCAAGCCTTCCCCATCGAGGAATGAAGTTGAGTGTTCTTGATGCCATTGATTCTCTGCCTTACCCTGTGAATGATTGTGTTCTGTATAATTATATTACTGGATTTTATCTATTTTTTATGAGCTAGTCTGTAATAGTTTTAATAGTCTGTAAACCGCTTTGATCTATGGAAAAACGGTATACAAATAAAATTTATTATTATTATTATTGTTGTTGTTGTTGTTGTTGTTGTTATTATTATTAATTGGCTGTGATTTATTTAAGACAAGCTGTAGTCGAAGTGCCTTTAAATGGGTCAGATAGAGATCTAGAGTTCCAAAGTTATGAGGGGGGCAATTCTACCTCTAAAATATTCTAAAACTATAAACATTCCCCCAGACAAATATTTCAGTGTTTAACCTCAGGATTCATTCCCTGTGGTAATCTGTTCATATCAGAAAGATAATTCCTATATAGTTTGCAGATCAGAGACTGAATTTTCCTCGACTTAAGAAAGTTCTGGGATCTGAGAGAAAAGCAGCAGCGCACAGCATCAGTCCTGCTGAAAGGCCATCTACATTACCTCCTTTTCCCCTGAATATATAATTAATGTGTATAATTAAATATTATTCCCAGAAGTGGGAATAATACTTCATGTACAGAATACAGAGAGGACCTTCTCTGCGTTCGCACTCCATTTCTGGAATGCGCTCTCCTTGCTGACCTGGCTGGTATATTCATATCCCAAATATGTGTGCATGGGATTTCATCCTGTGGGGGGGGGGACTAGTAAACAGTACATAATTATCCATATTTATGGCATATGGGATAACCACTGAATAGTTTACCTGTAATGCAGGACTTCCATTGCTCCTCTGGTGTATTTAGCTAATACAATAATACTAATATTCAGCAACTAATGATTAATTATAGTGATGATATATTGTTATGCAGAGCTTGGAATCAGTTCCTTTTTAGAATTACAGCTTTCAAAATCCACATTCAGAAGGACCATCAGCTGCACTGCCTGAGAGATTTTGGTGTGTGCATGCGGGCAGCTTAAATTCAAAAAAAGTAAATTTTCCAAGCTACACAATTACTCAAAAATGTATTGGCTGGGAAATAAGAAAAATTACACCAGTATGCATATATACCATATAGCCTGGCATTGTATTTGATGAAACTGAAATGATTTTTTTCAAGCAAGTTGTGGTACTCAGTTTTCACTTATCACCCCTGTCTTCTCCAGCTCTCTTATAATATGTAGTCCATTCTGTTATGCAAGCTCCCAAAGATCTCAAACACAGTTTGCCAGAGACAAAGGTGATGAGACTCAGGTGAAGGGGAGAATTGATAAAAATCATATGGCCCAATCCATGTAAGCAGAAACACTTTAATGTGGCAAAGCCAAAGTATAGCATCATACTGCTGTAACTCTCAGGTAGATCATGGTGATACAATAGCATGCCAATACAGAGTAGCTAGGTACAGCAGAGAGACAACCTACACTAAGCCAAGCATCATCAAGCAAGATGAAAAACTTGAACAAATTCATTAGCTAGATTTCAGCAAGTGCAAATTAGTGCCATTTACTAGATTATAATGGTTTGCACTACCTATGGATCTGGCTCAATGAGTCTCTCTATTAGGGAACCCAGATTCATTGTTTTAATTAAGATTTTATAATGCGTCATTTCTAATGAATACCATCATTCAACTCCCATGCCATCAAATACAATAGCCTCTGAAAATGCAATTTAAGCCTAGAATGTAGAGAGAAAATGACTGTGTCTATTTAAATTTTAATTATCAGTGAAATAAATCCTCAGGTGGAAAGACACTTGGTTAATCAGTAAGTCCATTTATAGTTTCGAGCAAATGCCAAGCAAAAGTGATAAACAGAACACTGTTGTGGTTTTTTAAAATTACAATGAAATGTCTATTGCTGTTTTCACTGTGCCATGAACATCTTGGATTGAAATATTTTTTTAACAGCAAGATTCATGGAAGAAGGAACTAAATAATGTATCCCTTTAAAAGAACCCATGCTTTGTGTTTCTTTTACATAAATTCAAATTGTCTGAATATCCTGAATGTGCCAGACTCATGTGAATTCAGAAGCTAAGCAGGATCAGGCCTGGTTAATACTTGAGACAGACACCTCCAGGGAATATCAAGAGGAAAGCAATGGTTAACCACCTCTGACTATTCCCTTCCTTGAAGGTACATGCTTTACTACACAATTTCAGCCAGAGCTATGCTTGACCTCTGGTGTCTAAAATCAAGCTCTAAGAAAGATAAGAAATGCAAATGAAACACTGACCCTTTGCCACATCTCTTATCTTATGAATTTGGGAAGACATCCCTTCTTTTGCTTTTTATTTCTGTGCTCTCCTTCCATAAAACACGTGCACTAAGGTGGTCTTTTCATAAGTTCCCAAAACAGAAGCACTGCTTGGGTACACTGTGCTATCATTTTCTATGGAAAATATTCTGTTGATGCCAAAGACTAATAGTGAACTTAAACAAAATAGGTTGCTCAGAGACAATGCACATTGATTATGGAACTCTGGAGACATCCAAAGTGCATCTAAGTCCAAATCCACACACACCAAGACAAGGTCTTCCATTTTCAAGCCACCATAAGAAATTAACAAGTGATAGGTTTTTTGTGTGTTTTTTGTGCTATGTGGCCATGTTCTAGAATAATTTATTCCTGATGTTTCACCTGCATGTGTGTCTGGCATCTTCAGAGAATGCATCAGGAACAAACTCTTCTAGAACATGGCCACATAGCACAAAAAACCCACAAAAAATCCTATGGATGTCTTTGACTTAACGAGTGATAATCCAGAACAGGAGATGCCACAAGCAAATGAGATAAGATAGCAGGCTAAAATATGCTAATAGTGCTTCTGATGGATAGATTTAATAAAACCAACCCAGATAGATAAAAAAGCAAGCTGTGCTGGATTGCCAGTAGAAGGAAAATACCATTTGTCATCATTATCAAAACAGGACATAGGAATACCATACATCAGGAGGCAGATGATGAGAGGGCAGAATCTTTATTTCAAACTGTTATGACCATGTAAAATAGAAATGGTGTCAACTGTCCAAAGATATCTCCAGATTAATTGGGGGTAGGGGAGAAATCTGATTTATCCTGGAGAAAGGGATTCAAATAATTTATCAAAATTAACCCAAGAGATTCCAATATGCCCTTGCTATCCTTTCCCTACAATTAATTTACCCTCCCCACTTTTCCTGATGTGCTCCTTGGAAGTGGCAGAAAACATATACAGGGAGTAGAGGGCTTCTCCATCATCTCTGCACAAACCCAGAGACAATGGGAAACATGTTGTTGTTGTTGTTGTTGTTGTTGTTGCTATCATTATTAATATCATACTTTTTTCCCATCTGGAACTCAAGGTGACTTACAAAGATTAAAACAGGTACAGCCAAAAATTCACATGATAACAAAAATTAAAAATTTAATTAGATTAGGGATGCATCCTGATTGCAGCAGAGAAATAAAGTGGAGCTCTGGGGTTACAACAAGCCACCATTCCCAGAATTCCCTAGCACAGAGCAGTGGCAGGTAAAGCAGTGTCAGTCTGGATTATTTATGCAGTGAGGAGCCATCTTAAGATGCAGTTTTTTGAGATCTCTTTTGAGATATGAGGTTACCTTTCTCTCCTCTTGTACAGCTTCCACCTCCTGATTACAGCCTATGTCTGTACAATAAATCACATCCCATATAGCTCAGAAACTTCAGCTGGTCCAAAGAGCTGCAGGCAGGCTGTTAACTGGTGCTGGTTACAAGGAGCATTCAACTCCTTTGTTGCAACAGCTCCATTGGCTGCCAATCCATTTCCGGGCACAATTCAAAGTGCTGGTTTTGACCTATAAAGCCCTATATGGCTTGGGTCTAAGCTATTTGAAGGATCATGTCTCCCTGTATGAGTCCCCCAGAGGTCATAGGGAGAGGCCCTTCTCTCTGTCCCACTACCCTCTCACGAGCAAGAGAAAGGGCCTTTTCAGTGGGAACAAGAGAAAGGGCCTTTTCAGTGGATGTCCCCAAGCTCTGGAACTCCCTCCCTAGGGAGGCCAGGATGGCTCCATCCCTGCTGTCCTTGTGGCAGCAGGTAAATATGTGTTTGTGCCGCCAGGCTTTCATGTGACATGGATGCTGTTTTGTTTCTGTTTAAAAGAGTTTTTAACTTTAAATGTTAATGTAACGTTTTTAACTGTTTGAATTGTTTAATTGTTTTTTAAACTTGTATTTGCATGTTTTATAGTGTTTTAACATAGACTTTTTAGGTTTGTTAACTGCCTTGAGTCTCTGTACTGGGAAGAAGGCAGGATATAAATAAACACAACAACAACAACAACAACAACAATAACAACAACAACAATAATAATAATAATAATAGAACTTGTCCATGGTCTAAGCAGAGAGGGTGCCTCACTCCAAAATGGTGAGACCATATGCTGCTAGCAACTCCAGTGTTCTCCAGCTTTGCTCCTTGGTCCTGCTTAGCTTCATATTGTTCCTCTGACTTGCCAAGCTCATTATATCTACTGAAAGCCTTGGTTTGACTAGGCTCCTTTTGTATAAATAACATTGGCTCACCTATCTGACCAGAAACCCATCTAGGTTTTCAGCTGGACATGGTGAGCTTGCTCTGTAGCATCTTGAGTTGTCTATGAAGATATTTTTTGTTGATGATGATGATGATAGCCTTTTCCAATTGGGGGCTTTCTGGGTAGTTTTGATAACAGATCCCATGATTTTTGACTGCTGCCCATGTTGCCTAACTAAGTTGTAGTAAAAAATATCAGTTGTAGTAAAAAAATAATAACAACCACCACCAAACCACCATTCAGTTGCCATTACTGTCCAAGAATACATAGCACATTAGATTCTGAATATAAGTAATAGCTGCAGGCAGGCAGGCAACCATTCAGAGTCTGACATTTCTCTGGAGGAAGAGAAAACAAAATCCAGCAGCTCTGATTTCATTTCAACATAGCTATCAAGAATGTTGCAGTTCTTACCATCCTCTTTTGTACGTGTGAAAATCTGCTCACTTCTGACCCCATCTCCAGCTCGTGTGAATGCCAGCACCTGAATGCTATAGTTGGTGTACTTTTCCAGACCATCAAGCTCTAATGAGGGCTGTGTAGTGGTAACATTTTTAATTTCTCCCAGCTCTGCAGAGCAGAAAATTAAACTGAGTTAGTAGCAGTGGCATTCTTTGCCCATTGAGTGGTAATTATGTTGCTGTGAGAATAAACAAGAAATTGTTGGATTAAAATATCTAAGTATGGCAGGGATAAAGTTTATGATGATGATTAAATGAACATAGTAAATGTGTATTTAATCACAAAAATTGCAACTGTCATATGTAGAGGCATAAACATGCAAAGCCCTTTGAAACTACTGATGTACCATTTTAGACTCATGGTAATTTTTTAAAGTAGGCTGTTAAATGATCTGGATTAAAAATGTTATGAAACTACATTTATTGTACTGATTTTTTTAATTATTGTTTCAGCATGACAGCACAGGATACTGAAAAAAAATCTTTGAACAGGGCCTACAAAAATATCTTAACTGGATTGAAACAATAAGTGAACAACCAGGAGCAGGATAGAAGTGAAGTGCTGTATTCTCTGCCAGTTCCCAAGTCCTGCTGGCTCATGCTGACTAAGTCAGAAGGCGGTAAAAGTGGGGATTCATAGCTTCAACTAGACTTTTTAGCCTGGTAGTACTTAGCTATGTCAACTATATGCTACACTTATCATAGACGACCGTCTAGGAATGGAAAAATTCTTGATTGAATTGACCTAAACCTACCTCCATTCCACTTTCAAAATATTCTGTTTCAGCGACTATATTTGGAGCCTTTAATCACTACACAATTAAGCACTACAATCTCAATGGAATCCTGGCATTTGAAGTTTAGGGAAGGATGCTTCTCAGCCAGGGAGAAACAGAGTCTTCCCAAATTACAAATTACAAGATTTCATGGGATGCAGCCATGTTAGCTAAAGTGAAATCATAGTGTTGTATCTGTGTAGTGTACAAATACTCCTGATGATTACATTATGTCCCTTGAACCCTTCTCAGGTCTAATAGTAATTGGGACCTCCCCACCCTCTGCTTGCAAAGCTCTCTTCACTAGCAAATAATTCTGTCAAGACATCTGGCAACATGAATTGCTCTTTGATTTCTCTAACCAACTATTCCATTTATGACAAGTTATCAAACAAACAAAAAAAAAGATATGCCAACAGCATCATAAACTGCTGAAGGAGACTTTGGTAAGCAACTGTTTAATGCACTGTCAAATTATTTCTTAGCTATGCTATGATAGGGTTGCATCAGACAAACCTAAGCATACCTTCAGAATTCTCTTGGTTTTAATTTCTCTTCCTATTCCAGAGTTCTCAGTTATATGTCCACATTTCAGAAGTGGAATTGTCATGTTAAGAAACTTCCAATGTTCTATTTCTTACTTTTCCATTACCAATACATTAAATATATGATTAAACCTATTTACACCACATTCATATTGTCCACATTTGTTTGCAGTGGTTTACCACTACATGCATGTATGCAGTGGAAGCTCATGGCTCTGATGTCAGTAAGAAAATAAATGCGATCCAGGGTTTAGTCTGGATTTTAAAAGACCTATCCAAGGGGCTGAACATATCCCCAAAAGATATTCAGAATTTGGACAATGGCTTTAAAATTAGTCTCAGAGAGTGAATTCACAGGTCTGGTGATATTAGAAGGCAAGACCTTGGATATCATTGGTGGAGTGTAAAGTTCCACCAAGATTAAGTAAGTGCCCTCTCCAGACCTTCACCTTACTTTTCCTGTGGTGGAATAACCTCTTGGTGTCCAGAGGTCAATGAGGAAGGTCAGCCAATTGCTGTGTGCTTTAGCAGCTGGTGCAGGAAGACGACATCTTCCCCCCAGACTGCCCAGATTACATCTGAGGGGGGTGTCTTTGTCATTCTGTGGCTAGCTACCCTCCATCATCACCTGGCCAGTAAATGACCATGGTGGAGGTATCCTAGCACAACAGAGTAACGTAAGGGTGCATGAGTCAGTTTGGACAGGGGAGTTGAATTCCACCATCCACACTGACCATAAAAATAAAAATCTTGGCAGCAAGAGTTTGCTGACCATTATCACCAATGTCCACTGTACATCAGCAACTGCCATCTTCAACAAACTGCAAACACTTCAGTTGCAGAATTATTGCTTACAAACATTCCTAGGTAAATCATAATTAGAACATAGTGCAGAGTATGAATGAACATGATATGATGAAAAATAGCAGAAATCCTTCAACTCTAGAAAAGATAGAACCTTACAAAATATTATACTGCTGGAAAGGTTTTACGTTTGGGATGAAAACCTTACCTCCATCCAAAAGATTAGCCCAATATATAACCCTAAATCCCTGTAGAATTCCATTGAGAGCATCTTTGGCAAGTGTAGACCAAGTAATAGAGATGGTTTCAGGTGAAGTTGCGATGGCTTGGACATTCTCAGGTGGGGAACTGGGAACTGAAATCAGATAATCACAACGCTTAGTTTAGAGAAAAAGAATAAAGCCCAAAATATTGTTTTACATTTCTTCAATAAGTCTTTTGAGGACAGTGACAATGGTAAGAGTGTTTCCAAAAACAGCCTTGTAGAACAATGCAGGTATGGTTCTTCAGCCTTCACATAGTGGTAAATGGATGGTAAACTACTATAATTATCAAACAGATTACAGCAGGAGGCTGAATCACCTGCCATTATTTTCACAAAGATACACCATGCACTTTCTGTGGGTTGAAAAGTTATGAAATTGCCACTTCTGGTATCCATTGTCATCTGCTCTTACCTTGATCATGCCAGCAAGAAGTGATTCTTCACATCAAACTGGCAACGCAAATTTATTATGCATATATAGTCTATTTGCAACTACATGAGCATCCTAATTCATATGCCTCTATATGGGGGATAGTAAACCTTGGTTTTTCCAAGTCTTGGCATATACTAATAACATGTCAAGAACAATTTAAAAATCTGTTTGTCCTTTAGCTTTGAGAGACTCAGGGATCCCCTCCTGCAATGGCAGGAAACTCCCCCCCCCCAAAAAAAGCTACACTGCTTGCTCAGAAAACTGCAGTCATACAGAAGCGATGCAGCTTCTCCTGAGAACTGCACAACTTTGGTATGGAGCCACAGGCAGCCACAAAAACTTTTGTTTTTTATCATAAACAGCAAAATTGCACAAAAAAGATGTTGCACAAAAATATATATTTTTGTGCTACAGGGACGGATTTTCATAAGATTGTTGTTTTTCAAAATTTTTGTTTGCAACATTGCTGTTTTCTATGTAATGTTGCATAACAAAATGCTGCACAACAAAAAATATTCAAAAACCAACAACGTCACACAATAAAACCATGTTGGCATCAGCTTTTTTTCATGCTGCATAATATTTGTGTTGAGGAACTTTCAACTGATGTGAACTAACAGTAATATTTTATTCAATAATAATAAAGCTGAAATTCCGCAGACAAGAATTTTCTCACAATGTTTCAGAAAATTTGCTTTTCTGATCTTTTGAACCTTCAGCCTTTGTAGACAATATTCACTGAAATGTCAGTGCAACCCTTTTTGCTACTTGTCAATAGGGTGAACAATTTCAGGAGGCCATTTTTACTCAGTCTTCCCCACACAGTGCTATCTGTGACCATTTTTAACATACAAGCCAGAAATGGGTAACTTCAATTGGTCCAAGGGCCAAATCCTCTCCAGTACCCACTGGAGTCTGCTAAAATTCAGTGGCAGTAGCAAAATACCCCCATCTCCAGCTTTAAAAATCCAGCATTTTCATTGTAAAAGAAAGAGCATCACACTTCTGGAGTATAATTCTCCATTAAAACAAGATGTACATGACTTGTATGTCTTGCTTCACAATAATTTTTTTAAAATAAATTCTGCATAATGGAAGCTTTAAAAAGCCATAGAATGAGTGAGGGAGCTGCTTTCAGCCCCACAAATGTGTGATTTAAGCAAACAGTTGTTACTTTACAAACTGGCCAAAGCCAACATCAAACATCATCACTACCTGAACTACCACTGTAAAAATTAATAGGTTTAATTAAAGGATTTAATTTTATATTAAATCAGAAGGAGCTAAAATATTTTAAATGTAATTCCTGCAGTCTTTGCCTACATGGGACTACATAAGACTACATAAGACCCATGAAAATGTGGTGTTTTTCTCTCTTCTCAGAGTCAACAATAGAAACTTTCTTCTGCCCAGGTGCATCATCTTAGCTTCAACAATATCTGTAAACAACAACCTAAAGTAAGCTCTTACAAAACACTGAGACCTGAAATATGTTGCCAACAATGTCTCAGCAGTATCAGTTTTATCTGAAAAACAAATACACATCAGCCAAGAGTATCATGATTCTATAAAATCCAGTTTAAAGACCTCTGACTTCAAAGCCTTCTATTATTTAATTAGCATATACAGGGCTTCATTTCAACTGATATTACTTGGCAGTTAAGAGGGCTGTAACTACTTTTTAAACATCATACTTTCCTAATCCTTTGATTCTCCTAGTCCATTGGCTTTCCATGGCTCTGTTAGCTGATGGAATAATCCCTCTTTCCCAGAAGAGGGCTCTCTATCATTGCTTTAAAACAGCACTTCTATATAACTTGATCCCAACTGCCTAGAAAGCTATCAGATAGAATTTAATTTTGCCACTCTTAGGAAGTGCTATGTTTCACTCTAAGCTATCACATTGAAAATGGCTAGCCTGGGTTAGGATCCATACAGCATGGTGGTCAGAGGTCTATGAGACTCTGAGTAGGGAGAAGGATATGCAGGTCATATATGACAGAGGAGTGTGTCATTTGATCTGTTCTGGATATGTTCACCTCTCTTCCACTTGCCACCTTTCTGAAGCAATGCTTCCTTCTAGCAAAGAACTATAGAATCCCATCACCAGATCTCAAATAGCACTTTCAGAATCTGAGTTGCATTCCAAGACTCATCCAGCTCCCAGAAACACATTTGAATCTGGGTTTCTTCTTCTTTTTTTTCCCCCACAAGGAAGTAGTTACCTCTTAGTAAGAAGCACTGGCTGAGAAAGCCTGGCTTTTGTGCTCCTTTTCCTCATGCTAGAAAGATGATCAGGGAGAGAAGCCAGTCAGCTGGTGCTCTGGAAAAGACACCACCCCTTTCTCCCATGGATTGTTTTGATGGCAACCGCATGTTGCGGCAACAATGCACCATGAAAAAGGAGCTACAAAACGCGGCTCCTTCTGCCACTGCCGAGGCGTCCATAGCAGTGACATCCCTTGTGCGCCGTATGAATGTGCATGTGCCAAAATGGTGCCTGGACAGTGCAGTAGGGCTCAGGAGCGTGCGGATGCTCCACATTCCCGAGCCCTAAAATCGGCCCCAGGCTAGCACTTTGTGCTAGTCTTTACCAGGCCAGAGTCTCCAGGTCAAGATTCATCCCATGCATTAGTACAGAGGCCCTGCTTTTATGGTGGGAAAGATGTGTGGGGACAGCTCTCACTCATCCAATACTTATGGAGCTAGTTGAGACCAGTCTTGGGATGTAAATGACTCTGTAAACACTAGATTTGTTCCCCTATTATATTTTCCACGCACATTCCCCAAACTTTCCCTGTGTAATCTCTCATCTTCACGTGAACCCTCCACATGTGAACCAAGTGTCTCCAAAAGCTCTTGAATTGTCACAAAATCAAGTCAGGGAGCCAGCCAGAGGCAACATGAAAGTAAGGTAGGGTACGTGTCCCTAGATCTAGGCAGATTAGAAGTAGTACCTCAGTGCTTGGGTAGGGTGGTTATCATGTACAGACTCAAAATATTTCCAGAATCCTTTGAATTTCCATTGTGGGAAATTTGTGCTTAGCTCAAAAGGAGAGATATAGAAGGACCAGGGTAACTCAGTCTTAAAGTCTTGTATTCCAGGTTTATGGGGTCCAAATGCATACAAAACTCCAGAGGCAGACTTCAAAATATGAATTAAGTTTTATTTTAAAAGCAGAATAAACACATTCACTCACACAAGCAACTGCGCACACACATGAGGACTAAGAAATGAGAGGTGGGAGGATGGAATAGATATGAGGCTTCACTAACAGTGATAATTACTTATGCAAATCTTGATGCCAATCACTGAGGGTCCAGGATGAAGAGAGGACTCAGTAGCTCCCACAGCACATAGGATGGCAAGAATATTGAGGTGCTAAGCGAAGCAAATCTACAGAGTTTCTGCCTTCTGCTAGACTGAGCTGGAGACCGGATTCAGTAGTGCCAATATTTATATCAAAAATATCCCTTGGGGGTAGATTTCAACAGATTGAAAGGATAAAGTGGTTTGGAATTAGTTTTCCAGGATAGACACAATGAAGCGAAACCAAATTGAAAGAAGAGCGATAGTTGCACATTTCCATATAAGAGAGGATTAGCGCATAAGATCGCTTATGCATTGTTTATCTTCCCCGTGCTTTGTCTCAGGTCTCCTCTTACCTCCTCTAGGTGTGTCATGATCTAATCTAGCCGGGGCCCGGGACAACTGATTTCTAGCCTACGTGCAAAGATCTATTTCAGTATCATCGCATCCACAGCAGGGTCATAGAAGGGTCACCCAGGAAATATGTTTTATTGCAATTTTGATATAAAAGTATGAAGGGTAAATAAGGTACCTGTAGGGTAGTAACACACTTTTTGCTGTGAAAATGTCCTTTAAAAAAATGCAGGCCCCATACAGACAGGCCAAAATAAAGCTGCTTTGGATCACTTTGGAGGTATGCTGTTTAAATGTTACATGCGTCCTAAGAGTCTGCAAGCCACACCAAAGCCACGATCCAGTCCTAAGGACTGGAGCACAACTTTGGTGCATCTTCTGGACTCTTAGGACACATGTATCATTTAAACAGCATACCTACAAAGTGACCCGAAGCAGCTTTATTTTGGCAGTCTGTATGGGGCCGTAGCAACCTTTCAGGTAACATAATATTTCTATATCACTAGTGATGAGTGGGAATTTCATTTTTTAAAAATGTTGCCAAAATCCACAAATCAACACAAGAGAAAGACCTTGACTTGAGTGGAATAAAAAATAAATAAATTACCAGTGTCATCTATCTCTACCTACAGCAAACTGAGGCTACCACACATATGCTGAAAAGGAAACATAAGCACATGTTGTAGAAATATAAAATATCAATGTATGACCTCATGCAATCCCAACCTGCTTTAAAATACAGCATATGAACCTACCATCCTCAAGAGTAGTAGTGATAATTTCCTGAGATGATGGCCCTATGCCTGCTCGATTACATGCCTGTACCACCATGCCATATTGCGTAAATTTTTTCAGGTTATCTAAAGTGTAAACTTCACTGTCCCCGGTGGTATCAATGCTGATGATGTTGAACTGGAAATTGCCCCCTGCACTGTATTCCCGGTAACCAATCTGGTATCCACGAATAATTCCATTTTGCAAGTGTTTCTTTGGAGCCTAAAGAAGATATAAGTTGTACACAAATAACATTACAGTCATAAATTAGAAGCTTAGAACAAGTTGCCACTCCTAAAGCCCATTTTGTTAAAGATCAATGCTGGAATTCTAGTTAGCTCTAAGTTAATGGCCCAGATGATTTTTAAAAAATGGATTTCAAAGTGCCACTGCAATTAAAAACATAAACTGATGCTTATAGGCCTTCTGTCATCAAATGCTGTCTGACTTCCCAAATAAAAGCAAGGGAGGCCAGATTCCTCAGTACTGACGATGATTGATAAAGAACCTGTTGGTATTTGTAAATTTGGCTCTGTCTGGCACTTTGCTATCCAGGATTATTTAAAATGCTTGTTGGGAAATGATCTATCTTTTTGGTTTGACTATTAAATACTGCCCCCCCCCCAAATTCCATCACTGCTTGTGAAACTACACATTCTGTTTCCTAGTTCAAATTTTAAATTCCATGGAGATACTAGGTAAGAGAGAACCAGAGTGTTGCAATGGGTTAGAATGTTGGTTTAAGATTTTGGGAAACCAGTTATCAAATCCCCATGGACTCACAAAAGCCCACTTGGTGACCTGGAATAAGTCACGCTCTCTCAGTGTGAGAGGAAGCCGATGGCATACCTCCTCTGAAGGTTTCACTTCCTCTGTCAGATACTTTGTGGAGGATGTATTCTTCCAGAAAAGAAAATGAGAGGTACAGTTCTGATATGTAGAAAAACAGTTGTTCTGGGCCATTTTCCATCCTGTCCTATCAGAAAGGAGGATGTAGATAGGAGACAGGTGGAAGTAGAAAAGATATAGTAGTTACTGCTGTGACATGTTTCCCCAGGTGGAGGACCTAAGGGCAAGGTCTGCCTCATTAAGGTCACATGTAGCCTGTAAAAATCAGGAAATACTCCTAGAGAAGCTTTAAGACAAAGCAAATATGAAAGTGGGGGTGGGCATGAGCTGGAATTAGGAACAGGCAACTGTGACAGCCATGTGAATGAGACGTTGCATCTGGTTTGGATTCTAGTCTACAATTTAAAGGATCTATCCAAGGTGCTGCACCCTACCCCAGAATCCAATTTAGCATCTTGGGACTCTTTGCCAAAATTCAGTTTAAAACCTGCAATGGGTTTGCTACCCCAGTCGCCTCAACTGCTATTGCTGTTAGGAGCTCCAACTCAGCCCATCTGTTTGGCTTGTAGGCAGAGCCTGTCTGGAAGTGCTGGGTGATCTTTCTCTCTGAAAATGCTTATGAAGGCCTATGAGCTCCAGAGCTTCAAAATGTCACCTGTGAATCCTATGCAGAAATACAGATGGTTTTACACTGATCCTGAAAAAATATATATACTTCAGATTAATATAATTAGAATCTAGGGGCTATTCTACAAGTAAGGATATTATGAGAATTGCTGCAGATATTCACACATTTGCATTGATGGTTAATTGTCTTTACTTTCTTGTACAAATTTACATCTATTCATCCTCCCTCTGCTGAAAATGAGTAGCCATCCAAATCCATGCAAAGCAAATGGACAGCTGCACATGCAATAATGTGCATTTTTGTGGATTTCCATGGGTACTTTGATTAAAACTGCAAAGTCCTTTTCTGCAAAGTTAAAAGAGTTTTTTCTTGCTTTGACTTTTAAAGCCTTGTGTGATTTAGTTGCCTGTACTCAGTTCTTATTATTGCCCTGACTGGGATCTTCATTCTATAAATGCTGTGTTCCTGATTTCACCAAAGTCCCCCCCCCCACCTTTGGCCAACCTTTATTCTCTTTTTGTTGCTACTCTGCATCTTTGGAATTGTCTTCACCAACATCAGAGGTTTTCTCTTTTGATTGCTGATTTTAAATATCATTGAAAACCTTTTCTCTCTTCTAAAAACTTTGGAATTTCAGTTTCAGTTTACAGTTTTGTATATTCAGAGTATATGTATATCACCAACTTTTTTATTTGTATTATATTTTAAAAAATATTCGTACAGTATTATTTCCTTTCTTCCCCATATATATTTCTTTTCTTTTTTAAAATGAAATTAGATTGTATGATTTTGGCAGAATAGTCTGTTAAATTGTTGTATCATCATGTATGCTTGGTGGCACTATATAAATGAACAAAACAATACCAAGAATAACTAATAACTTGTTATAAAATTAGCTAGAATATTTAACTTTTAGCTTGGTTTTCAGTTGATCAAAAGTGCCCAGGAACTGGATTTAAAGTCCTTTATAATTCAAAGTATAGTATGCCAGCCCAAAGAGGTAACTGAACGCTACTTGCTGCAGTGGCAAGTGAAAGTGTTTGACTGGTCCAAAACACACTGCAGAAATAATCTGGTTTGAGACAGTTTTAACTGACCTGGCTCAGTGCTAGGGAATCCTGGGAACTGTAGTTTATTCTGGCACCAGAGCTCTCTGACAAAGAAGGCTAAATGTCTCACTAAACTACAGTTTCCAGAATTCCCTAGCACTGAGCCAGGGCAGTTGAAGCTGTCTCAAACAGGATTATTTCTGCAGTGTGTTTTGGACCACTGTTCTTATTTTCGTGTCCTGATTTAACCAATTTTGTGCACATATTCACTTCATGGTGAATTGATATACTATACACGCATACACATAAACAAACTAGAACTGGTAAATTTAAGAAGCACTGTTGTAACTGTGATAACAGAATAAGGAAAAGTAGAATTTTGTGAGTCTATTGCCCATTTTCCATTAATAGGGACCACAGCATGCCAAAAATTAAAGTATTCCTTTATCCACTGATTCACACTAATGCTAAAAATCAGTAGTCCTGATTCTATAGAACTCAATGGCAAAACCAGTATTTCAGACGGTGAGTGAGGGGCTTGACAGACCACCCATTTTTTTCCTGAGGGAGACTGCAGCATGGGCTCCCTCCGCACCAAAAGGAACCTGCTAAAAGTGGGTTCTTTTCAGCATGTGTGGTGCGCCGCTATCACTGTGAATCGTCAATGATGCAAGCGCGGCACTTTGATGTGTGGATGCGGCGCCGTGCTTGCATCATCATAGTGGCCCCCGTGTGGTCTGGAGGCTGCCATGATGGTGCCACTCTTCCGTATTACGGTTTGGGAGAGTGTGGTTGCTGTGTGCTCCCAAGCCCTAATTTTGGCCTGAGGATGGAGCTCGCTGCCCGTCTGTTTCGGGCCTAAGTTAAGTCAGTCCCACATGTCATTCTACTCATAAATTGTAGGCTGGATGTTATTGATGAAATGCTCTCTGCCATTTGTAATAGAGCTTTTGTGACCATTGTTTTGTTCTGCCAGGGTCCTCCATTATTTTTAAGCTACATTTGGTTGAATACATCTAGTTAGGAGCAGTGTATTATTAATAGGTTACTATCTTGTCAGATTTCTACACCAGTTGAATTCAGTGTTAAAACTAATGTTAACAACTTGCATTACCAGTTTGATAATGCTTCCAAGATCTTACTTAGGACTTTATTGCACCGCCTTCGGTGCCAGACTTACCTCTTCTGAATTTGAGCCAAATTTGGAAGTTAGGCTGATTTTATCACGCTGACTTTCCCCTCAAAATGGCTTCCTGTTGTCTCCAGTGTTGAATTCAGGCCTTGTAACTCGCTTTGGTGGTCATGTTTTCCAAACCAGAAGCTTCTGAATGGGAAAAAGTGGCCGCTGAACTGACTTACGGGGCCCAAATTCAACACTGGAGGCAACAGGAAGCTATTTTGAGGGGAAAGTCTGTGTGATAAAATCAGCCTAACTTCCAAGGTAAGTCAGGCACTGGAGGCAGTGCAATAAAGTCCTTACTTTACACATAGACAATGGTATAGACTCTAGGAGCTAGATGTAATTTTAAATGAAGAAAAATAGAAATATCAAAGGGTCTTGTTGCACCTTAAAGAATAACATGTACAGGTATTTTTATTACTGCATCACTTTTCAAGGTCTTCCACCCACTTCATCACATTAGGTGTTATCCTGAATTTAATCTAACACGGAAATAGCTAGCTACAGAAGACAGTCCAAGAGCTGAACTCCTGCTACTTACAATTCAAACATGTGTTGTAGTATATAATATTAGATGAAAATGCAAGCCTGGGTAAATGATCTATATTTGAATGTTTCAAACTTACATATTTTTCTAAATATTAAGTTACCTTTGGTTCACACAGATGTGCACTATAATGCTTAAGCTCCACTGTCATTTTTCTAAAAATGTTGTCTTCTCATGAAACAAATTGAATTGTGCCATGGTTTTACAAGAGGCAACCTAAAATTCAGTTATTTATTTATTTTCACACTGCAGCTGCATTTCTGGAAATAAAATGTTCAAAAGGGCACAATCACAGGCACATATAATAGCATGCAAATTTAATTTAGCATGCAATTACATTCACTTGCAAAGTAATTTTTGAAAATTTAGCCACAAGCGTTGTGAGTATAAATTCATCAAACTAAGCTTCCCTTATTTGTTTGGCCTTGTGGGCTTCTTCCTCAATAACACTGTGATATACATCCCAACAAAGTATAAGGGATGTTTCCGACTCACAGAGCATATCATATTTACCTTCCAGGTTACCCGAATGCTTTGTGAAGAAATGGGCTCAAGCTGAACATCTTGAGGTGGTCCATCAGGAGCTGGTAAGAAACAAACAGATAAATCAGTATGCTAAGGTCTTCTTTTTAAAAAAATACAACACTCCCACCCCCACATTACTCAGTAGTCAGAAATTCTAAAATCTGGTATAAAGAAAAATGCTGTTGCCAGGATGAAGGCACACGAAGCAACAAAAAGAGAAACCATCAGTCTTATTTGGGCATTGTTCCACCATGATCATCATAGCATAACTGGGGAAGTGGGGACAGGTCCATAGGACTACTCTTCCTGCATCTGAGAAGCCTTTTATGTTGAGTATGCTCTCAACAGACTCTCTGTTGAGTCTGAAGTATAGGGTACATGTTTTTGATCCTGCTCTTCAAGGTTTCTCAATCATACAAGGAGCTTACTTTAATAGAAAAGGCTTCTCACTGCATTCCCCTACCATCAGAAAGCTGCCCTCAGAGTTAGTGTAACCTTTTTGAATTATTAGAAGGACCTGTACACATTAGTTCAGAAAGAAAGGGAGAGCTGGAAAGGAGCAGTTGCCAGGGATTAGGATTAAAGTCAAATTTCTAGCATTGCAATATTCAGAAATACAGCTTAAACTTCAAAAGAAAAGAGGTAGGCAAAGTGACTAAGGCAATGTAAACATAGCAAATAGAAGATTTCTAGGTGTGAATGATTTCCAATGTTTCACTCTGTGACATGCTAGAAAACTGAGGAATGAAAAAAAATTACACTGGGGGGAATCATTCTTCCTGGGGGACAATGCCCTCATTCCCTGCTCCTTTTAACTACATCCCTAAAGCTAACTGCCTATCAGTTTTTAACCAGTATGCAATCAGATCTCATGTTCTATTACTTTATTTTATAGGAATTCAACAAGAAAGTGTTTGATTTCACTATAGCTATATGAATAGCCAAACTCCCTGTCCATGAACATATTATGCAAAATGTGAAATATTGTATAACTGTTATATTTCCTTTCTTCATGATGCTCAGCTATCTCATTTGGACCTTTTACATGAAATCAAAATCCAAAATTTTACAGAAATTGCTCATACATCTGAATTCAGTGTGCTTAGTCTGAATTATAGGGTATAGTGTTTCAATTTTAATTTAAAACAGGGTGGATAAAAACAGAATGATCAATACTACAATGTACCTGTCCCATCCAAAGAAGTTTGGATCTGCCCCCCCCCCTCCCCCATAGATGGCAAAAAATGCAGACTGCTATGTCCCATATCATTCAATGGCAGCAACATGTGCACAGATGCATCAATATATAATAATGGGTGTGTTAATCCATGGGTAGTCAAATCCATGGATTGCCAGCCCACCAATGTGATGGGTCTGCTTTAGTAAGAAATGGAAAAACAACAGAATATAGAGAAACAGAAGTTTTGAAACCAAGCTACAGAATTCATGGAAATAATGTTTTGCATCATTTTTCCCCACCTTAAAAATCCACCCTGTAGTGTCAGACTTCCCTGTCGGTAATGTGAGTGGGGCTGCTGGCCCAATGCAATTCCCTTAAATCAGGCTAGGATTGTAAAATATGTTAATTTACAGGAAGTCTCAGAAGGAAAATTTACCATACCCTATCTCTTGATGGTCAGAATCCACTTGAGAGGTTTTTGGTATGGGCACAGGTAGCTGCAAAGGCTCAAAATGAGTTGAAATACCCTCCTTCAATAAATGACCCAAAGCTAACCTATTTTAGGGTTCCAAGACAAAGTATCCACATCAGCCATGAGAGTCATCAAACAAGGGAAATTAAAGGTGTTAACAGTTCTCAGACAGTGAATAGCCTTACTGGGAGGAAAATGAAAGCATTTAATGCCAATAAAATATAAATATTCATTTTCCCTTGCTGTGGTTTATACTTCTTGCATTACATTTAAAGGAAACATTTACTCTGCTTTCTGAAACACTGAAGTTTCCACGGCTTGCTATGAAGAGCTTTTGCTGTTAAACATCCTGAAGGAAAAGAGGTAAGAAATGCTAAGAAAAGCTAATGAAAGGGCAGTCTACAAACCGTAATTCTCCTTTCCCTGCAGGAACCTAGAAATAAAAGATGCTGACAGCCTGAAGCACAGTAGTGTATGACACGCAATGCACACCTTCAGCAATGTGGCTGCCCTCCCCCTCCTTTCTGTTTAATATTTAATGTTGTTGTTTTTGTAAAGCCTTCATTATATTCTCTGCCCTCAGGCTTCTCTTAGATGTTTGGGAATCCATACTCATTTAACATGCCTGAGGTAAAAGCAATGAACTAAAATAAACAGTGACAAATGGTACTACTTCCATGCTTCTTGCATGTGTTCCCAGCTGATATCAAGGCATGCACATGTGCGCGCGCGCACACGCACACACACACACACACACACACACACAGGCTTTGTTGAAGCCTTGGCCTTCTCTTCTCTGGTTTCACCCCAAATAAATCTGCAGCTTTTGATAGTGTCTCCATATAATTGACCTTTCTCTCAGAATGGACAGCTTTGTAATGAGAGCAAAAGAAAGGGTCATTTGTCTCAAAACTAGGGCACACAGCAGAGAATATAACGTGACGTTCAGGTTGCACATTATTAATGGGGAAGCTAATCTGCAAATTAAGGTCAGTTGATTATGCTGGCATGTTAATTTTCAGTTAAACAAAAACCTGCCAGTGAAAAATACTACTGGTCGATGAAGAAAAATAATTTTTAGAACACTGAGTATGTCCATGTGATCATGAGTGATAGCAGAACCAGCCTATGCATTAGTTTGCCTCCTCTGAATGAATGCTTGGAAGAGGTAATGGCATGGATGAAGAAAAACAAATTGAAACTGAATCCAGACAAGATTGAGATGCTTATTATCAAGGATCCTAATCTGGGGCCAGAGGTGTGTCAACCACTTCTTGATGGGATTTCACTCCCTCTGAAATACTGTGTTCACAGGTTCAGAGTGCTTCTGGATCTTTCCCTCCAAATGTCAGCACAGATAGATGTGATGGTCAGAGTTCCTGTTATCAGCTTTGGTTGATATGCCAACTGCTCCCCTTCCTAGAACTGGAGAACCTGAAGATGGTAGTGCATGCACTGGTAACCTCAAGCCTGGACTTCTTCAAAGCACTCTATGGCCTGAAACAGATGGGCCTTTGCAGTGCCCTCATCACGTGCGAGGGTTACCTGGTGGGTGGAGCACCCACACGCCCGGCAGCCCTCGCCCACCACACGGGGTGCGTAATGATGATGTCGCAGCTGCGACACTTCCAGACAGGGCAGGGCAGCTGCGACGTCATAACGACATCTCTCACACTTTTCAGCGTCGCAGCCACGCCGCAAAGAGGAGCCGCTTCCGGGTGCTCCTTTTTTTGCTCCGCAGGAGCGCCACACATTTTGGTTGCTGCGGCGCTCTTGCGGAGCAAAGAGAGGTGCTGGGGAGGCACCTCTTTCTGGCAGTGTGTAGCCCGCCTATATTAGGCTAACTTTGTACCAGAACTAGAAACTCCAACTGGTTCAGAATATGGCAGCCAGACTGATTACAGATACATCTAGGAGTGATCGCATCACACCAATGTAAAACTCCCTGCCAGTTAGTTTAATTTATTGGTAAAGTACTTTAATTTATTGGTATTGAATACTATGATGTTTTGATATCTATTTGGCTCCTAGTCTGGGTGATATAGCAATGCAAAAAATAAGCAAATACCAGTGAGGATTGTATCTTTGGCTACCCAACACATAGTCCTTTTATATATCTCCTCCATGTTGTGTGGTTCCACCCATATAATACTTGTTCTCCTGTTCCACTCAATTTCACTTTCTGCCTAAATCAAAGTGCAAGTCTTGGCACTGTATTTAGAAGAATGCATACATCTAAGCAATTTGTGGTTTAATTTTCTGACTGGATAAATATTCCACACCACTGAGTATACATATCAGGAGCAAAGAAATGACTGCAGTTTCACTTAGCATATAGGTAGGATTGAAAGAGGGGGGAAATAGAATGCATGCAAAAAACATGTTAGTCAAGTTGCTAGCTGCAAGAAACTGATCCTGGAATAAATAGGACAGTAAGGACGCAAGCAGAAAATTGTGCAGGACACAAAATACATCACAAGACAGACTAGTGATGCATCAAGTGTTTACATGATTTCATTTATTTGTGTCTTTTTATCTTTGGATTGAATAGCTTTTTAAATCAAAGAATTTAATGACCTTTGATATACTAATATCACTAATTGCAGTGACTTGTAATGTAAAACTTCTTTGAAATCAGATAGCATAGTACCATTTTGGGCAAAAATACCAATGGTGCAGAAAACCAACAGCGAATAAAATTTAACATTAGGCTGGACTGTAGGTAATCTAGAACATACCTGCTTCATCTGTGGTAATGGTGAGTTCATTGCTAGCCTCACTCTTGCCAATGCGATTTTTTGCATACATGCGGATATTGTAGGTAGAGGAAGCATGAAGGTCAATAATAGTAGCCTGGTTCAGTTGTGGAGAAACATCTTTGGTTCTTTGGACAGAATCCCAGGAGTCTATTAAAGGTGTGGAAAAGATAAACAATTTCTCTCTTTTTTTTGTTTTTTGTTTTAATCTGTTTTTCAAAAAGCAATACAACAAATAACACATTTCCAAGACTGACATCACTGATTTAAAAAATGCAGGCATCATTTTCCCCTTAACCTTTTCATTTTACTTAAAAACAACATGGAAGGCGGATTCTCACAGGAAAAAGACAGCCTTCAGTGACAACAAAATCCAGATACTATTTTGTGTAATGATACACAGAGACTATACAGAGGCCTCAGGAAAATTCATAAATGGAAATTCATGGTTTTGGTTTACATAGGTGGATGGGAAGAAATCCTTGACCTTCAAGATGGATCTGGCCTGGCACTCCAATTCATCTGGGATGTTATTGAATTTCTGAAGATATTTATGGAAGGGCTATCTGAAAGGCTATCCGAAGCAGCTGGTGATGGCTGCTTCTGGAGCAGAGACTACCTGAAGATAATTGAGGTGTGGGGAGAAGCTGCCAGTGAGTAATGATAGAATCATACCATTGTAGAACTGGGGTCATCTAGTCCGATCTCTAGCCCATGCATGAATCCAATGCTAAGACATCCCTGATAAATGGGAGTGGCACAGTGATTAAATGCCGGTACTGCAGCCACAAGGTTAGGAATTCGATCCTAGGGCTTCTAAGGTTGACTTAGCCTTCCATCCTTTCATTGGTCAGTAAAATCAGTACCCAGCTTGTTGGGGGCAATTAGCTTACAGATTATAAACCATTTAGAAAGTGCTGAGTTCGCTAATAAGTGATATAGAAATGTACATGCTACATACTAAATAGCCACCCGGCCTCTATCCAGGAGAAGCATGCAATGATGCTGCTGAAAAGTCTGTCTCAACAGAGGGGCAACACCTGCTCAATCTCCTTTTTCTTTGTGTCCTTTCAGCAAAATAACTTCTCAGACTGATGCTGTTGAGGTAGCAGTGTTCAGCTCTGAGAGGTGCAAGATGATGCTCACTATATGCTCACACGAAAGCATGGAAGAAGAGATGTACAGAAGGGAGAAAGGAAGCAAGATGAAGAAAGAAAGAAAGAAAGATGCAGTGTTCACTGCTGAAGTTAGTGCTTCTTTGAAGCCTGCCAAAGGCTATATCTCCTAATATGTCTCACATCTTTACTTCCAGTTAGTGGCCAATAGGTGTTGGTTTTAATCTTTTGTTGGGTTTCTGTCCCACAATGGTTGGATTTTATAGCACAATGTCTACATATTTCATCTACCTTCTAGCAAAATAACCCTAAATTCATTTCAGCTGCTTTGTCAAGAACCAGGACAAGGGATCCATAACTATCCCTCGTTCCCACACCCACACCAAAGTCAATCAAGCTTCATTTTTTACAGAGAATCCAAGATGGAGACAACCATTATCTTGTTAAGGAGGGTCAGCTGGAGGTATAGGATCTGACATCCTATGAAAGGGATATTTTGGATTATGTAGTCCAGATCAATTCAGGCTCTGTAATGTGGGATGATACTACATCATCCCTGAACAGACAAATATCCAATCAGTGCTTACACAGTTTCAGTGAAAGAAAAGCAGTATGTTCCAGTGGCAAAAATAGCATTAGGACAGCCCTACTGATCTGAAAAATCTATATCTCTGAAGTTTCTACCTTTTATAATAAATAATAATAAAATTTTATTTGTGTTTCCCCACCTCTCCCGATGGAACGAAGTGGGGTTACAGGCTATTAAAATCAGAATACATACAACAATCTTATAAAATACGAAAAATAAATATAACATCAATAGCTTATCAAACCATCAGACATCCAGGGGCAAGGGCAGAATATCACTGACAGATTTTAAATGTAATGAAATGTTATCTACTCTATTTTTTGTATAACAGCTTTTTAGATATTAGGAAGATGCTGTAATGTCTCTCCTTAATTTTATTGTCTTCAGACTAAACATACACAGCTCTTTCCACTGTTCTGATTTGGTTTCTAGAACCCTCAACTTCTTCGCTGCTCCTCCCAAGGCACCCTTTGATTTGTTAGTCTCATTAAAACTGGATAAGGCACTCCAAATGCAGCTTGACTAATGCAGAAGAAAGTGGAACTGTTTTGAATTCTGTGGTGCTGGTCCTGCCTAGTCAGCTGAGACAAACTGATGGCTTTAGCTCCCATTTGAGCTCTGACAGTGGGTCAGTGGCCCTTCATCATGCCTGTTTCAGCCCTTGATTGTTGTTAATCAGGATTAATTAAGACGTCAGTCACTTTGATCCAAGATGTATTATAGATGTGATAGATTTGTCCTGCATGAATATCTAGCCTACAAATTATACGAAAGGGCGTTACAGCAAGTAGCAGCAGGTCTCCTGGGTTTCTGGTTAAAAACACCCCATGAGTATTTATCTGTTCATTTCTTCTACAATATTGATTTGCATATGTATGCATGTGTTACTGAGCATGTGTATGCAGATATGTTTTTGTAAAGTTAGCAGTTGGCTACCTTGCAATCTGACAAAGAAAGATGGTAGAGAGCCAGCATGGCATAGTGGTTTGAGTGTTGGATTACAACTCTGGAGATTAGGGTTTGATTCCCAGTGTGGTCATGAAACCCACTGGGTAACCTTTGGCAAGTCATATGCTCTCATGACAAACCTGCTCTGAACAAATCTTGTCAAGAAAACCCCATGATAGGCCTTAGGGTTAGCGTAAATCAGAAATGACTTGAAGGCACACAACAACAACAACAACAAAGAGTAGAACTCAGAAACCTACCTACAGATGTTTTTGAGAATAGAAATGACATGCATAGACCAGTGCACCATTCAATTATTTCCACAAAGTGTTCAATCAGAGCTTTTAATCATTATGTATAGGCCCATAGGAAGAGTCAGTAGGTGCCATTCTGCTTTTTCTGGCCTTGCAATGACACATTATATGAGCAGAAATATAGACATGTCTCCAAATTATGAGTACAATTCCGAAAATGATTACAGAGTCGAGTGACTCACATTTGGAAATCCTAAAATGCTAAGATTTCCAAATTTGGATCATTATGAAAATATAAGCAAAATCTCTCAAGCACGTAGCACTTTCTCTCATACAAGCTAGTGCATTTCTTTAGATTAGAAATAATACTTGAATGGACTTCCAGGTATGGAAATGGCCAACTAACCTCTCTTTCATGAGAACCCATGAGAAAAAGAGTGGCAACAGCACTATCACCAGTCTGGAGAGAAGCTCCAACTGGTGACTTATCTCTGCTAGACAAGACAGAGTGAGCGGGGGACAAGGAGATCACCTACAAAAAACCAAAAACCTTGTTAGGCTCATGGGGATTGTGGCAGTTGACTGAAACCAAAGTAGGTACAGGGGCTGTGAGACAAATTCTTTCTTCTCATTCCTGATGGCAACCCTACATTCTTTAACTATCTTTGTACTATTAATGGGATTTATGGGATGAAGCTCAATCTTCAATCCAGTGGTTGTCATCAATGCCCGGTTGAGTAGTCTGACTTTCATATTAATGGATGAGATCATGAGGATTACAGCTAAGAAGTTTTAAGGCTACTGACTAAAGTTAGAAACTGTAATAAATATGGGAATAAAAGAAAAATAAAATTATTTGTGGATAAAGGACATAGTAACATGGAATTATGAAGAAACTTGGTATCCACTGGGTTTTGGTGACAGGACACTTCATGGATACCAAAATCTGTGGCTGCTCAAGTCTTCATTATGTTAAATGGTATAGTAAACTGGTGTCCCTTATATGAAATCAAGATTTGTATGTACAGTGATGTGTAAATCTACAGTGCTACATAAATAAAGCATAGTAATAATAATAATAATAATAATAATAATAATAATAATAATAATAATTTGCATCTGGGAATTTTTTTATGTTTACATTTCCAAGCTATGGACAGTTGAATCCATGGATACAGAATCCATGAATACAGAGGGCCTATAAGCTCATAAAGGTGGAATATTAATAGTTTTTAAAAATACTTTGTCAGTAAAAATGGATTTAAAAAGTGAGACTGATTTATTTTGAGAAAACAGAATTGTTTTGGCTTGAAGAGTTTCTTCATTGAAAACAGCCTGAGTAACATGAAAGCTTAATCACTGGGCTGTATTGTTATATCAGAAGAGTCACTGTAGAGAGAAAGATTAATTCTTTGTATGCCAAAATCTGGTGTAATAGAACAAGGACAAAAATACAGTCCTTGGACATGATTCTTATTCAGCAATATGGCAACAGATATTGCAGAAACTTAAATGGATAAGCAATGACTTTGAGAATTATGCAATGAGATTTAGACTGAAATTTGGGTTGGAGGAGGAGACTGAGGATGGGGAAATTGAATTCTCAGATGTGGAAATGGAGGAATTAAATAATCCAAGAATGGAAGAACGACAACGAGTCAGCTTGGAAATTGAGGAGAAAATCATGGATGGAGATTTGTTGTCAGTCTGAGGGACTTTAAAAAAAAAAAAAAAAGAAAAGATCCACAGGTTATTCTGGAGGAGAAGGTGGGTGGCATTTGTAATGATGCCAAACAGAGGAATGGCAAGGATTGTGAAGAAGATGTGTGGGATGTATTGAGAGGGGTGAGCAGATTAAGAATGTTTTCTTAATAGTTAACACAGTTAACACAGTTATGGTCATGTGTTGTCATGGCCAATGTGCAAATGTGCTTGAAGATGCAGAACTAATTAACATCCTTGAAATTGCACAGAACTGGCCTGGATTGAGTCATCCCTCTTCATTGGCTATTCCTTCTAGGGCTGATGGGAATTACAGATTGGGGAGTACATATTCTTCATCCCTGGTTTAAATGCTAACCACTGTATATCTGTTCCAGCTAATCAAATGAAAATCATGTAATAATTAGAGTTCTGATGGCTAAACTCCATCTGGTTTTGGTCCATGTCATGTTTCTATATGTTCCTTATCATATATCCATAGGTTTTTTTGGTTTGTTTTTGTTTTTGTGTAGGAGAGACTACATGGAAGATTTTGGAAGATACTGTTCAAAAACGTAACATGTTCTAGCTGTGATCAGAACAACTGTATCATTACCTTCAGAGCTATATGAGCCTCAGCTTTGACAAAGACCCCTGGGACAGAGCATGCTGCAATAATTTCCCTTGTGGAAAGGACCTTATCATACTCAATTTGAAGTTTATAAAGTGAAAATTTTGACTAAATGAAGCAAAATATGTACGATTCAGGCCTATCAAAGAAAGCCACTACAGTGAATTTTTTTTTAAATGAAAGACAGGTAACCTTTATTCTCATTAAATAAAAGAGCCTCTATATGTTACCATATTTAAATATTCAGAAAGCCTTTGTAAGACTTTTATCATTTAAAATTTCAAATGAAGGATCACTATGTTTAATGTTGCATCATATCAGCAACCCTCTGCTTAAAAAATGAACAAACTAGCATATAAAGGTAAAGATTTGTATTTTACTGTTAACATGTGCTATATGACAGATGTAGGGCTTTTGGACATATTCCAACATTTAAGTAATACCTGCAGTATGAAGTGGTACGGTCTTATTAAGACTGAAGCATATTCCTTTTATAAATATGTCATTTACTCTGAAATTTTGAGTGTGTGTGTGCGTGTGTGTGTGTGTGCATGCGTAAATCTTGAATAAGACTTGAAACAGGTCTGAAAAAACCTATTCCATCCAAAATAACACTCTCATTTCATTGATTTGCATCTCAAACCCTCTTATATACCATTTTGAAAGATTTGGCGGCTTGCTGTATTTACTACTTTGATGTCATAAACCTGACACATTCACTAAGAACAGATTGGAAAAATCCATACAACATGAATAAATATGGTAATTTCCCCCCTTCTTCTTTTTAATTTCATACTTTTGTGTAGGAAAAGCCTTCACAATTATACTTTTAAACAGCCGGTGTGCATGTGCATCTGTGTCTGTGTCTGTGCCATCTGAAAGTAGGCGACAATCACCTATTTACTTTGTATGCTGTGCCATCTGGTGGTCCTATTTCAAATCACATTTTTGAAACTGAATTCTTTACACTGTTAACAGTGCTGCTGTTCCTATTCCTAATATTACTATTTTCACTACCATTCTGCTGCTCTTAGATGTAATTACATTTATTAACACAGACTCTTGATTGTTCCAGAACTTCACATATGTTATCTCAATAATGCTTAGGATAAATGTCATTTATTAATTAGCAAATGCTTTCCATTGCATATTCCATTGTTGAAGAAAAGAGAAAGGTTGTTTGAAGCCACAAAGAGAGTTTATAGGTGAAACAAGTTTTTAACTTGTCCCTCTTAACTTGGTACACCCCACCATCTTTTAAGAAATGAAAGTTTTGCATCTGTTGTGTACTCAGCAAGCAAATAAATTTATACAGAAAAACAAAGGTTAAATCAATGACTTAATTTGTGCTGTTCCCCTATCATGACAAAGCTGTGTGATGTATGCTCAGCACATACAATGATAATTGATCAATTTATGGAAAGTAGACTTGCACTGGACCTCAAGGTAGCTAGTCTTCATAAGCTCAGCACTGGAGATGGATTGCCATTGATGTTGGCATGAGTGAACTCCCAAATATCATCTGGGGGCATGGGGTATTTGCACTATGTCCATCCTCCTTCCCTTGAGTCATTTTAGGTACATGAGAGGAAGCAGCAGAAAATCACTTCAGTCACTTTAGAAAAAAGCATCTCTTGGGCCTAAAATGGTTTTGGGGGGAATGTGGCAAATATGCTCCCTAGAGAGCATTTGAAAAGATTTGAGGGCAAAAAATATTTTGAAAAATGATTTTTAAAAATTCTAAAACCAATCTTTTGAGGGAAAAGTTCAATACTGTAACAGGGAAGGCCATCTCTGCTACTATGACAGTACTATGTCTCTTTATGCTCTGTTGAAAGAAACCCCTACCACGGAGAACCTGGCCAAGGATAATCAGTGCAAATGCTCTTGGACAAATGAGTATCACTCCCAGAAGAAGGTGTACTTGGATTTCTGTTCACTTGCAAGCACAAGGTCTATCAATCACCATCACTCTTATTGGTGAAGTGATTATGCAGACTCTGTTCTTGATCAATTTATCCTTGGTTACACGGTCTTGAGCTATCCCATGCTGAGCCTCCCAAATCTCCTTATATGATAAACCTGTTTCCCTGCACTGAGGCAGCCTCACAGCTATGTGCTCTAAACAGCCTTTTTAATATCACCTTGATATTAAAAAGAGGGGGGTATGGGGAGGCTAGACCTTGGGGTAACACTAATCAGAATGACTGATATTGAACTACACAGACAAGTAATCTAATTGGTATGAGAAAGATTAGTACGTTCTTTAAAAAGTAAAGGTAGTTCCTTGACATGAAGGTCCAGTCATAACTGATTGCAGGGGGCAGTGCTCATCTCTGTTTCTAAGCCGTAGAGCCAGTGTTGTTTGAGGACTGCTCTGGTGGTTATGTGGCCAGCATGACTCCACCAAAGGCTGTTACCTTCCCACTGAGAAGTGGTACCTATTAACCTACTTGCATTTGCATGCCTTCAAACTGCTAGGTTGGCAGAAGCTGGGACTAGTGACAGAAACTCCATCATGCAGCACCCAATACATTTCCTAAAAAACCTTGCTTAAAAGGGTTTTGTTTTGTTACGTATTATTCTCACATATATTTGGTTAACCAGTCAGTAATTTAGCTATACCACTGTCCAGCTTGAAAATAGAAGGGTATAGGATAAGTATAAGAAAATACTGTGTATTGATACTCATGTGTAAGTCTAGAAATTTTAGTCAAAAAATTGACCCAAAAAAACCTAAATTGACTTCTCCACGGGTCAATGTAAGTATGGTACTTTAACATTTATAAAAGAAAGGAACCATCCCCAGGTGAAAGCCAAGAGTGGAATCTGTCATGGCAGCACTGGCCCCCTTATATTTTCTCATCCATCAAGCTTTTAGTGTGAGCACAAACAGTTTTGCCAACTGGAATTTTGTAAGTTATTTGGCATCGATTTCCTTTGTTTCAGCCTTTGGATCATTTGATATATGCCCCTATGTTTTACCCTCGATTTATCCACGGGTCATATCAAAATCCATAATTTGGGCCACAAAACCTGCCCTTGACTTATAAATGATATCGAACTATACTCGAGTATATACAGTAAACAACATGTGCCACCAGTCTTACAAAATGCCTGTAATAATAAATTGGGATGCACAAAGGCTGCTTGTAGTTAAAACCAAAGGGGGGGGGGGAGCAAATTACTTTGCATAAAGTTTTAACAGAATACTTAACTATGTTCTAAAATAAAGTGAGCAAAGGTAAGACCCTCTCCCTTTTTAAACAAACAAAACAACCTATCTAATCACAAAAAACAGAAATTAGAAAACCAATAAATAATACCAGCTTCATCTTACCAGACTTGTTCTTGCATTCTATATCATAGCCTGTAATCGGACTGTTTCCATCAAATCCCATGGTCCATCTGAGGGCAATGCTGCGTGCTCTCACTTCTCGGATTTCAATTTCTGGAGGATCTGGGGGTTCTGGATGAACAGAAAAACTTTGCTTTAGTCCAGAGAAGAGAATAGCAGGTTAGCAACAGCAATTAGAACAGTATTGAAAAAATAGCTCATCCACAATAAAATCACTGGCCACTTCTTTTACTGACCAAATATTAGACCTACTCACCCCTCCTGCTAACATTCTGGACATTAGGAAAAGCTTATATTTAATGTAAGAGATGTATTTTTTTCACAACATAATGTTATTTAAGATTCTTTGTGCCTCAATTGTAGCAGTGCTCCATGTTATTATTTCAAAACAGTACAGTACTTGCTCTTTCCAGAGTAGAATAAGGCTCTAATATTCAAATTTCAAGGGGAACTGCATATTGTAAACATGAATGACTCAAGAAGATAATGCTTTTAAAACTGATTTTATTTCTCTCTCTCCCTTTCTCCTTGCTCTCTCCTGCTCTTTGTGAGAAAAGTGAAAATCCCAGCCCTTTCAAATATAATTTTTTAAAAGGCCTACAATGCAGTTAATGTTGCTAATTTTCCCCAAACCACCATTTTACACATGCACAATCTTTGTGGTTAAAATGGTAGAAATGTGTATGTATGGGTGTAGGAAAAGGGGAATGAGAAGCGATTCTGATCTGTACTGAGTATAGTGCACTGAGTGTAGCATCAGTAGTAGTCTCTAATGAGTAGTTATTCCAGTTTAATGACTAACCAGAATAAAATACTACAAATCTGCACACAAGTACTAAGACAGCTCCATGCTTCTGGGACAACAGTTACTGTGAAAACCTTTGTTATGGACTACAGTTCTACTGTAAATCTGCCCAGTTTGTTGAGCCATTGGATGCACCTTTCTGGTAAGTAGGAACTGGTGAAAACCTGCAGCTATAGAAAACTGGGGGTTGGGAGGAAGGTTGTTTGTGAGTCCTGAGTGGAGCTGGCATCTTATATGTAAGCTCCAAGGCATACAAGCATGTGAGCAAGTGTGTGGTATGCTGAGCCAGCAGAGCCCGTTGGCTGATTTCTGCTGCAGCTCAACATTTGACAGGGCATTACCTCAGCCATTCCAGAACCTGCTGATCCCCTGCCTGATTACGGTTCCCCTCAGAAATTTGGTAGGGGCTCCTGGCCTGAGGGCATACTTGCTGCTGGAATTCAGAATGCAAAAATATATACTGCATTTGTTTGCAGAAGCATTTGATGGATTACACATGAAATATTTTGTTGCTAAATATAATGTTGGTGCACTATTTCTTCTGCAGCAAGAACATCAAATCAAATGCTCTTGTATTACTTCACCTCGTTTACACTGCTTCAAGCCTGAGGCTACTGAACGGAGGTTAACAGCACACTCTTATACATGTTTACTCAGAAGCAAGTCCTATTGTGTTCAATGATGCTTACTTCCAAGCAATTGTGCCTAAGGCACACTTCTCAAATATCCTAAACTACATTCTTATTAATGAAGAAGAAAAGTTGATTTAATCTAATCTAGGGAATACCCATATGGATGTTGCCAAAAAGCACTTGCTCAAAATCACATCAATAGGGCTTTGCATCTATGTACTGAGCAACACACAAGCCATCCACATTGATGGTGATGCATGTCTAGGATGGTTACTGTGGTGGTGGGCAAACATTGAATTTATAAGGGATGACATGTTAATTAAATATGAAAGCAGGCATGTAGACCCCCAAAGAAATCCATGCTCTTTTGGCTTTCTTTCTGTGTGATCTAACATACAAACAGAGCCTATATTTCCCCACACTAACAATTTTTTATGCATTGTATTGGTTTTTAGCCTAATGCAGATTTAAACTAACTTAAGTCTATATATAACTTATTCCTTACTTATCTAAGTATTTCTGTTTTATTAGATCCCACAGAAATAGGATAGACTGTGTTTGAAACTCTAAAAGAGTTCTAATTTCTGTCAGTTATAGCTATGGTTTTTTTTTAGGGACTAGGAACCCTCCCCCCAACAGATTTCTAAGCATGGCATACACTTACTGTACTACAATAGCTGTGTTTTTTTTCCTTATGTTGTCCTCTTCCTACCTTGCACAGTGAGCTGAATTATTCCACGGTCCTCTCCATATGAATTGATGGCATGGCAGGAGAAAAAACCAGAGTCTTCTCGCACAGTTGGTAAAATCTACATTGCAGATTGAAAAAGAAAATATATTCAATAGGAAACATTGAAGTGAAACCATCTTTTCAAACAGAATGAATTTCAGTATTCAGTCTAACACAGAGATTTTATACAGACCATAAGCCACTCTGCAATCACATTAGGTACAGGTGTAATTTGAACTCATAATAAACACACAGCAAGGCTGAAAATACATGGCCCCAAACCAAAGCCGTAGGACTGGAAAGAGTTATTGGACTATGACCGAGGGACCCAGATTCAAATCTTCTCTCAGTCATAAATCTCTCCAGGGAACCTCAGTCCTGTCATCAAGGATGCTGTTAGACTACAGAGATGTAGAATTATGAGTCAACTTTAAGTGCCATGGCTATACTCTATGAAATCCTGGGGTTTGCAATTTAGGAAAAGATATTTAGAATTTTCTGCCAGAGAGTTCTAATACCTCAGCAAACTATAAATCCTAGAATGTCACAGGATGCAGCCATGACAGTTAAAGTGGAATTGTGGTGCTTTAATTGTATTGTGTAAAAAGGTTGCAACACTCAACTTAACTTTAAAGGATTTTTGGGTATAGAGGTGGGATGTATGCCACTCTGATCTCCTTGTACAAAAGGTGGGAGATATGTGAAACAACTAAGTCAAACCCAGGATAAACTAATGTGGAAATACTCTTCTTTTATTTATCTCACACTACTCTCTATAGGAAAGCCAGCCCTTGAAATGATTTGAGTATTGGACTAGAACTCTGGGAAATTAGGGTTAAAATCCCCAATTGACCAAGAAAACCCATTTGATGATCTTGGGCAAGTCACATTCTCTCAGCCTTATAGGACAGCAATGGCAAACTAATAGAATCATAGAAAAATAGAGTTGGAAGAGACCACAAGAACCATCCAGTCCAATCCCCTGCTATGTAGGAAATCTCAATCAAAGCATACCAGACAGATGGCCATCCAGTCTCTGTTTAAAGACCTCCAAGGAGGGAGATTCCACCACTCTCCAAGGGAGTATGTTCCAATGTTGAACAGCCCTTACTGTCAGGAAGTTCCTCCTAATGTTGAGGTGGAATCTCTTTTCCTGGAGCTGACATCCATTGTTCTGGGTCCTAGTCTCCGGAGCAGCAGAAAACAAGCTTGCTCCCTCCTCAATATGACATCTCTTCAAATATTTAAATAGGGATATCATATCACCTCTTAACCTTCTCTTCTCCAGGCTAAACATCCTCTGGACAAATCTTGCCAAGAAAACCCCATGATAGGATTGTCTTAGGGTCACATACGTCAGAAACAATTAGAAGGCATGCAACAACAACAACAACAACAACAACAACACTTTATTTCATTTCCATGACAGTATTTCACTCACTGGACTATGCAGTTCAGAAGGCAGACTCCTAAGCAGGCGACCAGCAGACTCTCTTTCATATACAGTGCGCCCGCGCCATACATGGGTGCACCATATGCGGACTTGAGCATATGCGCTCAAGCTGAGGCGCGCGCGCAGGGCAGAAGGGGTGGCGCGTCCCATTCAATTGAATGGGCGCTTACGCCCCACACGCGCCCGCGCCGCCGCGCACGAGCCCCATTGTTTCCAATGGGGCTCGAGCATAGGTGGAATTCGCCTTACGCGGCGGGATCCGGAACGGATCCCCCGCGTAAGGCGAGGACGCACTGTAGTCATTTTCTGGGCCAACTCTGTGAAAACATTTGCTCTTTTCTTGCTAGCCAGAAAAGCTAAGTCTGCTCTCCCAGAATCAATATAATTGACTGAAATGTCTTAGGACCTTATCACACTGACAAAAAAACTGATTGCTCTCTGACAGAATATAGTTGCCTTTTGGGTTGCTACCGGGGATTATTGTGTGTAGTTAGCTGCCAATGCCACTGGGCAATTGCAACCCAACTGCATTCTGGGTCCCAGGCACGCTTTAGAGACTGGTTTTCCAAGCCGGGAGCTTAGTTCTAGATGTTCTGTTTAGTAGTACTTGACCAAATATAACATACCTGAATGACAAATACAACCTTCTAATGCTGTCTGTTCTTTTGAACATATAAACCACATGTATTTTATTTCATGTACTATGTGGTTTATAAGCTGTTGTATTAATATCATTTGTTGTTCTGTACCTTCAAGTCATTTCCAACTTCTGGTGACCCTAAAGCCTATCACAGGGCTTTCTTGGCAAGACTGTTCAGAGGGGCTTTTCCATTGATTTTCTTTTGACCTGAATTTCTGTGGCTGGGTGGGGATTCAAACCCTGGTTTCCCAGAATCCCAGTCTAACACTTAAACAACTACAGCACACTACATTACGTGTAGTTGTGGGAATCAAGTGGTCTTCCAAATGTTACTGCACTGCAAATCCCAGCATTCCTTATCACTGACTGTGCTGCTAGGGCTATGGGTCTTTCAGTCCAACAACAACTGGAGCACCACTTAGGAAATGCCTTTAGGAGTTGGGAAGCAATTAGTTGGGCTGAATCATCCCCTTAGGCTAAAAGTGAAAATGTTTATGATTGTCCAAATGGACATGTGGTGGAAATGGATCATGAATGTGCAGTGAAACACGAACAGCCAAGAGGTCTAAGGGCCTAAATGGGAAATGGTTGTGGTGGGAGGATATGCAAAGAGGATTAGTGTCTGCTAATTGGTGATCATTGTCTGCTGGGAAAGCCCCTGACCCTGGGTGGTTTCTCATTTTTATTTGCTGAGTCTTGATTTTGCTATTTTTCAGGACTGGTAGCCAAACTTTGTTCACTTTAAGGGTCTCTTCTTTCCAGCTGAAATTATTCAGATGTTTATTGATTTCAATGGCTTCCCTGTGCATTCTGACCTGATAATTGTTGGCATGGTCCAGAATTTCACAGATTAACATGGAAATCACTCCTCCCTATCCAGGGTTACATAGTATACATACATACATACATACATACACACACACACCTCTCTTCCATGCCAGCATTCTCTGAAGATGCCAGTAACAGATGCTTGTGAAACATCAGGAATAAGCTCTCCTAGAACATGGCCACATAGTCCAACCCCCCCCCCCCCCCCCCGCCAAAAAAACCTATGGATGTCGGCCATGAAAGCCTTCATTCTGTTAACACACTGGCCAACCACATCCCTAGGGGAAGCCTACAAGCAGGATATGAACACAACTATATCCCTCCATCTCATACTTCCTGACAATTGATATATAAAGAAAGAGCCCTGTCTGATACTGCAGGTGTTATATAACCATCTTGACTAGTAGTCATTAATGGCCCCATCTTCCATGAATCTATTTAATTCCATTTTAAAGCTACACTGTTTTGAAGTTTTGTTAACCACAATTGCCAGCAGTGAATTCCAGTTTATGTGCTGTATGGAGGAGTACTTCCTTTTAACTGTGCTGAATCTCCCATTGTTTAGGGTGAATGGATAACCTAAAGTAGGTTTATGGAGATTATCACATGGAGGCTTACCATTGATAAAATGTGGCTAAATCGTTCAAAAACCACAATGGTGTGATCACCAGTCATGCTTGTTTCCTGTGATTAAATTGTCAGGGAGGAGTCCTGTTCCTCTCCCATCAACAAAGTGTTCACGCAGCAGCCATTTCTCCAATAACGGGAACTTCTGTTATTGGAGAAATGACTGTTGCATGATCGCTTTGAAGATGGGAGAGGAGCAGGACACCTCCCTGATGATTAAATCATGGGAAACAAGTTTGACGGGCGATCACACCATTACAGTTTTCAGACAATGTAGCCACGTTTTACCATGGAAAGCCTCCATGTGATAATCTCCTATGAAAGAGGAAGAAAAGCTTCATATTTCTTGCCATCATACCACAAATAATTTTATACGTCTCTAATTTCATTGGTGAATGATGTCCTTCAGGTGTTGTGGACAGAACTCTACACAATTTTCCAAGTGGGATCATACCACAGGTTGATTTTAAGACCAGTATGATTTATTTTACATTCATTTTCTAATTATGTTCACAACAGAATTTGCACACACTGCAACTGCATCCTCTTAAGAGGGCTGATAGTGTACTTATTCCTTGACAATGTCCATGTGATTATTACTAGACCATGGAGTTTATCGTACTGGCCCTGAAACGGGCCCAGTGCGTTCTAAACGTGCACATGCACGGGCATGCACAGAATGAGATGGGGCTAAGAACCCCATTTTATTGCACGCTGGAATGCCACCTTTGCCGCCGGGTGTTCCAGTTCTGTCCCCGTTCCGTCCCAGAGGGTGCCATTTCTGAGAACTGTTCTAAAGCATTATCAGAAATGGCACCCTCTGGGACAGAACAGGGACACAACTGGAATACCCGGCTGCAAAGGCAGTGTTCTAGCGTGTGATAAAATGGGGTTCTTGGCCCCATCCCATTCTGTGTGTGCCCATGCGCGCATGTTTAGAACACATTGGGCCTGTTTCAGGGCCAGTACAATAAACTCCCATGTCATGTTGTGTCCCTTTATAAGAGGTTAGGAATCTGCAGGCAAGGAACTTGCTGGTAGACCCTGGGGTCAAGCAGACCAGCAGCTTGGAGCGGCCTACGGCCACTCCAGTGCTGGTTGCTCCCCATTCGATGTGGGACCACAGCATTCAGATGCTGAAGTCCTGAGGCCAGCTGCCACTGCAGTGTACAACAGACCACTGGCAAGGAGCATTTTTTGTGCTCCTTTTGCAGCCACGTTTGGACTGCCTTAACCAACCATGGCATTGCTTCCGCCCAATCCAGAGGCCTGTGTCACCTGTACGCTATGCCCCTAGAACAGCCTGAAGGCAGCGCTTTTGGCCCATCTGTTTCAGGCCCCTAATTCCCATCAGCTTCATTCAGTGCAATCAATGACCATGGAGGATGGGGATTTTAATCCCAAAATATCTGGAAAGTCACAAGTCCCCCAAGCCTGCTTTAAACAATCCCTGTGCCTTATTAAGAGAGAGAGAGAGAGAAAGGTTAGCCTCTCCTTTGATAGAATATATCTGAAATATCGTCAGGTGATCACAATGGACACAACCTTCTGAGGTCAGGTGTAAGGAAGTGTGATATGTATAGCTGTTAGTAAAGGATACAAAATCTGAAACACATAACTATTTGAGTTAGTCCAAGTCATGATTAACAAGCATATACTGTACCAGGTATCATACATCACCTGTAGAGTTGAGATCACTTCATCACCCACTTCCTTTGTAGATACAAGATAGCGGGACATTTCAGGATTGATTATTCTGTCTTCTTTCTCCCAACGGACTATGATGGGTTTTTCTCCATGAGCTGTGCAACTCATCTCTTTCTTTTGACCCTGTGTTGCCAAAGTTGTGTTTGGATAGGAGGTTATCATAGCAGGAACTAAAAATAAAAATAATAAATTCAGATTAATAACTCAGTACAGATGTGAGAAGGGGGTGCAATAATCCCATACAAGAGGTCTCACTAAGCAGCTGCACTTTTACACATATCCACTGAAGAAAGACAACAGAACTACATAGTATAGTAAAGCACTAACCTTTTTTCCTTTAAGGAAAATAAGCATTTATAAGGCATGTGGATAAGCCTTTTTAAAATGAATTACATTAATTGCTATTTTCAAATGCTAATGTTTAGTGGCATGACCTTTTCAGATGTCAGAGTTATTGATGCTTACATATGACAATATGTCACCATACAGTTCTTCTCTGTAGAAAGGTTTCTGAACCATTGCAAACTGATTTTCCAGCTATCAAGATTGTACAGTCAGGCTTTCACTTGAAGAAGTGGTTCTCATCTGGAGAGCATGAAAAAAAGAACCTTGGGAAGGATACACTAATGTAATAACTGCTAGGAACAGTTCTGAATATCCACATTCTCTGTACAATCAAGTTTCCTAACCCTGTGAACAACTGTACAGTCAGTCAGCCCTCAATTTACATGGGGGATCCGTTCTGCCCCCCCCCCCCCATAAAGCAAAAAGCACATATGCTCAAGCTCCATTGGATAGACTGGGGCTTGGGCTCGCCGCACAGCTGGGAAGAGTGCCCCATTGTTTCTATGGCCAGGCAGCTTCAGCTTCAGCTGAAAGCTACCTATAATGAACAATGCATATGGCACAGGCTCACTGTAATCACATTCAGATGAATATGGTTAAATGTCTTCACCAAACCATTGCCAAAATGGAGAGATGGATGTTAGAGGAGATAGGCTAGCATGCAAGTCCTCCACACCTACAATTTTTGAACAGCTAAAGATGCCTTAAGGGTTCCTAGGATGAAAATGTTCCACAAAACAACACAGCCATAGAAACAAAGAATCATACAGTTGGGAAAAGCCTCATAGGCCATTGACCCCAACCCACTGCTTAATGCAGGAACTCTGGCTAGAACACCCCCAAAAGGTAGCTGTCCAGCCTCTTTTTGGATGATATTCAGAAAAAGAGACTCGATCACCTCTGTAGGTAATTGGTTCCATTGCAAAACCACTCTTACTATCAAGACATTCCCTCTAATGTTCACTCAAACTCTACCTCATGTTACATGAGGTAACCTGGACCTAGTCTCTGGGACAGCATCCTCTTCTCTGTGGCAGCTCAGAAGTCTCAAGGGGTAGTGATTCTCCATTAAAACAAGGTTCAAAGACTTCTCTGTGTTAACTTACCACCCTCAACATAACATCCCCAAAGGGGTTTTAAAGAACTGGAGATAGAATTTCAGCCACTTCAAGGTTGATTCTGCTCACATTTGCAGGTGGGTTGATTCAGCTCACATTCAGGCTTGGGAGGGACCTTTGGAGCTTGCCTACACCTGCCTTAAAGTATATAATTTTTAAAGTGGACTTTTCTCCCTTGAGAAATGATTTTATAACTTCTATTTAATCTAGTGATCAGAAACTACTTCCCACTGCTATATCAATAGATGATACTGTTTAAAGAGTTTATTCACAATTTTCCCATTTGCATTTCATCCTTAATCTGACACAAGTGCCTTCTAACACTTATGGGAGATCGATAACATCTCTATGGTCAACTCCGCCCCCCCCCCCAAAAAAAAATTTGGAATAAATGGACAGAGAGGTGAAAATAGCTGGTAAAATTTCAAAAACTCTATTGCAAGAACTCAGTTTTCTTTAGCTCAATCTGGAAAAGCTCTTGGTTATTTAAGGTTAGAAAGTGCAACCATTTTGCATGTCACATAATCATAAGTCATTTTATTTTTAAAAAATGAACGTGCTTTTTAAATAAAGAAATTATGGGGGTGGAGGGCTGCATTGTGAATTTTGAGTGGTACGTTGCACATTTGCAATGTCAGAGTGAGAACAAGTTTTTAACACAGGGTCTGTGTTAAATGCCTGTACTGCAGCCACTCACTCAAAGCACAAGGTTGCGAGTTCAAGACCAGCAAAAGGGGCTCAAGCTTGACTCAGGCTTGCATCCTTCCAAGGTCGCTAAAATGAGTACCCAGATTGTTGGGGACAAGTTAGCTCACAATTGTTAGTTAGATACTGCTTAGGCAGTATGAAGCGGTATATAAATGAAGCTTGTTTGTTTGTTTGTGTAGGCACTCTTATGTTTCCCATGTGATTTATAATTCCCATCAAGTTCAGCCAGCATGGCTAGTGATCAGGGATTATGGAAGCTGTAGTCCAACATCTGGAGGGCATCAGGTTGCTTAACCTTTATTCATTGGAATTCTGGAGCCTGTAAAATAAATAATCTTGAACCTTACAAAGCAGCATAGAATTAATAAAGCCTAGCATCTGCCCCCCAAAAATCATGTCTGCTGGCTTCTTACAGTTATATAATTTTTTCTTTGATTATATGTATCACCTAAACATGTGTTTCCAAGATAGAACTGGTCTTATGTGCTGCTTAGCGTTAATAAGAATGACAACATTTCAAAAGCTTGGCAGCTCTGCTGGCTCCTTGTGATATGATTGAATGTGTCAGGGTAAAGACTGTGAACATTTAGAGTTCATATCTTATTCACTTAGAAGCAGTTTCAGGTCACATTATAGGAAAAGGAGGTGATTTATTTTATGTGACAACTATGAATTTTAATCAAAAGGCATATTCAAAATAAAGTCTGGATGATTTTTTTCCTCCTGAATTCTCTATAGGCTTTTCCTTTGCCGCGGTTTTCTTTCTCATGAGAACTCTTTTCATGTTTGTACATTACAAGCTGCTCTCTTCAAACACACACACACACACCAGACCTGCAGCTGCTTAGATTTCTCATTCCCTCTCTAGTCTGAAGGAGTTCTGAAGTAAATGGCATTTGATTCCCCATGCTCATGTGTACACAATTTTCCATTTTGCCTAAGCGAGCCTCGAAATAATCAACGGAAAGAAAACAGAACAGCGGAAGGCAAACCACACTGTCCTCAGCAGTGATTTTACTGTAGATCTTCCTGAGAAATGGGGCCAGTTTGGAAAATTGCTTAGCAAGATCAGAACTAGACCAGCAGTCAAAAACAACTAATCATGAACAACTCTCTATTATCACAGAGAGAAGATCTTTCCCATTCATTTACTGGGAAGGAGGGCTGCTGAGCACAATTTAGCTGAGGATTAAATTAAATTTAAAAATATGAGATTTACTTAAATTCTGTTGCAGCAGAAAGGAGAGCAAGATAGTCAACTAATGCCAGTCGAAGGAGTGCAGTGGAATATGTCCTGACAAGGGGACAAAACTGGATCTGAACAATTTAGTATGCAATGTAAACATAACTTTTTATTTTATTTTATTTTATTTTATTTTATTTATTTTATTTATATATTTTATGTATTTATTTATTTATTTATTTATTTAATATTTATATTTATTTTATTTTACTATGTTTGGATCATGAAGGATAGAATTAGTTAGGGACCAACGAGAAGTTATTAGCATGTAGTGTGGGTTATTCTTACCTGATATAGAAACAGATGCACAAAGCTAGCAACTTGTAGCATTCAATATTTTTTGGGGGTACAAAAAGTGAGTAATTAAGTTCTTTAATCTTTATTTTCCCCCGAGACAGTTCATTCACTACTTACATAATGCATGGTACCTATGTTTCACCTGCTTTGTATTACGTTTATTTGGTGTAACTGCAGCAACACACTCAGAAGTCAAAAGTAACTAGTGACAAGTTGTAATTAGTTCCTGTGTCTATTAACAGAGGTATAACTATAGTACATTATAGCTGGCATTCTGTATTGTGGTTATGGATTCATAGTAGAAGAGTAAAAGGAAACAAGGTACCCCATGCTGTTGATGGTCCAAAAATTTTATTATCTTAAAAAGCCCAACACATTTCAGCCTTGTCACCAATTGGTCTTCTTCAGGGGCTATTACCAGAAATTTCTGGAGTCATAGTTTGCACTCTCAACAAAGTGGACACTGAGTATTAGAAGAAAGGGCCCTGAAGAAGGCCAATTGGTGACAAGGCTGAAATGCATTGAGCTCTTTAAGATAATAAAGTTTTTAGGACCAACAACAGCACAGGGACCATCATTTCCTTTTACTCTTCTACTGTGAATACATACTTTCCAGTTTTTTGATCCTGGATTTATAACATAGAGTTACAGATCCATAACTGCTCTGTATTAACTACACAGTCAGAATCATGGCACTATTGCCATGATTGTAAATGTCCCCCCCCCCAACCTATTTTACCAAGCATCAGCCACACCAAAATATGGAAGGGTTCTCAGATGGTGATTGGGGCACAGGAGGATGATGTTCCTACCCACTCCACCAGTGAATGGGGCTGTAACAATTAGAAGTAGGACCCCATGTTATGATGCAGCTAAGGTCCCACTTCCAGCTTCTAGCTGAGTAGGACTGGGATCCCTGGAGACCATCAATCTGAGCTTCCATCACACATTAGATTTGAATTCTCTTTCTACACCAACGCAATGGGGCATTGCTAGGGTTGCATTTGCACTATCTGTCTCTGACTCTGCAGGTGTCCTCCTCATTGAAATTGCAAATAAAAGGCACATGAAAGGAGTGTGGAAGAGGTGAAGGCTTTATTTTAAGGCTTCCTGTAAAAGGCTTTATTTTAAGCAAGAAATCTATGGTGAGTTACAAACCGCTGAAAAGCATCGACCTGCACCCGCCTCTTTCCTCACTGGATTGAGGCCTCAGCGGCCAGAGCGGCAGCAGCTGAGGCCCCGATCCACCGCTTTCCAGGCCACGGGGAAGTGGCAAAAGGCCCTTTCCCGGCAGCCTGGAAAGGGGTGTCCTTGGGGCTTCAAGCCCCAAGGACACCCCGTGGTGGCGGGGAGGAGGAGAAAGGGGCCGCTTGGCCCCTTTCTCCCTTGCGTCACTGGGTGCAGCCATCTAAAGGCTGTGCCCAGCGACACAAGACCAGGAAAGAGCTCCGTTTCGGAGCTCCTTCCTGCACGGACGAAAGGGCTCATTAAGCGCCATTGCGCATTCATGACGCCATCATGGTGGCCCCCATGTAGATGGGGCACCGCCATCTTGTACGTCCTCAGGACATATTAGGCTTGGGGGCGTCAAGAAGTGATGCCCCTTTTTAAACCTAGGACGTCCTGAGGACGTCCCTTATGGCCGTTTGTAACGCGCCTACATTTGCAAAATGTATCTCTCTTCATAAAGAGGCACCTTCCCCCAGGTACACCTATAAAAGTAAACCCTTATGTGACTAGCTAAATATTCCGCATCTGCTCACAGTGGCAAAAGGTTATCATATAGTTCATTGTGCTGTCTCATGCTCTACTTTAAGCTACTGCCTTCTGTTCATATGTAAATGCTAAAGTGAAGATGTAGATGAGAAGAGATTGTATGTTGCACCCCAGACTGGTGAATTATAACTTTCAAAGTTTTTTTAAAGTGTATTTTGCACCACAAATCCATGACACATTCAGTTTTTAAAAAATAAAAGTAATTTAAAGCATTAAATTAAACTGAGCAAAATTATGCTCAAAATTCTACAACATAAACTCTAACCATACATGGAGAGCAAAATCCTAGAGGTCCAAGCGCCATTCAGGAAAGGAAGAGGCATCAGGGACCATATTGCAAATATATGATGGCTAAAGGAGAGCACCAGGGAATTCGAAAAGAAAATCAGCATGTGCTTTATGGACTATAGCAAAGCCTTTGATTCCCTTTGCATAGATCATGAAAGGCTATGGAAGGCCCTTAAAGATATGGGAGTACCAACACATCTGATACTCCTGATGTGATGTCTTGTTCTCAAGACAAGAGGCTACAGTCAGAACAGTATTTTCCAGGAAAATACAAACAAAAACAGAGTCTGTTGATTTGAGAGAATATGGCGACTGTTTAAAAAATCTTACTATTTTTTTAAAAATTAAAATCTTCTGAAATTATTTGTTGCTTCCATTGGGTGATACAGGGAAGAAAAAGCACAAACAAGTAAAATTCTATTAAAAATGCAAGCTTCTAAATCAGGAAATATTTTATGAATATGAGGCTGTCATGGGACTTAGGTTTTAGAGTTCTCTGAAGGAACATGTGTAAAAGATCTTCCCAGGGGAAGAGAAACAGATGCTAATTGAGGTATTGATGGTCTTAAATGAAGCAGAAAGGCACTAAGAAAGCACAATTGCAACCAAAATGAATGCTACTGAGTAAAGCATGCTGGGGCATTAATGTTTTTCATTCATTGCCCATTCATGCAAGTAAGTGTCCTTTTAAGCACAGCAATCTGGACCAAAGCAGCCTACTCATATCCTAAAAATAATGGAATATGCTCTCTGATATATAAATAATGGAGATCTCACTGAATAAGTGCAGTATTGTGCTTTGGGGATGTGTTTGTATATTCACAAATTTCAGATGTTTCAGCATTAGACTTTCAGGGTTGCTTTCTTGAATCAAGAATCCCTCTTTATATATACACCACATCTATGTCCTTGATAATATAATTCATATGCAATGCTAATGTAATCCAGAATGTCTATTACTCCCTGATTCTATATTCACAGTTGTTAAAATAGCTTAAAAATCACATCCGCCTGCTTTGATAGGAAACATGAAGCATGCATTCATCACTCTAATTAGAAATGTAGTAAGATAAATAGTATTTACGAACAGTTAGTCACAGTGGCCTAAACTCAATAACTAAACCCAGCTAGTATAGATGCATTGAACCACTTGCTGAATAGCAACACAACACCTTTTTAAATGTCATTGGTTCACTGGGACTACTCTAACTGGGACACACAATTGGATTTATGTTATTAAAAGACCTTAAAAATGTGGCAATTTGTAGAGAATTTTAGGGATCAAATTGGACAACTTTCTCATTGTCTGTGATGGTTTTACTGACCTGAAAAGGTACTTTTTCTCTTTCTATTGCCAATGACACATTGATCTTTGAATGGATGTACAAGAAAGATGTGTCCTTTGAATCTTGGAGGCATTTGGGCTGCAGAATATCCTCAAATTGCTATTTTGGGTACAAATATACTCTCCTTTCTCTTTCACAACAATGAAAGTGGGACCTTAATATATTTCCATAAATATATCCTGTTTTATCATAAAGTATCATAAAGTACATGACTAAAACTAGCACTCATTCATGATGATTATGGTGATGATGTTTCATTGAGGTATAACTTAGATCAAAACACATAAAACCACATAAACATATTAAGCTAAAACATATAACCATAGGACCCATTAAAATAATCCAGCATAAAATTAAAATATCTGCATTTAAAATTCATAGTATAAAATTTACTGAGTAGGCCTGCTGGAAGAGATAAGTCTTTAATACAGTTTTAAACTCAGACAGCATGTTTAGCGGTCAAATCTCTTCTGGCAGATCATTCCACAGTCTAGGGGCAACCAATGAAAACTGTCTCTGTGTGACAGTTGCCAGTCTAGTTCTGGGGTGAATTACATGGGAAGAGATGATCCTGTAGATAACCTGGACCCCAACCATGTAGGGCTTTAAAGGTAATAACCAACACTTTGCACTTTGCTTAGAAACTAATTAGCAGCCAGTGGAGTGATTTTAATATTGGTGAGCTATGCTTTCTCCTAGATGTATCAGTGATCAATTAGTTCAAACCATGTTTTGAACTTATTGAAATTTCTGATACAAAGGTGGCCTGGTGTAGAGCGCATTGCAAAAGTCCAGCCTTGAAGTTACAGCATGTGCTCTAACATCTTTAGGTCTTCCAATTCAATGAAGAGGTGCAGGTGGTGTATCAGTGCAAGCTGATAATATGTTTTGTGAGGCCCATGGCTTACAAGGTGGGTCTTGGCAGGGGAAGTTTTGGGTTACTGAATAATTGGAAAATAATTCTGACCTAAACAATGACCAAGAAAGTGAGGTAGATTTACAACATCATGACTTGATAACAAGATGCCAGCCTGAGACCTATAGCCTCTTCATGATCTTTTATTAAAAAAAGTTTTTAAAAATTGTCATAGGCTCCACTACTAAGTGAAATAAGGGTTGTTGTTGTTTTATTTAGAAATGGTTGAAGACTGAGGAAGTGAAAACTGAACATGGGATGCAAACTATGTTGTTTAAAAAAAAACAAGTAGCTTCTGTACTACTCTTCTTACTGAGTATAAGTTGATGGAGAAAAATATTAAACAAAGTCACACAGCAGTCAGTAAAAGCAAAAGTAATGATACGGCAAAATAGTATGAAATCATCACATGAATTTTAAAATAGAGTGAACGTAGCTACACCAACGAAAAACAGTGTCAGGTAATATCCATATTTAAAACTGATTTTTTTAAAAAACACCCTAAATTTTGAGTAATCTGTGAGTTTATGCACCGTGGTTAAAACGTTCCCCAGTGCATTCTAACGTGCACGAGCGGGGCCACGCATGGAGCATGAGGAACCCAATGGGGCCAGAACGCCAGTTTCCGCACAGGGAATGCCGCAGTCGCACCAGGCGTTCCACGTGTTCCCATCGAGTTCCAGAGGGCGCCCATTCTGGGGATGCTTTGAAACAGTTCCCAGAAATGGCGTCCTCTGGAACTCAATGGGAACGCCCGGCAGCGACTGCGGCGTTCCCTGTGCGGTAAACTGGAGTTCTGGGCCCCATCGGGTTCCCATCATGCTCCGTGCGCAGCCCCGCTCGTGCACGTTAGAATGCACTGGGGAACGTTTTGACCACGGTGCAATAAAGTCTTTTATGTCTTCCGTTTCTTCTGCATGCAGAAAAGATTACCCCATGGCAGCTAGCCTGGCTTCCTACATTTGCAAAGCTGAGCAAAGCCTCTAAAAAAACACCACCACACATTTGTATTGGAAGTTATGATAAACAAAGAGAGAAAGGGGGGGGGGGGAGAGAATGCAAAAGCATTCACCAAAGAGTTGCCAGATGGTCCCTTTACCATTAGCTTCTCCAAACGAATTGCTTAGTGTTAAAGATGCTCTATATTCCATTATGCCTATAAAACATCCAATTCCCCTTGGTAGTACATTTAATAGTTAGACACATGGTAAGTGACTTAACCTATTAAATTACAGCTATTTATAACAAGAGGAACCCTCTCATATAGGGTAATTATTAGCCTGAACCAGCTGCTTATTGGAAAAGGATTGCGCCATAAGAACAAAAGATTGTAATTTCTTTTAAATTCAACACGTGTTCTCCAAGCCTTGCCCACAGTGGCACTTGGTGGGGGATCCATTCTGGGTTTTAGCCTGAAATGAAACTATCTATAGTTTCATTTCATATGAAACGAAATGTGCATATGAACATATGAACATATAAAATGTGCATTAAGTCAAGCGTAAAACTTGGAAATCAGATGGGCTGCAAAAGATGCTTGAGGTGTGTGTCCATGCCCTTTCTCCTCCTCTTCCTCAGCTCAGCTGATCCCATGGAGGACAGCTGGGCTGAAGGGGAGGTTTGAGGGGTGATGGCAGAGCCCATAATTTTGGCCCCCAGAACCCTTCCTCCTCTTCCTCCTCCTTAGCCCATTTTTCCACATAGAAGACAGCTGGGCTGAAAGGGAGATTTGGGGGCAAAATTCCACCCTTCCTCATCTTCAGCCTGGCTGTGTCCATGGAAGACAGTTGGACTGAAGGTGGGGCAAAATTGCATCCTTCTTCCTCCTCCTCAGCTTGGCTGTACCCTACTAACCCATCAATAAGTCTACCCTGTGTTTTTTGGATCACATTTTGTGCACAAGTTTCTCGACTTATAATCAAGTATATATGGTAAGTTCCTTTCATTTTGTCTGCCTTTTCACTTAAACAGAATAAAGAGCATCCAAAAAGGATATATTTCTTAACTAGTGGGAGAAGTCGAGTCTATTTTGGAAGCAGAATTCACCACTTTGGATAGTTTTGGAAGAGTTCACACTAAAACTCAGAGGAGATTCATCATGGCACTGAAATGGAAGCCATTGGGTAGCTCTTCAAAAGATATTTCAGATATCATGACAGGTTTAAGGTAAGAAAGATAAGGATTTTTTTTAAATGCATTGTTTGTATTAGTGAACCTGGTTGCTGAAGCTGTAATGACAAAAAAAAAATGTAATCGTTTGAATGTTGCTATGGTGCTTACATTGTTGGGTATATTTCCCACCTGTTTCCAAGCTGTCTGTCACACATATTTTATATTCTTTTTCAGTGTTGTTTTCTTACTGTGTGCAAGGATAGAAGGTATAAGAACTTTAGTAATGTTTACCAGTGATGTTAGTCTTCTAATGCTTGGAACATGAGGTTGGAGGGAGGGGGTGCAGGAAAGGAAGACCAAGGGAGAGAAGGTTCTAATATTCTACCAAGTACAAATTGTTCAGATAACAGATGGGATGGAGTGTGGCTTCTTCCCACTCAATCCATATGTGAACAGATTTCAAGTAGATAATTATCTTCTATAGCATCGCACATACATTTTGTGTGTGTGCATGTGTGTGATTGTTTGCCCAAAGATTTTAACTTGGATTTTTTTAAGCACACACAGACACAGACACTTCTCTTATAGCCAAGAAGATCTTCCTATAAGTTTGAAAAAGGCTCCAGCAGCTCCATCAAAATCGGAAATAACCAACCATCACTTGTCGCCTTGGTGGTTATTTATGTTGTTGTTTTCTGTTAAATAAGTTATATGAATTATCAAACCCATCTTTTTTATCTCTGTCTTTGTTATTCTGCAATAAAAAAAAAGTTCCAAGAAAAACTGATATACACTACAGTCTGTGTGCATACACCAAAGGCAGCATTGTAATTCATGCAGCTGCTTCTCACCTTGTATAAGTGATTTCATTTCTGTTTCCACATCAACCAGAAAATCTTCTGGAGATAGCTCAGAATCAGCTATGCTTCATGGGGAACAAAATGGCAATGCACAGGAGTAGTATTCTATTAATCTGTCCTGTCATGGTACATTCTCTCGGTCAGTCTGTAGCTGGCCATGAGAGCAAACAGAAAGCCATAACACAGTGGTATACTGGTGAACTATCAACAGAGTCAGCGGGGCTTATTGGTAAGGATATACGTATAGGACTGTGCCAGCCATCTGTTATTTTCTCATCAATGTGAACATATGTTCAGCCATAGTGACAGGGCCTTTCTCAAATATTTTAAGAAAATAATAATAATAATAATAATAATAATAATAATAATAATAAAGAAAGGTTGCTGAGCTATTGCCATGACTTTGTCACTGTATGATGAACACTACTGTTTACTCTGATATAACAAAGAGGAAAGCATTAGTACATAGTTATCCAGAGCTACACCAAATAACTTGCTAGCTGAATTCTAGTAAATGGATGGATAAATGAAAATATCTCTCTCTCATTCTGTCTCTGGGAAGAACATCACCACACTTTCAGTGAGAAAGAAAGAAATAGATTGCTCAGAACACAATGTGCCCAAAGTATCAATAATAAAAACATAAGAGACCACTTTTGTTTCTCTGTTCATACTCATGCAAAGTAAAGGAAAGCTAGTGTCATGTCTGCTTCCAGGTCGACTAGTAGTTGTCCCTGTTGTGTTTTAGCAGTTTATACAATTCACATTGTTATATCTCTGCAACCAAGCTCCACCTTTACTTTTCTCCAGAACAAAAGATTGCAATGCTTCCCCCCTGCATACACATATTCTGGTTGTATTCCTTCGCATTCTAGTTGTATTTTCTAATTGGTAGAGAATCTCTGGAGCATTATGAGAAAACGAGATCAATATAAATCAGTGTTTAAAATGAGTTCCAATGGATGTTCTATTGATCTCCAAAGAAATTCAGCACAAATGATTTAATCTGGATCCAACTCACTGTGGAATGAGTCTGCCATAGTCACACACTTACTGTGGTCACCTGTATAGCCCAGACGTGGGGTTGCCAGTTCTCACTAGGTATCTGAAGTTTCCTAATACTGACACGCAGTGGCTCTCATGTGCATATTAACTAGCCCTGTTAGAATCAGTTTTTGGTTTAATGGTAGTGGATTTGGGGCTTCTATAAAACTCTCCAGAGAAACCTCAGTTCCTGAGAAGAAACTGAGACCCTTAGTTAAGCTGAAGTAGCCAAAAGTTTAGATTACTATCTGACCTTTAATATACTTTGTAATATTTGAGTCAAGATAAATGATTATTTTCTAATCTCCAGTTGCTTTTAGGAAACAACCAGAAAATAGAAATGCTTTTAAAAAATATACACATAACTCTTTTCATACAGTCATAGCCCTCCAACTTGGGAGTACCATGTTAAATAAAGCTCAAAGAACATCTTGAAAGTTCAGAGATGAAATAACTGCTTTAGAACCAAAATGTTTCAGTTTGGTGCACACTGGCGGGTTACAAACCGCCATAAAGTCCGCGCTCGCGCGTACTAGGGTTAGGAAGGGCCGTATTAGGGTTAGGAAGGTTCTTACCTTCCTGACGGCCCTTCCTCCCAGTTCGCGCGGAGCGCGTACTTTTTCGCGGCGCCCATCCACATGGGCGCCGCCATTTTTACATACTGGACGCTGTGCTCCGTGTCACGGCGGAAGTGACGTCGCGAGGCGCACTCCACCCCTCGCGGCGCGCACTTCCGCGTTCCAAAAAGGAGCGGCATTTCGCCGCTCCTTTTTTGCTGCGCAGGGAAGCCTCGTGGTCTGGCAACTGGGGCTTCCCTACGCAGCGAATGGCGGCGGCGGGAAAACGGCCCCTTGAGGGCCGTTTGTAACCCGCCACTGATTTGTAAACACTGACAGGCAGTGATAAAGCTTTTCTGATAATAGAAGCAGACATACTCCCACTAACCCCAAAATTACTGCCCTTTCAAAGTCTTGCTGGAGTTGAATGCAAGCCTGTCTGCCTTTCTCAGTACATAGAGATAACATACTGTTATGACAAATGGGCATGATTTTGCCATGATTTTTGGTATGTATGTTTACTTCTCCCATAGTCCTAAAATGGAATTGTGGAATTCACCATACGTGCAGAGAGAGAACATCATGTAGGCACAGGCTTTGAGATATCAAAACAGCTAGTTTTAGGAGCTGCTATCAGGAAACATTAACATCTTCCCAGGCAGGAAGACCAAGTGATTTACAACTCAGTATGCCTAGCCAAAACAGAGACATCAAAGAGACCTATCTATATCAAAGTGATCTCTGCTATATAGATTTGGCACCTTTTGAAGTAGTAAACAACACTTTGCCTGGAGGCTAGTTTTGGCCTTATTTAAGGACCCCAAAATCTTTTGTTTGTAGAGCTAGTTTGGAGTTTAAAGAGGGACTCTATGGCCTGATACAGACAGGCCAAAATAAAGCTGCTTCGAGTCACTCTGGAGGTATGCTGTTTAAATGATACATGCATATGAAGAGTCCAGAAGCCGCACCAAAGCCACGCTCCGGTCCTAAGGACTGGAGTGCAGCTTTGGTGCAGCTTCCAGACTCTTCGGATGCATGCATCATTGAAAAACCATACCTCCAAAGTGACTTGAAGCAGCTTTATTTTGGCCTGTCTGTATAGGGCCTATATCTCTCTGAAACTTCTACTAGTTTCCCTCATGCTGCCCCCCTTCGACCACCATTCCATGAACAACTGAGTAATTTTTCCATCTTGAGAAGGAACACTACATCTCTGGTAACTATTTCATAAGAGAAAACCTTTCCTAATAGCCCATAGATTAAATGTATGATTGAGTATATGTATGTGTGTGTGTGGGTGGGTGGGTGTCTGTTGCTGATTAATTTTCTCCTTAATAAAAATACAATTCATTGAAAGAATGTTGCTTCTGCAGATTCTCTATTCCCTCGCACCCTGCATATAAAAAGTGATAGATTCCTGCTAATAAATTTGAGCTAATTAAAAATTTCCCAAGGTCAAGGTCATGTAATAATATGGATTTGTATTACTGTTCTGGAGCTGCTTCACGATCAAGTAAGTTATACCAGTTATCAAATGAGATAGACAGACAGGCAATAATAATAATAATAATATCTCTAAATTATGTATAAGTTATATATAAATTTAACTAATGAGGACACATTTGTTGTTGTTGTATGCCTTTAAGTTGTTTCTAGTGACCCAATCATGGGGTTTTTTTAGGAATGAGAATGTGTGACTATTCCAAGGTCACCCACTGGTTTTCCATGTCTGAATGGGGAATTGAACCCTGGTCTCCAGTCGTAGTCCACCGCTCAAACTGTTACACCACCCTGGCCTATAGTAATGGTTAAATTTATTGCCCATGCTTAAAAAAATAGGAAATAAAATAATCATGTTTCTTTTTAAAAAAAATCAAAATCATCATCATCATCCCCCCAATATGAATTAAACATGGAGAATAACGATAATGATATTAAATGTGCTTTGAGAAAAGAAATATGATTGTAGGCAGACCAGATGAATACAAAATTATATACAAAGAGAAGAACTAGTTTTTTTAAAAAAAAACAAGGTAAAACAATTTTCTTCTTCTTAAATTTAGTCTGGATTAGCATGTTTTATGTCTACACCTACTAAATTACTCCTGATGCAAAAACATGGAGGCTTCTTGAAAAAATCCATTGTCCTCTGTCTACAAGAGGCCTGTGGCCTCCCAAGAATGAAGACAGATTGGATTGCAAGAGAAGAGTCCTGTTGATATGCAAATGAACTTTAAATTTCCTAGACTTTGTTAAACTCCCAATTCCCACATGGCCAAGAGGAGGAGGAGCCAGCCTGCAAAATTTACCTTCATCATACCATCTTAACTAAGGACAGAAACAACAAAATGCAGGCATCTTACTAACATCTCCATTTTTTCCCTCCTGTTTGGTTTGTAACATCTTGCCTGATAAAGAAGCCAGTGAAGCTTCAAAAGCTTGCAACAAGTATACTGTGCATTTTGTTTGGCCGATAAAGGTATAACTATTTGGAGCATGTGGAATAAGTGTCACTGCATAAAACCCAAAGGCTCACATAAAGTAAACATACTATTGTTATTCAGATTGCACGTTAGAGATGTCAGTGAGAACTCCCATCACCACCACCACCACCACCACCACCACTTCGCTCTGCTTCATACCACAGTTTTCTTCATTTTAGAAGCACAATGACTTTTTGTTCCAGGTTTGCTTTTGAAGTTACATCTTCAGATTAGTCTGAATCATTCTGGATCATGCAATTCTGCTCTGAGAAAAAATTAGGCCAATCTGATCTGATCTGGCTATGGTACAAATCATCCTGATTCAGTTTAGGATTCAAGATTTGACAGAAGTTTTTGCATAGTCTTAGGACATTATCACATGATCCCTGTTCTCATTGCAATTGCATTAGCTAATAAGAATGGAAACATGTCAGTTTGACAGCAGCCATTATCGCATGTCTCCACAACAGCATGACTGGGGCTGTTTCTGCCATTCTGCACTCTCCCTTAACCACCTGCCCCATGCCACACCCAGGATGCCTTTCAGGGTTTTTTTAAAAACCTTTTATTTAATAATAATAAATAAATAATAAACTTTATTTCTATCCTGCCTCTCTGTGTAACACAACTGGGATGGCTATTTTTATTTTTAACACAAATTTGGAGTTATGTTAATGTGATTTAAATTTTTTAAAATGGAAAGAATAGAAGTAGGAAAAATTAAATGAAATCAGCCTCCTTGGGGATAGTAGGGTTGGGGGGACAGGTTGAGAGAAAGCGACACTGAAGTCACATGACAGCCATTGTTGGAACTGCCATGGCAGCGATGGTTCATATCCATGGACTAATGGAACTGCAGCACAATGGAGAACTTATTGATGGGTTCTTCCCATCAGTGAAATGTGACACCTGCGCAACACCTGATAGCAAAGCAGTGACAAGATGAGATTACGTTGTGCAATAAGTACAGTATTGCTAAAGGTGCTATTCGGTAGCTTCAATAGTGACTGAAAAGCCTTGTGTGATATTCTCCCTAGTGTTATCCCACAGCATGTCAGTGAAAAATCAGTTTCAATCAAGAATTTGTAATTATACTGATATATTAGTATATGCACATTTCACCCCGCAAAGTTTCCTTTTCTTCAATCATAGTAAACTGTCTTTAAAATGTCATGCATTTTCTTTTGACATTTGAAGACAGGCTCCTTTATCACACACAATTGTTTTCACAGGAAGTGAGTTTAGCATGTGACTCTTGGGAGATTGCTATATACTCATAATGATACCAATAACACATGTATACTGTAATTAAAGACTGCAAGAGCAATTCATCTGGGTACAGCCAATCATCCATTTCATCTTAAAACAGCTGGATATAGCTATAGTCTCAGTGTGTGTGTGTGTGTGTGTGTGTGTGTGTGTGTGTGTGTGTGTGTGTTGGGGGTAAAATGCTTTTACAATCTATCTCGGTACAGGTACATAACCAATTGTTTGAGTACCATTAACCAAGAAATGCTGTTCTTCCCACTTATACTGCAATATCTTGGATGGGTTAATTAAGTAACTCTTCTCACACAAATCAATAAAAAAAATTACTGACAACAGTTTCATAGCAACAGTGTTAGCATTGTGCTTGATTAAGGGTACAACTCTATGAATACTTATTGGTAACTAATCAGTTAGTGGGAATTAAATATATGTATATAAAGGATTGTATTGCACCTAAATGACAATGAAGCCATGGCGTAGTTTACTGTTCACCCCCATGAAAGAGTTAAAATATAGAACGGCAGACGCAGACACACACTTACAGAAAAGAGGAGGGAGCACAATCTTCCCCTTTTCTGTGGAGTCAAACAAAAGCAAATTGCTGCAGTCTCCCCTAGTTTGTGTGTTCTTCCTCATTAATAACTTTTGCCATCCTGACTATACTCTGATGTTGCTTGGCCTCACATGTCCCAGTTTCCCTTTGTGAAATGTTGGAAAGCATGAAATTCTACATGTTTGTGTCACTCCAAGATGATTTATTTTGGCAAATATTTTGGCATATATGGGTAGTTGGATTCCTCCAACTGAATCTTTTTCTTTACCAGTATTTTTCGCTGTATATTTAACTGCCTAAAAATACAAATTCATGAGAAAGGAAGCCGATAAATTGTTGTTGTTGTTGTTGGCTTTCAAGTTGTTTCTGACTTATGGTCACCTAGGGTCTCACCTCTCACAGGGGGTAAGATTTGTTTAGAGGGAGTTTGCCATTGCCTTCCTCTGAGGCTGAAAAATGTTACTAGCCCAGGGTCATCCAGTGGATTTTTATGGCCAAGCAGGGATTTGATTGCTGGTTTCCAGAGTCATAGTCTAATGCTCAAACTACCACACCACACTGGGTCTTTCTCCCAATAAATACTAAGTACGGATACTTGATAGTGGCCTGGAATTGAAGAAAAACATGCAATGTACAGAGGCTCAACAATTCCAATTTGAATGTTTGCAAACTGTCCTCCATCATTTCATCTGTAGCACTCACGTCTTATGATTTCAACTTGTTGCTTTCCCCCTGCTATCCCTCTACCTAGATTTTTGCAAACTCTTGCCTGATGAAGAGATCTCAAGAGCTTGTACTTTTTTGTGACCCTTGAGTTAGCCTTATATAGACATTTACGTGTGTATAAATGGGAAGGAGTGAAAGGACAGGCCCAACCCCATCGGGCCTGAAGAGAAAGAGCCCTCCCCTCCCTCCTTCCAACTGTTATCTTCTGGCCTTAGAGGGAGTGAAAGGACAGGCCCAACGCCATCGGGTCTGGCCTCGATTAAGAAGAAGAGCCCTCCCTCCAGTCCATCTGCCTTGGTCCAGGCCTCAGAGAGAGAGAAGAATGCTGGACCTGATCCCCTTCCCCCCCCCACCACCACCATTCCCCTCTCCTTTTGTGTCGTGTCTTTTTAGATTGTAAGCCTGCGGGCAGGGAACCGTCTATTATCCCCTCTGTTGTAAACCGCTCGGATTCCCAGTGATTGGGCGGCATATAAAAAAAATCCTATATTATTATTATTATTATTATTATTATTATTATTATACAAATACTATTAATTATTTGAATTATATGGGTAATAATTTTGAATTTCTCTTTCTAATAATTCTTGTAGGTTAATGGTGTAAACATCTGGCTATAATTTATTAGATTAACCTAAATTAGGGAGAAATGTTCCTCAGAGAACCTGGGAATACGTTTAAAAGCCATCTTTAAATATCTTTAAAACCACTGAGGAGCATGTAACAATAGCAGGACAGGTTGATACACTCAGCAATGGCACTTTCCACAAATTCTTCGGCTTACCACCCAATCACGAATTGGGGAAAGGGGCAGGTATTCCAGACAAGTGGAAAAATCTCTACATTGGGACAGATGTTACCACTGGGAAAAGATAAAAATGCCCTTTGGTATGCCACAGCTTCATTCAGCTTCTTGCACTTCCACCTTCCCTCTTATGTTTCATGCTTATAGCATTCATGTTTCTTTTGTGTTTCTTAGTCACTATTGGTTCTCAAGTAGTTTAACAGATGTACCACTTTGCTAGTAGTTAAAGCATTGAGTAGAAACCATTTTGGGAGGGAAACAAAGCTTATGTGCCCATCTTCTCAAAACTGTGAGAATCACCTTATAGATTCCTGGGGTGGGTGGGGTTGGAACAGGATCATGCCCAGTTCAGGGACTGTTAGTCCTACTTCATTCACAGGTGGTACAGGACCCACACAGTGGCTTTTGCCCCTTTCAAATCTCATGACATGACACTTTAGATTTTGCCTCCAGCAGGCAACTTGGGAGGTGGTTATTAGATGGCAGAGGTGTTGTCAATTCCCTGTTAAGTACCAAGGCCCTTCACTGCTGTAACCAGCAAAACTTTAGCTCCAAACAAATGCACTGTGTGTGTGCTTCACTCTCTATCTTGCTAATGATTCAAGTTCAAATGTTCCAATGAAGTGTATCTACATGTTAGGTAATCACAGGCATCACTATCAGAAGCAGATTCAAATTGGACTTCTCCCTTGTAGAAGGCTTCACAATGCAATTGTATGAAAAGCTACACTTGGGTGCATCCTTTGCAGAATTTGGGAGTTTGAGAGACTAAGGCTGCATCCACACTACAGAGATAATCCGGTTAGATACTACTTTAATGACATGATGATTCAGTGTTATGGTATTCTGGGAACTGTAGTTTTGTGAGACATTTAGCCTGCTCTGTTGGAGAACTCTGGTGCCACAACAAACTACAATTCCCAGAATTCTATATCATCGGGCCATGGTTGTTAAATCAGTGTTAAACTACATTATTTATTCAGTGCAGATGCCACATAAGTAGAGTACATGAGATCTTTCTGTTTGGCAACATGGCATGCCTCACTAATTCAATAATTTGAATCCATATGCAGCAACAAATTATTTGGAAGACTGTCAGAAACAATCTTGGATAGAAATCAAACTGACTCTCTTCAATCTGTTGTTTAGAGCACTGGAGATGAAACGAGTCACTAGTATTTACACATGGTAGCTTAATAGCTGAGGTCACTGAAATTTGAGGTTAAGCTGAGGAAAGAAAGCAATATCAATTAAAAAAACACCTTATAGGGTTATAAAATAAGGAAAGGTAAAAACAGTGAGAATAGATTTTGAAAGAATAAACAAATGCACACAGAAAAAGTTTTCAAAAATACTAGTTACATAGCCAAAAGATCACTAATGTAAGACATCAGAATTGTTTATTACTGTATCATCTGACTTTAAAGGCATTACATTTATATGCATGTATTTCTTGTCCCTTTGTCTTCCTGTCTCATTCCTTCCTCTGTCCCTCTCTTTTGTTTTGGTATCCCCCCCCCCCCCACACACACACACACTGGCTATTTCTTCTCTATTTTCTAGTATTCACTATTGTTCACCTACTTCCACATCTTAAACTCTTCCTCTCCTGTCCTACCATCAGAAACAGATCTCAAACACTGCATGGTCTTTCTCTGTTTCTTGATTCAGATTTATGTATTCCTCAGTATATACACTACAAGACTGTATTCATCACCTCATTGAATTATAACCACTTTCTTATTTCTTCATTATAGCCCATGTGGTATGATACAATGTCCTCCCTGTCTTCCAAATGGTGAGAACCTGACAATAACTCTAGAAGGGAGCCTTGAAATTGCATACCCTCCAACACTGAAAGAATGAAAATTAGGAATTGAGGCCAAGGGACATCAAAGTGTGGTCAAGATGTCAAAAGTTGTGAATGTGGCTGTTATTAATGAAAATTAAGAATAAACACACTAAGAGATGCTGCAGTAATTTGCTTTTATCTGGGAATGTGATGGCTTAGTGGTTAAGATGCCAATTCTAATGATTATAAAGTTGGAAGGTTGGCAATTTGAGGCCCAAGTGATGCGTGATGGGGTGATCTCCTGGCACTAGTCTCAGTTTCTGCCAACCTAACTGTTTGAAAGCATGCAAATGCAAATAGATAAATAGGTATCACTTTGGTGGGAAGGTAACAGCATGGCATGCATTCATGCTTTTCACATGACCACAGAATTGTCTTCAGACAAGCTGGGTCTTTGGCATAGTAAAGGAGATGAGCAATACCCCCTACAGTCAGTTATGACTAGATATTTTAAATGCAGGTGAAAAAGTGGAACAGCAGAGATTTAACTGTCCCTGCCAAATTGGGACAATTGGATGGTAACTGCAATAATACATTTAGCTACATAGTCACCAGATACTTGGAAACTAAGCAGGATCAGCCCTGGTTAGTATATGGATGAATACCAGGTGTTGTGGGCTATATTTCAGAGGAAGAAACTAGCCAAACCATCTGATTATTCCTTGCCTAAGAAAACCCTATGAAATTCACAGGGTCACCATAAGTGACAGGCAACTTGAAGGCACATGCACACCCACACACAGAAAATGAATTGGTATTAAGAGAAAGGGCAAGAAGAACAGTCAGGACCTCCAGAGCCCTTCCCAGAATTCTTACAAGCCGCTCTGATAGCCTTGGCTGAAGAGTGGGGTATAATTATTATTATTATTATTATTATTATTATTATTATTATTATTATTTTATAGCACCAGGAGTGGCAAAAGGAGTGACTGATCTGATGGTGGCAGAAAATCTGTTTTTGATTTCACAATTGTTCTTCACAAAGCTGTCTGGGAGCCATGCTGGTGCCAAACTTCTGAAGAGATAGGATCCAGAAATGGCAGAACTCTTGTACTGTACAACTAAGAAAGATGAGTGGTAAAGTAAAGAGTAGATTCACTAATGCAGTGGGTGCAGTTCACTTAACCACCTCGATTCCTCCTGTCTGCAATCTGGCATCCTCAAGGCAAATGTACCATGGGATTTTCTTGGCAAGGTTTGTTCAGAAGTTTGCCTTTGTCTTCCTCTAAGGCTGTGAGAGTGTGACTTGCCCAAGGTCACTTGGTGGGCTTCCGTGGCTGAGTAAGGATTCAAACCGTGATCTCCAGAATCATAGTCCATCACAGGGGTATGTGTGGACCACACCAGGTGACAGCTGAGAAAGAGGTGAACATGTAGGGAGGCTCACTGGTCATCCCAAGACCCCCTGGTCATCTTCTTCCAGCAGCTAGGGCAACCTTGCCCTCTGCCCACTGCAATCACTGGAGGGGGGCATTGCCACTGTCCAATAGCCCCTTCAAGGTTTGGCAGGACTGCTGACTGGGCCAGAAAAGGAAGGTGCTACCAGATTATGAACCAGAGATGTCCTGGCTGGTGGAGGGGTTAGCTGGGATGTGTGCCAGGCAGCTTGGCTGGAATGGAGAGGGTGGCAAGGAGATCAGGAGGGGTAGGGTGGGTGGTGAGAACTCCTTTCTGCCTGCTGACCCTTCTCCTTCTACTGCCTCTTCCTCTCCCCTCCCACCCCCTCCCCATATTGTCTCTCCTGGGGTGGCTGCCTGCCTGGGGGTGACAACATGTGTTAACTGCACTGGGATGACACCAACTCTAGTAACACCACTGGTCCAACACTCCAACCATGATATCACTGGCTTTCATACTTGTACATGCTTACCTTGAATTTACTTGGCTACCTCATAGTAAACCTCGAATGGGAGAGAAGAGGAGAAACTGGCTTATATTTAAGAATAAAACCTAAGCTGATATCACTGATTATATTCAAAAATATTCCAGGCTGGTAAAATGTACACAAAATGAGATCTGGGTCATTAAAGGATCAAGACAGACAAAATTTAAAGCTTTCTTCAGTGATCTTTCATAATAATACAGTAAGTAAAGTAATACTGAAATGCTGTCAAAATGTTTGGCATATATTTACGTAAAAGCCCCATATAATGTTCCTAAAATCTGCACTCAGCCTTCCTATAAGACCAAAATTTTAGGTTAATACCACCTCTTTAAAAATGCAAGGATGATTTCAAATGCCTTCCATTTTAAAATGAAAGGTTTTCAAGATTAAAGTGCACATCTTAACCCGCTTGCTTTACATTCCTTTATAGTTTTGCATATGATGCAGTGAGTAGCAAATGAATTAAAACAGAGGATCAAAAAGAAGAAGAGGGAAAGAGTAAGTGAAAGCTGAGTATGTCAAGCCATCACCCATTTTACACACTTTTAAAAAATCCCCACGGTCACAAACATTGCATTACTATTCTACAATAGCCTACATTTTAAATGTGATTTTGTTCAAATCATTGCAAGTGGCTTACTTGCCTCTTGAAATGAATCACCAGAAAAACTGGAGAAAAGTGCCAGATAATCAATATCTCTCTTTAAATGCAGTTTAGAAAATTAAGAATCAGAGATTAAAAACAAAAACAAACAGCTTCATGTATATACTGCTTCATACTGAACTAACAGTGTCTAAGCGGTTTACAACTGTGAACTTGCAACCTTATGGTTCTGAGTGAGTGGATGCAGTACAGGCATTTAACCACTGTGCCACCAGGGTTACAGATCCAGACGACAAGGGCCAAGATTGGGTATTATCACCAATATCCTTCTACTGGGCTTCCCCCACCCCCTTTCACAATCTTGGTTGATTGTGATCAGTTGATAGCACCAGAGTACTAAGTGAGTGGTGGGATAGGTTGGGAGGAACTCTCTGGCCTCATTCAGCTACAGTTCTGCAGCAAGGAAAAAGAGAATGGCCATTATCTCCCCAGACCTTTGCTGATTACTTTCCCTCTCATAACTCCTCAGTGTACCCTAAAATCTGGCTATAGCTTTCTGGGAAACCTTCTGGGCCTGGGATGCTATGTAGAACTACAGCAGGGGAGGGGATATAAGGGGGGAGAGTCTGCACACTGTTTGCATTGGATAAAGAAGTAAGGTACTGGACACAAGAATCAAACAATAGATAGGGAAGTATATCACAGGACAGAGAATTACAGCATTAGGGATGGAAAAGGTTTAGGTAAAGGTTTTCCCTTGACATGAATATCTAGTTATAACTGACTGTGGGTGGCAGCACTCATCTCCCTTACTAAGCCAAAGAGCGAGCATTATCCAAATACGACTCCAGTGGTCATGTAGCTAGCATGACTGTGTGAGATGCTGTTACCTTCCCACCAAAGTGGTACCTATGTATCTATTTGCATTTGCATGCTTTTAAGCTGCTAGGCCCGTGATGGCGAACCCATGGCACGCGTGCCACGTGTGGCATGTGGCGCGGTTTCGGCAGACACGGGGGGCGAGGGAGAAGGCGGAACGGGCGCGTGCCTGTTCTGCCTCCTCCGTGCCATTTTCGGGCCTCCTCTGAGACAGCGGGAAGCCAGAAAATGGCGCCTGTGAGGAGGAGACAGAGGCGCGTGCGCGTCTGCCTCCTCCTCCCAGCCCTCTTCCCTCCTGTTGCCTCGCTGGCCGAGAAAGGGCCCCCGAGGCCTTTCTTGGCCAGCGAAGGCCGAGGAGGAGGCGGCTGGGACGCATCCCAGCCGCCTCCTCCTCTTCCTGGCTGGCCTTCGCGGGCCCAGAAAGGGCCTCGCGGGGCCCTTTCCCGGCCAGCGAAGGCCGAGGAGGAGGCGGCTGGGACGCATCCCAGCCGCCTCCTCCTCCTCCCGGCTTGCCTTCGCTGGCCGGGAAAGGGCTTCACGGAGCCCTTTCACAGCGAGTGAAGGAAGGGCGAGGGCCCTTTTGCCGGCCTCTGACGGCCCTAGGAGGGACCCTCAGGGGCCGGCAAATGCCAGAGGACAGCGCGCCGTCCTCCATGGCCCTTTTGCCGGCCTCTGACGGCCCCAGGAGGGAAGCTCAGAGGCCGGCATATGCCAGGGGAGGAGCCAGAGGCTCCCTCCCTCTGAAAAGGGGCGGAAGCCCTGCCCCCTGGAGTGCGGGAGCCCCACTCTGTCCCAGCACCCAGCCCCCATCCTGGGGGTAGAAGCCGCGCCTCCAGCACGCGACCTTAAAAAGGTTCGCCATCACTGTGCTAGGCTGTCAGAAGCTGGGACTAGTAATGGGAGCTCACCTCATCATGCAGCATGGAAGTGGCCATCAAATAGGGATGTACAGTATTGAAAATAGTGAATACCACAGTATATGTATGTATATAATTGGATATGGCCATGTACTACTGGTTAGGATGTACACTCTAGATAGGAAAGTAGTCCACTGGATCTTGGCCACTGCATTTTACTTTGCCTCTGTTATAAATTCTGTCTCAAATTAAATTGACATAATTAGCTTACTTAGACTGACACAGAGGGAAATTTACATAGAGTAGAGACAGTTAGCCAGAAAGTGTGATGAAAAGGTAACAATTTCCTTGATAGAGCATCAAGTCAGAACTAAGATCCTTTATCTAGCATTTAAAACAACCACCACCTTATGCTGTCCTTTATATTCCTGTCTAGATAAGGAAGTCCAGAATTAATCACCTATTTTCATTTCACTGAGGTATTCCACATCTTGCATGTGGAATGCCCTTTGCAAGATAAAAACCCTCTTCTTTAGACACAGCATTTGAAAGGAAGTTGAATTATAAATACTTGTATATGCAGCTTTTTATTCGCCTCTTCCTGCTCCACTTTAATTTGCTCTCAGCTGGGGAACAACTTATTGTGACACATGCACACAGGGCAACTGCAGTTCATCATTTCCTTCCTGGGAAAGTGGCCTTCCTTCCTTCCTTCCTTCCTTCCTTCCTTATTTTTTTCAATCAACTTAAGTCTTTTTTAAAAATTTTATAATTTTATTTCATATTTTAAACATATACAATCCATAACATTTTCCGTGTGTGTGTGTGTGTGTGTGTGTGTGTGTGTGTGTATTCTTACATTCTAATACATTATATTTAAATATATTTCATATACCACCTTGGGGGGCCCCTTCCCCAGAGCCATTACTATCCCTGAATTCCATCCAAAATTTCATTTCATCTCGTGGAGGCAATTTTCCATCTTCTTTTCTTAATGCTTTTTCAACAAATTTTCTCCATATCTCATCAAAATAATTTCTTTTTCATAATCATTTCCTTACTTTCAATTTGCATGTTAATTTGTCATTAATTGCTAATTTCCATACTTCTTTATACCAGTCCTCCAGTTCTACCTTCATTTTTGTTTTCCAAAGTCTTGCTATGATTAATCTTGCTGCTGTAAGTAAATTTGTTACCAATTCCTTTCCCTCTTTTTTCCCATCCTTCAACATTATATAGTGATAACAAAACTATGTTTGGTTTTCTATCTATTTTTATATTCATAATATTTTCTATTTCTAATATCACTTTTCCCCAAAATTTTTGTACATATTTACATTGCCACCACATATGCATATTTGACCCTATTTCTTGACAACCTCTCCAACAGTTTTTTGAGTTGTTCTTATCAATATTATATAATCTTACTGGTGTCAAGTACCATTTCCAAATCAATTTATAGTAATATTCTTTAATCCGTACTGATAGATTTTTCAAATGTCTTTGTTCCCAAATTTTATTCTATTCCTTATCACTTATTTTACATCCTAATTCATCTTCCCATATTCCTTTCAAAGTATTTTCTTTTATTTCCTTTCCTTTATTCTCCATCAATGTTTTATAAATGTTGCTAATTGTTCCTTTCAGAGTCTCATTTTCCTCCATTTCTCTTCCTTTCTGAATTATTTGTTCAAATTGTGTATGTTTTTTTTGTTTTCTACATTTGTTTTCTTCCAATTTTTAAGCCATTGTTCTATTTTTATATAGTGAAACCAAGACGTTTTTATTTCTGTAAGTTTTTCTTTTACATTTTCTTTATCTACTACTTTACATCTATCCAATTTTCTACTCTATCTATTTTCCTTTCTTTTAATTCCTCATCTAACAAACCTCTCAAATTGTTTGGGAATTTTCTTTCCATTTTTATTGGTATTATCATTGAGTCTTCATTCATTAATACTTTTTTATATTTACTCTGTATTTCTAATATATTTTTCATAAGTGGGTTTTCAATTTCCTTAATTTCTTTCCTAGTAAATTCCCTATTAAAAATATTCTGTATTTTCATATCTATCTCCTCTCTATTTAATTCTATCCATTCCAAATCTGATATCCCTAATATACCTTCAACCACATGCCTCAATTAATTAGCTACATAATATCCTCTTAAATTGGGAAGGCCTAACCCTCCCTTTTCTTGTGACTTATACCAAAATTGTTTATTTAATCTATTTTTTTTTCCTCTCCATTACAATATATGTTAAGTAATTGTTGCCATTTGTTTAATTCATTTTCTGACACTTTTAATGGTATCATTCTAAATTAAAAAAAATATCTTTGGTAATATTTTCAACTTAATCAATGCTATTTCTCCAAACCATGATAGTTGGATTTTCTTGTATTCTATTGGTTTTTTCTCTACTTCCTTTCTTAATACTCCTAAATTTTCCCTTCCATATCTTTTAAAGCTTTCATTATATTTATTCCTCAGTATTTTATACTACTTTTTAATCTTATTGCTAAATCTTTGTTTAGCAAATTCCAATTCCTCTTTTCTGTATAATTAAATAACATCATTTCTGTTTTATTCCAATTAATTTGAAGTCCTGTCATTTCTCCAAATATTTTTAAATGTTCTTTTATTCTTATCATTTTATCCATTAAATTTTTAATAGTTAATAATGTATCATCTGCAAATAAATTATTTTTTTTGTTTTTTCCCCAATCCTATTCCTTCTATACTATTATCTTTCCTTATAACATTTTCTATCATTTCTATAACCACTGCAAATAATATCGGTGATAACGGGCATCCTTGTCTTGTACTTCTCGTTACTTTTATTTCATTTATTATCCCATCATTTATTATTACTCTTATTGAATTGTTAGAATATAATTGATCTATTAATCCCCTTATTTTCCCCCCATTCCAAACCTTTGCATAACTATTTTTAATGTTGGCCATTCCAAACAATCAAATGCTTTGAATATATCTAATGCCAATATCCCTGCTTTTAAATTTGCTTTCATATATCATACATCACATATATTTTATTCAAAACTCTTCCTACCAAATTAGACATTTGTCTTCCTTTCACAAATCCACACTGATCTTTTCCTATATATTTATACATACATTTATTCTTTCTGTTTGCTATTATTGCTGTTAAAATCTTTGCATCTTGATTTATTAATGATATAGGTCTATATGACCCTGGATCAGTTAAGTCTTTATCTGTCGTTGGTACTAATATTACTAATGACTGATGCCATGATGCCAGAATCTTTTCCCCATTTATTATTCCATTATATAGCTCTAACAATTTTGGAATTAGTATCTTTTCAAACACTTTATAATATTCAGATCCCAATCCATCCATTCCTGGATTTTTCCCATTTTTCAATTTCTTAATTACCTCTGCTATGAAAGAGGCCTTTCTAAAGTTAAATACACATTGATTACTTTTGTATAAATTTGTTTTCCTATTATCTACAGAGGAACCTTCCCATCCTGGGGGAAGGAAGTTATTCTCCCCCATCCCATGGATGAGGAAAATGTCAGAGCTAATGCCCATATTAGTCAATGACAGTGGCATCATTGTGGGAGTGTGAGGAATTCAGACCACACAAAGTGAGACCACATAGAAGGGGTGACATCTGGTTGCGCCCTCCTCCCCCTTTGGGGCACAAGAGGAGCATATGTGCCCTTCCCAGCTGCTCTGTCACTGAGCTTTCACCCTAGGGAGGAAGCCCAGCAATGGAGGATGGGTGCACACACCCTTCCTGGCTGCTCCTTCACCAAGCTTTCTCCCTAGGAGGAAGCCCGGTGATGGAGCAGCAGGAGGGGTGAACATGCCCCTTCTGCCCCCTCTCACTGCTTCACTTGCCCTGCCAGTGTGGTGCAACAGCTGGGAAAGGAGGGGAGGCAAGGGAGTCCACTATCACCTAGCAACTCTTCCAGGGTCTGTCTGGGCAGGGGTGACTGGGCAGCCAGGGGCTGGGGGAGGCTTCCAAGTTAGTGGAAGGGAGTGGTGCAGGCCACATTCATACCACTGGCAGCCCTCTGCACTGATTGATGCCCTAATTATGCCACTGTTCAATGGGCAGGCATGCGTTTGTGTGCCTGTGTCAGCATGCCTATGGGTTTGCATTGACTAATAAGAGGTGGATCTCCAATCCAAAGATGGCTAGCCTGCCAATATAATGGGCTTGCTATACTGCCATCATTACTGCCTCACTCCATCTAGACCAATAAAACATACACTTATCCTAACCCCTTTCAGACTTTTTAGTCTGACTGCACTACACAGAAACCATTGTTCTTGCAATGACCCTTTGCTTGCACAAGGAAAATTTGAATCTTTTTCCAGACCCTAACAACAACAACAACAACAATTATATTAATATGATCAGTGGTGGCTGGTGGCTCTCATGTCAGTGAGGTGGGGACTCTGCTCCTCGTGGCAGTCTGAATGTTAAAGGAGTTGTCCAAGGTCCTGAACCATATTTCCCCAAATAGATGCAGCATGTGAAGTCGAAGGCTTTCATGGCTGGTATCCATAGTTTTCTGTGGGTTTTTCGGGCTATGTGGCCATGTTCTAGAAGATTTTCTTCCTGACGTTTCGCCAACATCTTTGGCTGGCATCAGATGCTGGCGAAACGTGAGGAAGAAAATCTTGTAGAACATGGCCACATAGCCCGAAAAACTCACAAAAAACTATAGATTCAGCATCTTGGATGGCTAATTTAAACTTCAGATAAAACTCGGAATTGATTTACTGGTTCTACTGACATGGGAGCCACCAGCCACCAGTGCATATGGTATGCTTATTAACACATCCAGGAATCTTCACTACAGCTGCAATTCTGGGATCAATGGTATGGCCACTGACGTGAACATTAATCTGTAACTGTTTTAACTCTTGTCAGGCACCTTGAGTCCAAAGACTAGGGAAAAGGTGGAATATAAATTCATAAAATAGAAGTGATAGTAGTAGAGGGGGAGGAGGAGGAAGAGCACTACCAGTAGTAATAATTTCTAATATAGATACGAAGTCATTGTAGTGTATGGTGCATTTATCCTTGCATATATTTTCTGCAGCTGAAGTGAGGAATGTTGTACTTCACCTTGTGCCTTGAGATGTTTTTGTTTTATTTCCTCTAACACAGTTATACCTCAGTTAATGAAGCAGTTGTGCTCCTAGGCATTACCTCTTCACCAGACAATTTGGTATCAGGGCAGAAAAAATATGGAAAGAATAGGATTATATTCCTGCATCACAAAAAGAACTTCACCATGTTTCACCAAACTTTTTATACAAAGCTAACAACCTGCACAGATAAAGAAAACAACTAAGTCATGCAAGCCCTGTATAAGAGAAAACATTTTGAATTTTCTAAAGACCACCTGCACTCCTAAAATGAGTCCAGGAATGTTTGTTTGTTTGTTTATTTTCCACCTTTCACCAGCCTTTAGTTTTTTATGATTTCCATTGTGACGGTGAGACTTATACATCTATACTTTTTAAAAACAAAGCAAAACAAAATAATGCTGGGGGGAGCTGGGCAGGCAGGCTAATCTCCTCCCCTTCTTTTTTTCTATTTGGTGTTCAGGTGTGCTAACTAGTGCATTCACACTTCAAAAATAATCCAGGCTGACACCAGTTGAACTGCTATGGCTCAATGCTATAGAATCCTGAGATTTGTCATTTGTTGTTGCATCAGAGCTCTCTGCCAGAGAAGGCTAGTTGTCTTACAAAGCTATAATTTCCATAATTTCATAGCATTGAGACACGGAAGTTAAAGTGATGTCAACCTGGATTATTTCTGCATTGCAGCCTAAGGAATTCTGGAGGCAGATCATCTTTACCTTACCTGTTGTAGACAGAAATGCACTGCTAGTTTAGGTTTTACTAGAGTAGAATCCCTTCTTTCCCAGCACAAACTGTATAGCACTGTTTACTGCAGAAACACTGCTGCAACCTGTCATCATAAGTCTGTGTATCCCCAGCCCTCCTTACCCATCCTCCCAGTGCTGAAAAGAACAGGGGCTTCGGAAGGCCATAAAAGAGACTTTGTTAAAGGTTTTGTTAAATGAGGTATGTCTGTCTTGGGAGGGGAAAAGAATAGGAGGGCAGCAAAGGATAGGGTTCAAATCAGGAGTTGTTACCAGATACAAAATGGGTTAAAATACACAATGTTTAAAAAGCCAGCATCCTTTTTTAAAGAAAAAAAATAATGATAAGTAAAGTACTCATGTGCACATTAAAGCATTTTTTTATATTTCTATCATGATATATCTGGCAATTATCCTACACAAATGCAGTGTTCATTTCAGCCCACTGCCATGGGCTCAACTTTACTGAGAGTAAAAAAAAGAAGCAGCAGCAGCATTAGAATCATCGGGGGGGGGGGGAAGGGTATTCCGCTTTTTTCCTACCCGCTACCTTGAACATACTTCACGTTTAATTTCACCCTATTGCCACGGGCACTGTGTTGTTATGACAGCTGATCTGCCATTGAATAGCTGTAAAAGAAAATCAACAAAGGATCGCTTCAGTGACTTTCGATGCAATTTATTGGAGCTTGTATCTTGCGGCTCCTGCCGCCTGTCGGAGTAATGACACATGATGGGTGATTAAAGTGCAAGTCCTTAAATCAAAGCTGTGCTGATGGTCTGAAGAGGCAGCAAACAGCACTTGGAGCTTGTTCATCTCTCATGGTGGGAGGACCTCATTAGGACCAAAAAGAATGGGAAAAAAGACCTGTTAAACTAACAAGAGCAAATGCTTGTGTCTAGGGAAACTATTTCATGTTTTCAAGGTTTAGCATAAATTTCCCTCTGTCTCCCCTCAGACTGCATTCATATTTTTTTACTGATTTATTATTATGAGGCAGCATGTGTTTGATGAAGACAGTTGTGATTCCAACTGGTTCTTTTCTTCCATTCACTTATACAACAACAACTTTCAGCTTCCATTGGGCAGAAATGGAGCCTTTTCCCCAGATCATCTTAAATGATATGGGGACCTAAGACAGTATTCGCTCACAGACTTCCATTAGGGACAGAAGAAACCAACAAAAATGGAAGGAAGCAATCCCCTTCCCACTGTAGCAACCTTCACCACAACAAAAAGAACCAGATGTTGAGGGGCTAAGGGGTTCCCCCAGTGTCAGTTTTCAGAAGTTGAAGAAGATAGAAAAAGATGAAAGGTTTCTCACATTGCTGCAGTGGCAATGCAACATAGATCTCAGCTATATGAGCATATATCTATATTCATACAAACAGTTATTTTTCAGATATCTCTATTAAATTATCTATACCATTCCCCATATCCAAGGAACTCAGGGCAGTGAACAATGTAGTCCATTAAGAACAGTTTAAAATGATAAGAATAATTTTGACTAAAAACATATAAAGGCATTTGACACTTAAAACAAGACAATGTACAATTTAAATGTTCAGCCATACCACCCTCCAACTACTGATCAACTACTGCAGTACTTTCCCCATTCCTCACCATGGGTCAAAATAGCTGGGGATGATAGCAATAGGATTCTGCTGACACCTGGAGGGTAACAGATTATGTAGTCCTGGTATAAGAAGAAAGGGAGCTAAACATTCTGCCTTTACAGTTGCTCATAAAGCTGAAAAGTTAAAACAATAAAGGAATTACAGACAGATTATCTATGCAATGCATGGATTACATACACAGCACTACAAAGTTATAATGTTATGAAATGATGGGGTCCTGGGTTTGGGAGTGTGGTGAGCACTAAACTTTGGTGTTGGAGAATTCTGAATACCCCTCTTAAACTGTAAAACCCAGGTCTCCATAGGATGTTGCATGGGCAGTTAAAGTGGAATCATAGAGCTATCACAATGTCATTCATTTAGGATTGTTGCTCTTTCCCAGCAGAACAATACAGTCATGTTATCATATTATATCCAGTCCACTCCTAACTGTCTGCTGGAGTTTTGCTAAACATTTGCTGTAAGGAAAGAGTGCTCAATATGTGTTTCAAAGGGGACAAAGAAAGAGCCAGAAGAAACTATGTTGGGAGACCATTCTATCATCAGGGTGTCACAAACAAAAATTCCCACTCTCCTTGTCTTTCATCTTTCTTTCTGTGTCATCCATAACCACTTCCAGATTTGAAGGATATTGGCAGTGGCAGCCATTTCGTTTGTTTTTCAGAAGAATAGCTGCTTTGACATGTTGCTTATACTTGCCACTGTAGTTGTTTTTATGTTGCAATGCTTAAAATTAAAACCAAATCAAATGTTTGTTTGAAATGTGGCATACCTCTATTTATCCTAGTTTTTCCTCAATAAATTATACGCAAGTGGGATGGAGGGCTCCTTACATTACTGAGAACAGGAAGGGGAGGCTTGATCTCTTCCCTGCCCAGTACTATCTGATCCAAGTCTGTGTGACTAAATGCTTAGCAAGATTCTTACTGGCACAAAAACAAGTAGGTGAGTTCTCTTGCCTGACACAGAAGAGCATGTTGTTTGGATGGATACCTGAAATCTGGCTTGAAGAGAGGTGAGGTGAAACCACTGAAGCATGCTTTGGTGGCAGGGAATGGCCAGTATTTGAATGACATAGGATACTGATAAGGAAAGTGAGCAGTGCTCATTAAAAAAATGGATGACAATGTTTTCAGGCCTGCATAGCAGCAGTATCGTGGAACTCATCCATCCCCTTATAATTGGATGCATGTGAGGACAGTTTGCAGCCACTCAGTGGGGCTGTGGGGGGAACACTTTGTGCATATTCAGGGGCTATTCATCACATAAATGAAAATTAAAGTAAATTTTTGTTATCAATAATATGCAATTCTTAAAAGTTCGCATGCATGTCAGGATCCTGCAATGAGTGGTACTGTGCATTTAGAAAGGTGGTGGGGTTTTTGTTTTGTTTTGGTTTGGTTTGGTTTAAAAAAAGAAGCTGGCTCTCTTAAGCATCAAGAAACCACACCTTGTTACAAAAAATATATATAAAAATGAATGTTCTTTCTATTTCTATTATAAACCAAGACCATCCTTTCCCAAACTAGAATGTTTTCCATATGTGCCATTGCTTAATATACTACAAACTGCTCTTTTGTCTTATCCCATTATCTGTTCTGCACCCTACTAGTTTTTGCTTGTGGAACAGTTACAGGAAAAAAAAGTTGGCCATGAAAGTAGCAGACCTACCACTGTTTGTCATGCTACATTTATAAGCCCACACTCTGGGTCCCTATCCAAATACACCTGGCACTGTAGTGTATGACTGTCCTTCAAAACACAAAAAGAGGTCTAGGTTCCTTTTACTGAATTATATATTTTCTCCATCCATGGTTTCAGCCCCCTGTGTCCTTCACAGCTGTAATTGGAGAGTCTGGTGATCAAACCTCAGATCTTTTGCATGTACAGCTTATGCTCCACTATGCATTTCTTGCCTTCCTAGGTGTCTGGAAGCCTTCAGTAAGGCTGGGTATTAAGCTGTATTCTGTTTTTATAATTATAGGTGGGCAAGTCAGTCCATATCTTATTCCGGTCCATGCGAGTTTTGACAAATATTTGCTTTAAATACTGCATAAAAATTATGTTTATATATGTGTTTGAACTGTCCTAATGTACAATTCATTGTACAGAACTTTGCACACTAAGTGCATTTTTACAATATTTTCCCAATGTTTGTATGATAACATTGTTGTACATAATTGTTAACCAAGAATGACATTAGAAAATCTATCGAGCTTAGTCCAAAAGATAATTGTATTCTGGCCTGGGAGGTATGCACCTCATCAGTTCTCATACAAATGTAACTCTTGCTCAAATGTATAGCCTATGATATTAGATTGAAAGGACATCTGATGGAATGAGCAATCTGAAGAAGTCCATATCCAAACGAGCATGAAAACTCTCTAAGTAGATGAATATATAGAATACATATATCTGACCATAGTTTGAAAAAGTTAGTTCTGTTAATTACAAATCCACAGCTTTTATAGAAACATCTTATGTTGGCTGTGAGACTCTGGGAATTGAAAGAAAAGGAGTCTCTAAGTACACACATAGTCCCCCAAAAGCACGTTGGTACCAACAATCCACAATCATTCTTCATTTTTTTATAGTCAAACAAAATATGAGCAGTGAGGAATTGTGGGAAAAATACTTCTTGTAAAGAGCATCCTGAGTACAGTGGGGCCTTGCTATCAATGGTCCTGCCATCCACAGATTTAAGCATCCACAAATGGCAAGCCCTGTTGTCCCCAATGATGGTGTGTGCACACGGCCACAGTATCAGCTTTGCGCATGTTACACCACCATTAGGGACAAGGGAACTTGAAGTCCTATGTTTTTTCATATCTTGTGAGAGGGGTCTGGAATGGATCCTCCATGGATATGAAGGTCTGACTGGATAATTCAAACAAACCAAGAAGAAGAAACAGAAATTCATTTCATGGATGTCTTACTCCTTTACTACAATCAGACAAGACAACAAAACTTCAATACTTACATTAAATTGTAAACTCAACTTCAGAATTTAACTATAAGGATTCAATTGTTTTACATTAAAAACATTTATTTATGTACAGCCCTTCATGGGCACAAGCTAAAAAATAAAACAGTGATTTGGAAAGTTGCCTCAAACAGATGTCTAGAACTATGTGAGAAATAAAAATAAAAATACTCTCTTTTATAAAACAGAAGGGGTACCCTTCAGTCAAACTTGGGAATTGTCTTTTGCATCTATAGCAATTTTTAATATATATATATAAACCTTATTCAGTTTGTAGCAATTGGTCAACAGATGTTGCTAATGGTTTGTGAGCCAAGAAGTGTTGATGTTTACATGCCTCTTTTTGAGAGTAGTAAATTACCTTCTGGACTTCTGTGACCTAAATTATACTGCTTAATCCATATTAGTTTCTCAGTTCTTCTGTCATAGTAAGGTTTGCCCTGAAAACCCCTAATTATTAAGGAAAGCAGGGGTGGGGTGGAGGGGTGGGAGAGAAAGACAGGGAGAGACACAGAATGTGTGTGCCCCATCCTAGTGGTCATTTTGCATGCTTAAGAACTATATTTCTTTCTAACCTTGTCACCCAGAAAATGCTGCCTGTAGCACAGTTCCTCCCTCATCTCATTCTGAGTATAGGGAGAGGCAGTTACAGAGTGACCTTGCAGAGCCGGGCAATCACATTATGTGGGATCAATTAATGGCTAGCAAAGTGAGACTGTGAGGGAGCTTGAGGCTTGCATCTAGTGGTACAGCTGTCCCTCAGGATTGGAGCATAAAAGCCAATATATCAGGGCAGAGGACAAATGAAGCAAGGAAAATAGGAAAAAGGAAAGCAACAAACAAAAGAATGAAGGAACAAATATGAACAGTAGGGTTGTTTTCTTTTTTAAATGTCACACAGGTGCTTATTTTATCATCATCCCTGATTATTCACCAACCTTGTAATTTTAGATATTGAACTTCAGACTGAATCGAAGGCATGTTAGGCTAAAGACACCCTGCCATAAGCTGCCAGCTATAACCACTTTACATACACCAAATTGGAAAGTGGGCACATTTGTAGAAGGAGGAGAGACGAGGAAGGGAGAGCATGCTCTCATATGTTTGTTATCTCAGAACCAGAGGAGCTTTCATTTGATTCAAACAATAACTGACTCTGCAGAGAGACCCCTGCTTTTATTTGATAAGGGATGCTCTTTTATCACACATGAAACTGCATGGCATGATCAGACAAAGACAAGATTGCAGCTGTCAGCTAAAGAGAAGCCAGGTTGTTGTTGTTTTTAAAACCCTGATTGTCAAATTACATGCCTATAACTGGTCTGCTAATATTAGCCTTGGAAAACTAGACTCATCTTTCTTTCAAGAAACACAGTTATAAATTCCTAATATTGTTGCCCTACAAACTGCATTTGATCAGTTCTAGCTTAATCAAGATTTTAAAAAACGCCTCTTATCACAGCAGGGGAGGTCCATCAGTGGAGCCATTGGTGGGGTGGTGGGAAAAAAAAATAACCTCTGAATTTATGTCATTCTGCACTCCTCCATCTTCTGCACTGTATGGGAACTCTATTGGTGCTGGGACCCTCTTACACTACACAATCATAGTGCTATGTGTTACAGACCAGGCTTATTTTGAAGCCTAGGAAAATACCTGTGGAGTACAGAATATAACTTATAAAGTATAACATATAGGTTATAAGATATAATGCTGGAAGCTATATGTATAAGTGTGGTGTGAATTGCTAGGAACAAAGAGACAGGCTAATGCTGGACTGAACATGTACCAAAAGATGAATAAAAAAATGTCTGCATTTCTATCAACACTGAGATAGGAGCAGATTTGACCACTAATAACTGTTCTAACTACTGCAATGGCTGATGTAATGTGGAGGAAGACAGCCAAAATCCAAAATCCAGCTATACATGGTTTATTTATATTATTTCCAACAAGACTTGGAGTGACATCATGTCAAGACTGGGTTAATTCTGTTTTGTATCCTGTGTTTGATGCAACCGTGATATATGATATCATACATGTATGGTTTCTACTGAGACTAATGACTCGGAGGTTTGCTGTATTTAAACATGTTGTGGAATGACAAGAATGGAAGAAGGGTGGGTTAATTGAGATATGTTATTCCTACTAATTGGTATGGTATATAGAACTGGGTTGTGATACTTTGGAGAATGTATATAAGTAGTCATATGGGTTCAACAGAAACATAGAGTGTTGATTAGACTGATAGTTATAGTGAGCAAAATATGTGATATTTTATAAGTTTTAAAATATGTTAACTGCTTAGGTTAAGACAGCTTCTGAGAGAGCTTGTATTAAATGGGCCAACTGAATGCCTGGTAAAAGAATGTTGGGGAGTGTTTTTCCTTTTGAAGCTTCTAAAGGCTTGAAGGACTCTTATTATTGCTAACAACTGCAGTTAGCACAACTAACCTAAGCTTTACTGGGAAAGAAGAAAATTCAACGAAAAAAGCAACTGTTTAGCCTGCTAATTTTGTGGGGTGGAATCTAGGGCGGGTTACAGACGGGCAGGAGAAGACGTCTTGAAGGTGTCTTCCCCTGAATACGGAGCTTCCAGACCGCCTGCCCCGGGGGCGTGGCTAAGGTGGATGGGGCTTCCACACTGGCGGTAGTGAAGACGCCTCACCTGGGGCCGTTTCTTACCCGCAGCTTCCATACCGCCGCCTCGCAGGACGCTGCAAAGAGAGAGGCAGCTTCCGCATGGGCGGCCAAAAACGCGCCTTTTTTTCTTTTGCCGGCTGGCGGATGCGCAGCTGCGCAGCTGCGGCGGTCAGCACTGGCGGCAGAAAGCGTATGTGCACATTTAAAGCGCCCAGGCCCATTTAAACTTTTTCCTCCGCCCTACCCAAGAACAAAGGTGGCCTCCTGCCAGCTGGTGTTGGCATCCTTGTCCGCTTGCACGTTGCCAGTGTCACCAGCATCATGGATGCCTCCTCTCCTTTGGTCCCTGCGCTCTTGCTGAATCTGCAATGCACAGCCACAGCTGTCGCCGCTGCCACCACTGCCACCACTGTCCCCCTGCCATCCTCCATCACCTCCCTTGTACATATGTAAATATTTAAAGTTTTAGCGTTTATTGTTAGGTGAAAATGGCGCAGGAATGTGTGTAGGGATTCACTTTAAATTCCAAACTTTCCACAATTCTAGCAGCGCATGCGTACATGTTGCTCTAGGGTTAGGGTTACGAGCATTAAAATAGAGTGCAGCTGTGCTGCAGCTTCCACATCTGCATGGCATCTGACGCTCTAATTAGAGCCTCGGTGCAAACTGCACATGTTCCAGGACCCCGACTCATAATGCGATGCAGCTGACTCGAAGCCTTTAAATGGGCAACTTAAATTTGCGTCGTGACAACTGTGGCATACAGGTACAGCAGCTTACAGACGGAGCTGCTCAGTTGCGCAGTATATAGAAAAGAAGCGGAAAAAAGCGGCACCTTTTTAATGCCGCTTCTTCCCGCTTGGGGCGTGCAGGAGGTGCGTTCATGGCAGCATTCAGGTAAGGGCCGTCTAAAGGCTATACCTTCATGATGTCATGAACACACCCCTTTTTGCCCATCTGTAACCCGCCCATGTCTTTCAAATGCTTTTATTAGATGTGTGCGTTCCCTTGTTTCAGTTCTGTCCAAAGAAGCCTTACTGGTAACTTCTAATCTTCTAGGACCCCAGCATTAAACTGTTTTCTGATCATTCACAGAAGCCTGATTGACTCTGTGTGTGTGGTGGTGGTGGTGGGGTGGGATTCTAGTATATCAAAATAGAGATGTTAGATTAAATAATATACAATGAGGCACTGCCTGCTCCTTTGTTTTGACAGGATAGCTGATAGCTGGGCAGAGGCTAGGAAAAAAATAAAGGAAACAAAGAGGAGATAGCAATCAGATTGTTTTGCTGCTCTCTAGTCTATAAAGAGAGGGCTACAGTGTAGCTTGATAGACATGCTGTTCCTCATAACTGATAAACTGACCAAACATGCTGATGCTGGTAAGAGAAACAACTTGTTGTTGTGCACCTTCAAGTCCTTTCTGACTTATTGCCACCTTAAGGCAAACCTATAATGGAATTTTCTTGGAAAATTTCTTCAGAGGGGCTTTGTCACTGTCATCCTCTGAGGCTGAGAAAGTGTGACTTGCCCAATCTCATGGCTGAGCCTGCTCTCCAGTCACATTCCAAGCTTAAACCACTACACCACTCTGGCTCCAAAAAACAACAACAACTAGGCTATGCAAAAATAGATATAAGGATGTTTAGAGCTATGTAGGAGAGGTTTATAGATATAAAAAAGGTCAAGGAGATTTACCCCAGATGTCTGTTTAGTGGTGTGAGTGCCTCAATGGATGAGACTGTATTCCTTGATGGGTAGATATTTACAGAAATGATGCAAGGGGCATAATATGTATCACCCTATACACCATGTTATGTAATGTAATGCAAGTAGTGTGCCCAGATATTGACAGTCTGTGTTTTCCCCTAAGGTGAATGCATATGTTTGTATATCGGTGGTTGCATATAATAAATAGTCAAAAAGATTATGAAAGAGCCAGCTCATTTTCTCATATAAATATCCTGAGATTCCAACACTTAAGAACTCTTAACTGGAGTAGCTGATGTTAGCTCTGCCTATCTGGTTTTTATAACCATCACGAATTGAACACTTAGGTTGTCTGAGGGTGATAAGAGGTCACAAGACAAAATTCATATTATCTGCCAAATGGCAAAGGACCTCCAATCTCTGTCTAAAGAGATGGGGTGGGGAACCATGCCTGTTTCATATAACTCCACTTTAACTGACATGGCAATATCCTATGGGTTTGCAGTTAACTGAGAGGCATTCAGAAGTCTCTTTTAATTCTCTCCATCAAACTACAAACTCTAGGATTCCATAGGATGCAGTTACAGTGAAATAGTGTCATAATTGTGTAGCATGAAAGGGCTCTCAGAACATAGGACCTTTCCGCACGGGCGTAATAGTACGGACTGAGTCCATACTAGGGTTAGAAAGGGGAGTCCCTTCCAGACGCCCCTAAGCCTAGTACAGATCGAGTCCGTACAAAATGGCAGCGCCTGTTCCACATGGGGGCCGTTATTGCTACATCACCACCGCGCCGCCTCCAAATGAGGCAGCGCGGTTGTGACGTACTGGCGCTGCACCAGGGCACATAGAGCGTCCTTTCCGTGGCACCAGAAGGAGCTCCAAAACGGAGCTCCTTCCGGGATTTGCATCACTGGCGCAGCCTTTAGATGGCTGTGCCAGCGATGCAAGGTAGAAAGGGGCCGAGCGGCCCCTTTCTGCTTGTTCCCACAGCCATCGGGTGTCCTTGGGGCATGAAGCCCCAAGGACACCCCTTTCCAGGCCACGGGGAAGCGGCCTTTTGCCACTTCCCTGCGGCCTGGAAAGTGGCAGATCGGGGCCCCAGAGGCTGCCGTTCTGGCAGCTGAGGCCCCGATCCGGCGGGGAAAGGAGCACCTATAGGCCACCCCAAAGGGGATGTCTGTAACGTGCCACAGTTTGGCACCAGCCAAGATACCATTAAATTTAGAGCACTTGTAAAATCTGTGAAAGATTAGCAAATCAACAACCTGTTCTTGCATCACAGTATCTTATAATATACCTTTCTTCAATCTGATGGTTGAGTGGTATAGAAAACAAGTCCTATGAAAGAAGTTTCAAGGAGTTGAGTATGTTTAGCTGGATAGAGAAGACTGAGGAAGCATGTCAGATAGAAGAGGACAGAGAGGTGTTCTCTGCTGCCCAAGAGGGCAGAGCTAGTTCTACTGCAGGCTGTGGACAATACATGTTGAATGGCTTACATGTGGCTCTTGCAGCCCTTTCTTATGGCCCATGTGGCAATATTACACCCAACTCGGAACTAGCCACACTGCCCAGGTCATGGTGACTTCATCTTCTTTTTTCCTTTATGTTACTCCCTTCAGGATTAGAAGGGGTCATGATGATCTTCCTTGAGATCTCACAAGTCTCCATGGTACAGGTGGATGCTCCTGCACTCTCCTTTAGCTGCTGAATCTCTGTGACAATTATGGCAGTGGCAAATTTGTGGCAGCTACCGAATTTCTGCAACATCTGCAAATTCAGTATTGGTGAGACTTCAGTGGGTTTATTAGGTCAACAAATCTCTCTGAGCACAAGAAGTTGCCATCCATAAGGATAATAGGTTTAAAGTAGGAAGAAGACAGATTTCAGTTGAATTTTGGGAAAACAATTTACAACAATAAATTCATTATCATGGTGTGGGGGGTGGTTTCCTTGACGGAGGATTTCAGAAAAAGGAAGGACAACCAAATTTTTATGATTACAGGCCCATGATTATAGTATGATATTATGATTATAGGCCCATGCCTCACGACCAGGGATCCCTGACACATCTGTTGTATAACATCACTTGAAAAAAATCCACTATGGATCCCCCAATAACAGACTAGCGAACAGTTTCCGATGGCAAACTTTGAGGAACATTTTGAGATTGGTTAGCTATTAATATCACCTTGTTTCCCTTTTTTCAGAGGTGAAAAACATCATTTATAATATTCTTTCCATCATTTCTAACATTTTTATCATTATTTTAAAATTCAAATGGCCCCTCAGTGCAACCTTAGCCAGATCAAAACTGCTGTTGTGTTCTTCAGTCCTAAATACATCATAGTAACAGTATACATGGAGACCTAATTCCCATTCATATGTGTCACAGATACTTCCAGAATGCACCTTTTAAGTTCAAATAATAATGCTGATATTGTGGGAGCTAGCCAAGTTAAAGCACAATTAAGAATAGGTGTTAATTGTTAAAAAAAATAATCAGTTTCCACAGTGATTGAAACACTATTGTGCCCTTCCCTGTCACTATGCAGAAATGGAAAAATCCATTAAAAGATATAAGCAACCCTTGTGAAAGTACCACAGTGCATTGATTTCCACTCTAGGTTCAAGCTGAGTCAAGCACATATAAGCATTGGAAAGATTTTCACTGCACTCTAAGAGAACTCTAAATGTATAAACTGGTCCAAAAACATCACCCACATTACAATGTTAAATGTTTCTCTCATTGGTCTCTTGAATCTTCCTCAAATAAACTGCCTCCAACTGATTCTGCTAGCACAAGAATGTGTAACAATCCCTCAATATGGATGCAAAATATGATTTCAGTGCACAAGATGACAGATATTTCTTTGCAACTTAATAGTTATTACTTGGATCAGGAAGAAATTCTTACTTTTAACAGTGAGGTACATGGACTTGCTGACGTCAGCCCCCACATCATTGCTGACCTTGCAGAGGTAGTATCCACTATCTTCCTCCAGTACATGCTTGATCAACAGGGAGCCATTTGTGAGAAGCTGGATACGCCCATTCAAGGCAATTGGTTGGAACTGGGGAACTCCAGCACCTGTTGGGAGAATAAATGATGAATCAGAAGGTAAGAAGGCTGAAAGAAAACAGCAAGTAATTTGTTTTTACTATGGATGGAACAGAAATAAAGGTCTCAAAAACATAAATCAACCAAGGTAACAAAGGTTATTTCTTTAACTCCTGCAACAATTATGGTTGCATAGGCTAAGTGACGTAGGGAGAAACAAGTGAAAAAGGTAGAACTTAAAATAAAGCCACTTGCTGTAAAGTGTTTTTGTATAAGTAATGTACAGTACCTTTAGGTCACCTGATGGCTAATGGCAACCCCATGAATATCATAGGGTTTTCATGGGCAAGGAATATTCAGAGGTGGTTTTGCCAGTTTGTTCCTCTCTAATATAGCCTATAGCCATGGGATTCACTGGCGGTCTCCTTTTCAAGTACTAATCAGGAGTGATCCTGCTTAGCTTTCAAGATAAGACAGGATTTGGGCTGCTACCACAGTGCAAAATTAATGTAGTTTGACACTGTTTTAACTGTCATGGCTCCATCTGAAGGAATCCTGGGATATATAGTTTGTTGTAGCACTAGATGTTAAAAGAATTTCACAGCCACTAAAATGCCCTGAAGATACCAAAGCTGTATCTACACTACAGAACTGATGCAGTTTGACACTGCTATAAATACCATGGCTCAATGCTGTAGAATTCTGGGATTTTTACTTTTGTGAAATTGTTCATATAGTAATTTTAACATCTAGCAACATATATACTTCTCATGATATCAAATAAATGAACAAGCAGAACTTCTACTGAGGCAAGCACAACATACAAAAAAAAATGATGTTTCTATGCTTAGTGTAATCAGATCAAAATAGATATGATAATCAGCCCTCATAGCAGTCTGCAGTTTGTCCAATACATTTACAAATGTACTTTGCTTTCAGGTGCTTTAAGGTACCCAACTTGTTGGGGCAAACCACTTAAAGACTGCTTAGTGTGGTATGTGGTGGTATATAAATGAAGCTGTTATTGCTATTGCTGCTATTGCTTTGCTTTAGAGCGCTTCACTAATGTGGCACTTTTCAATTATAGAGTACAGAATTGCTGGTCAAAATCCTCTGTGGCAATTATAAATCATAGAATCATAGAGTTGGAAGAGACCACAAGGGCCATCCAGTCCAACCCCCTGCCCTGCACAAAATCTAAATCAAAGCATCCCTGACAGATGGCCATTCAGCCTCTGTTTAAAGACCTCTAAGGAAGGAGACTTCACTACACTACGAGGGAGTGTGTTCCACTGTCGAACAGCACTTACTGTCAGGAAGTTCCTCCTTATGTTGAGGTGCAATCTCTTTTCCTGGAGCTTACATCCATTGCTCCGGGACCTAGTCTCTGGAGCAGCAGAAAACAAGTTAGCTCCCTCCTCAATATGACATCCCTTCAAGTATTTAAACAGAGCTATCATATCACTGCTTAACCTTCTCTTCTCCAGGCTAAACATCCCCAGCTCCCTAAGTTGTTCCTCATAGGGCATGGTTTCCAGACGCTTCACCATTTTGGTTGCCCTCCTTTGGACACGCTCCAGTTTCTCAATATCCTTTTTGAATTGTGGTGCCCAGAACTGGATACAATATTCCAGGTGGGGCCTGACCAGAGTAGAATAGAGTGGCACTATTACTTCCCTTGATCTAGACACTATACTTCTATTGATGCAGCCTAAACATGCATTGGCCTTGTTAGCTGCCGCATCACACTGTTGACTCATGATCAATTTGGGGTCTACTTGGACTCTCAGATCCCTTTCACACGTAGTTCCATTCAGCCAGGTGCAGTACCTTACATTTCTCCATGTTGAAATTTGTTTTGTTCACTTTGGGCTAGCTTTCTAATCTATTAAGGTCATTCTGAAGTTTGACCCTATCCTCAGGGGTATTAGCTACTCCTCCTAATTTGGTGTCATCTGCAAATTTGATAAATATAACCCCAATTCTGTCATCCAAGTCATTGATAAAGATGTTGTATAACACTGGGCGCAGGACAGAACCTGTGGGACCCTACTGGTCACTTCTCTCCAGGATGAAAAGGAGCCATTGTTGAGAACCCTTTGGCTTCGGCCGGTCAACCAGTTACAAATCCATGTAGCAGTTACATTGTATAGCCCACATTTTACAAGCTTGTTTGCAAGAATGTCATGGGGAACCCTGTCAAAAGCCTTACTGAAATCAAGATATACTATATCCACAGCATTCCCTTCGTCTAACAAGCTGGTAATTTTATCAAAAAAAGAGATCAGGTTTGTCTGGCATGACTTCTTTTTTGTGATTATGTTCACAGACTCTTTGTAGATGTTCACAGACTCTCTGTTTAATGATCTGCTCTAGAATCTTTCCTGGCATTGATGTCAGACTAACTGGATGATAATTGTTGGGATCCTCTTTTTTCCCCTTTTTGAAGATGGGGACAATGTTTGCCCTCCTCCAGTCTGCTGGGATTTCTCCTGTTCTCCAGGAGTTTTCAAAGATTATTGTCAATGGCTTCGATGTTACATTTGCCAGTTCTTTTAATACCCTTGCATGTACTTCGTCTGGTCCTGCAGATTTATATTCGTTTAAATTAACCAGATATTCCTGTACTATCTCTTTACTGTGTTGAACTTCCCCTATTCTTTCCTCCGCTTCATTATCCTCAGGTTGAGCACCCTTTGCCTTTTCTGAGAAGACTGAAGCAAAGAAGGTGTTCAGTAACTCTGCCTTTTCTCTTTCCCCTGTTAGCATTTTGCCACCTTCTCCATGCAGTGGCCCTACCATTTCCTTCTTCTTCCATTTGCTGCGGACATATCCCAAAACCCCTTTTTGTTGTTCTTAACCTCTCTAGCAAGCTTGAGTTCAAGCCTGACTTTACCTCTACATGTGCTCGCTATTTGTTTGAATTCCTCTTTAGTGATTTCCTCATTTTTCCATTTCTTATACATGTTCCATTTAAAACTTAGCTCAGTTGAAAGTTCTTTAGTCATCCATCCTGGTTCCTTGAGACATCTCCCCTTTTTCTTTCTCACTGGAACTGTTTGAAATTGTGCCTTCAGTATCTTCCTTTTGGTAAAGTCCCATCCATCTTGAACTCCCTTCTCTTTTAGTATTCCTGACCATGGGATCACCCCCAGTATTTCTCTAAGTTTACTAAAATCAGCTTTCCTAAAGTCTAGAATGTCTGGCTATGCCTGGCTTCTTCTTTCCATTGTATAACAAACTCCAGGAGTACATAATCACTCCCACCTAAGGATCCCACCATTTGCATTCTATTAACTAGGTCATCCCTGTTGGTTAGGATCAGATCCAAAATAGCTGATCCCCTTGTTGCCTCTTCCACCTTTTGGACAATGAAATTGTCTCCAAGGCAAGTGAGGGATTTGCTAGACCTTGAGGATTTGGCTGAGTTTGACTTCCAGCAAATATCAAGATAGTTGAATTCACCCATTACTACTACATCTCTCCTTTCTGAATGTGTGGTCATCTGTTGTAGAAAGGCATCATCCAATTCCTCCATCTGACTTGGGGGTCTGTAGTAGACTCCCCCAATAACATCCCTGTTGTTTCCCTCCCCTTTAATTTTTATCCAGATGCTCTCCACCTGGCTTCCATGAATGATGTCCTGGATCTCTTCACTGGTGTAAATGTCCCTGACATATAAGGCTATTCCTCCTCCTTTCCTGTTTGGCCTGTTTCTCTTTAAAAGGTTATATCCCTCCATTTCTACATTCCAATCATGAGACTCATTCCACCAGGTTTCAGTGAGGCCTATTATATCATATTTGCTTTGTTGTGCTAGGAGTTGAAGTTCATCTTGCTTATTCCCCATGCTCTGAGCATTAGTGTAGAAACATCTTAGACCATGGGTCCCCCCTACTTGCTGCCTGTGCAACTTTTTTTGCCTTCCACTTTTGGGTCCTTGCACTGTTTGTCTTGTTCCCTCTATGACATTTTGACTATTTTCTCCAGCCGTTTTGCCTTCCAGAATACTGTCTCCCTGCCCCACATAACTCAGTTTAAAGCCCTCCTGATCAAATTTTTGAGACGGTTGGCAAAAAGGGTTTTGCCAACTGGTGTGAGATGCAACCCATCCCTTGCCAGAAGTCCCTCCTCATCCTCAAACCATGATCCAAAAATCCAAATCGTTCTAAGCGGCACCATCTGTGAAGCCAGTTGTTCAACTCTGCTATTTTCCTCTCCTTTCCTGGACCATGCCCTTTGACTGGGAGAAGACATGAGATGACAACCTGTGTATCCATCTTTTTCAACTTCCTACCCAAAGCCTCATAATCCCTTATGATATTATGAAGGCTGTGCCTTGCAGTATCATTGGTTCTCAAATGAACCCAAAGAAGTGGTAATGGTCAGTAGGCTTGACAAGTCTTGTTAGCCTCTCTCTCACATCATGGATCTTTGCCCCAGGTAGACAGCACACCTCTAGAGACATCTTGTCAGGCCCAGAAACCACTGGTTCAGTGCCTCTCAGCAAGGAGTCCCCCACGACCTCTGAGGCTTAGCAGTGGCTGTTCCCTCTGGTGGTACTCTCAGGGTCCCCTCCTCTATTCCTGAAGTCTGTCCCTGCTACTATTCCTCATTATCCTTGATAAAAGAGAGAGATTCAAATCAATTCTGCAACTGCAAGCTTACAGAATGTTCCCTGGTTTCCCTACTTCTGTGTGTGACCTTCCTCCAACTATCTACTTCTGTTGTATATGAAGTGACCTCCTCCACCCCAGCAATTTCTTCTGTGTGTTTCCCGTTCAGAACCATCTGGTCTGTTCTGGTCAGGAATCCACAGCATTATTTATTAATTATTTTTTACTTTTGCACCTTTTGCGAGTCTAGCACTATTGTACACTTAAGAAACTGTACATTTTGTTTTAAGACTTTTATAGGCACTGACAAGTGAAATAAAAAACCTTGTGATTGACTTTAAGATGATACACTTGGCCCTCAGTATCCACAGAGACTCTTTATGCATGGATTCAAACATCCACAGCTTCAATATATATATATATATATCCAAGAAGGAAACCTTGATTTTGTATTTTATGTAAGAGAAACCATTTTTTTGTATTTGTTTTACAGCAGGAGTCTGGAATCTAAACCTGGAGAGGCGAGATATAAATAAAACTTCTTATTCTTATTCTTATTCTTATATTAGCAAAGTTATGTTGGGTTGGGTTGGGCCAGTGTGTGTGTGTGAGAGAGAGAGAGAGAGAGAGAGAGAGAATTAAATAAAAGGAACTGTACAGCACTCTTCAGGTAGAACCTGGGATCCCAGAAGGATACCATAACACTGAAATAAATTTAATAAAATTATTGAAAGCAAGTATTTGTATAAATAAAGCATCAGAAGTCTCAGCTACTGCCTTCCCCAGTGATGTCAGTTGAAATGAGAAAGGTCTGATGCTTTATTCATACAAATACCTTTTTTCAATCATTTATTATACCCATTTCAATTTTATGGCATCCTTCTGAGATCCAGATTCTATCTGAAAACAGCACTATTAATTTGCTTTGTTTAACTAATCTACACAGAAAGATACAGAGATACACACAATACAAGAGATGTAAAAATTCAGTACACAACTTTCCTTATCCTTATCAAAAAACTGTGTATATAAACATCAACCTAACAATAGTAACTGTTGTGAGATTTTTCACATTTCAGGGGGGAAAGTTTGCAAACAACCACAAACAAACAGCAAAATCCATTGCTAACCCCCCAGTGGTTTTTGTACAGAAGAAGCTATTTTTTTTGCAAACAGCAATTTTTTTTTATTTTTTTGCAGAAAGCACTGTTCATAGGGAGGGGCTGCATAAATACATGCTGTATGTATAAAAAAAGTCCTGAAATAATCTTGTCCAGTGCAGAGAAAATTTTGAAATTCTTCATTTTTCCTTGGAAGACTGAAAAGTGAAAAATTACAGGAACCACAGTGGTATAGTGGCTTGAGTGTTGGAATATAACTCTGGAGATGAGGGTTTGATTCCCTGCTCAGCTGTGGAAACCCTCTGGGTGAGTTTGAGCAAGTTGCACACTCTCAGCTTCCCTCTATACTGTCTTGTTTCCAAGAATACTTCCTCCATCATGCACATGCTGAAGTGAGATGGCATGAAGCCAAAGGCCTTTATCCTTCATCACTCTATCCCTGTGAGTAGCAATTCCCCTTCTAAATAGGTTTTATGACAGAAAATGTAATTTAGGAAGCCAGCATGGTGCAGCAATCTGAGCACTGTATCTCGAACGCTGGGAGACCAGGGTTCAAATCCCTACTTGGCCAAGGAAATTTGGACAACTCACACTCTCTCAGCCTCAGAGAAAGAGAAGGGCAGACCACCTCTGAATAAATCTTGCCATGCAAACTATTTAATAGAGTTACCATAAGTCAGAGTGGACTTGAAGGCACATAAGAACAAGATAACAGTTAACACTGTTAACATTTATTAATTTTAATAACTATTTTTCAGTATTAATGCAAACAATAATGAGTTGTTTCCTGGAGTTAACTCATGATTAAAGATGTGAAGACACCTAACATAATATTCCAAGCTCTGGAATAACCCTATGAAATGCAGTAGCACCATTCCCAAGACATTTCTGGAAGTTAAAAGTGGCTGTCCAGTTAGGCCATGTGTGCAAACTCTTGGGTGAGATTTGCAACTCCCCCTCTGTGCTAATCTTCTGTGAGAAAGTGGAAGATGGTGGTATAGATACCGTGCAATTACACTGACCATACTGCTCTTATACCTCCTCTAGATATAAGATACAGAATGTATTACTTACTTTATTATATTAGAAAACAAGGCAATATAGTCAAGTGATAATGAGAGACATGAAATAGCAATAATATCATGCTAGCTATGCTAAAAATGGTTAACAAGCGAGTTGGCTCAATGGAAGGTATCATTAAGTCACTTTGTATTTCTTGTTTTGTCAAAACTATGGCGGGGTACAGACCGCCAGAAAGAGGCATCTCCCTTTGCTCCACAGGAGCACTGCAGCAACCAAATTGCGCGGCGCTGCTGTGGAGCAAAAAAAGGAGCACCCAAAAGTGGCTCCTTTTTTCGGCACCACTGCAACGCCACAAAGCGCCACAGTCAACCAAGCAGCTGCGACGTCACCATTATGCGTTCCATCTGGTGGGTGCGCCACAGCATGTGATGAGGGCTCTGCAAAGGCCCATCTGTTCCATGCCTATATGACAATGAAATTTAAACAGAGATATCACAGATTGCTAAATTATCAGGGTAATCTTCTGAAATCTCAAGATTCCTGGTTTGTTGGTTGGTTTTGTAATCAATGTTTAAAAGGTACTGATGTTAAACATGTTAGTAGTTTTTAAAAAAACATAGAACTCTCTTCTGAGAGTAGGGATTTTTTTTAATGTTTTGTTTTTAAAGATATAACCAGTTCTTCTGTCAAATATGTTATAATTAGGCATGGGGTACTATTTAATAGGCAATGTCTAGAAGAGTTTTTTCCTAACGTTTCACCAGTATCTGTGGCTGGCATCTTCAAAGAATGCTGGCATGGAAGTGAGTGGGGTATATATATACTGTGTGGCATTTGGTTGAGAGGAAGTGATTTACATGTTAATCTCTGTGTTGGACTGTTGTGGAATGTCAAGGCCTTAGAATGTCCATTTACTTAATGATCCATTGTCTGCTGGGCTCTACAGGCTAACGGTTACTCCAGCTCAGACATCAAAAGGGCTGCCAGACAGATCCAGAAAAACTCATGAGAGTGAAGACAAACAACCATACAAAGGAAAGGTATTTTTACCATACATCAAAGGAGTCAGAGAAAAAATGGGGAAACTGGTGAGGAAATACAACCTCCAAATGATATACAAACCGACCAAGTAAATCCAGCAAATGCTGCACTCAGTGAAGAACAGGAGAGACCCTCTCATAGCCACAGGGGTTTATCACATACCGTGCAGCTGCCGACAAGTCTACATGGGGACCACCAAATGCAGCGTCCAAATACGTATCAAGGAACATGAGAGACACTGCAGATTGGGTCAGCCAGAAATATCAGCAGTAGCAGAATGTGTTATAAACCATCCTGGGCATAAAATACTATTTGAAAACCGTGAAATTCTGGACCATGCCAACAACTATCAGATCAGAACACACAGTGAAACCATTGACATCCATAAACACTTGGACAATTTCAACAGAAAAGAAGAAACCCTTAAAGTAAACAAAGTTTGACTATCAGTCCTGTAAACATCAAAATAAAGGTGAAGCCCATGCAAATTAAAACCACTCAGGGTGGGGGGGGGGGGGTGCAGCAGACAATGGATCATTAATTAAATAGTCACCCTGAGGCCTTGACATTCAACAACAGACCAATACAGAGATTAACATGTAAATTACTTCCTCTCAACCAAGGGTCACACAGTTTATATACCCCACTCACTTCCATGCCAGCATTTTCTGAAGATGCCTGCCACAGATGCTGGCAAAACATTAGGAAAAAAAACTCTTCTAGAACATGGCCACACAGCCAAAAACCCCATATAAAAAACTAAGGATTCCGGCTGTGAAAGTCTTTGAGTTCACGACTTTTTTTCCAAAACCCACCTATTTCATATGGTTAGATGGAGTCAAGTGGTATGAGAATTAATATTCTACATTAACAGAAAATGTTATTACACTAAGTAAAGCATAATCTAAATTGCTGGTTTGATACTACTACTTGACCTTTCAATATACTGAAGATATATGATTGGCTGTGCTACTCATGGATTTATTTTAACTTTTTAAAAATAAAACACCAGCTAGTTGGTACCAAAAATGAATAATAAAAATGGGCATAACAGCATCCAACTTCATTTATTCTTCATATCAAGAATCTATGACCACAATAGATCAGAGGTGGGAGTCATGTGGCCTTCTAGATGGTATTGGAGTACAACTCTCAGCATCCCTCAACATTAACTATGATAGTTAGGGGTGCTGTGAATTGTTGTCCACAACATCAGGAGGGACACTTTGTTCCCATCTCTGCTACAGATAGTCACCCTATAAACACCAATAATGGAAAACTGAAAATTCATAAGCCAACACAACCACAATACAGGCACAGACTAGGACCAGGAAAGCCTCCCATAATAAATACCAGGTGCAATGAAATAAATGTTCCCATAGGAGACAGAGAAATTGATGCATTGCTGAACTCAATGTAATAATGGGATTTTAAAGGATTGTATCATATCTTCCATAAGATTATTATTAGTAATAGTAGAACAAGAGAAATACCTTTGGAGTACTTCCAGACAATTGTAGGGACAGGATAGCCTTCTGCAGAGCAGTTGAGAATCACAGCTTTTCCATAAATCCCATCTTGATCACTTGGCTGAACCACAAATCTGGGGGGAACTGAAAGTAAATAATAAACAAGAAAAGAAACAAGAATTAGATTGCAGAGCTAGGAAGAGAATGTTATGAATTAGTGTTTTATTCAAATGGAATGGGCACAAATTTTGAAGGAACTTTAAAGACTGCCAGCGTGGTGATTTAATGGAGATAATGTTGAGTGGCATACCACTACTGAAAACTCTTCTCAGTAATAAAGCTCACTGAGTAACCCTTCATCAGTCATGGTACACTTCAGCTTCATAATCCCATACACGAATCGCATCAAGCTTAGAATCATAGAATCGTAGAATTGGAAGAGACCACAAGGGCCATCCAGTCCAACCCCCTGCCATGTAGGAACTCTCATTTGAAGCATCCTCGACAGATGGCCATTTAAAGATCTCCAGTTTAAAGACCTTCTTGGAGGAAACAAACCAAATGTATTATTTTGTAAACAACAGAAGAAACAAATGATAAAAACTGCCAAACCTGATGGGATCCACCACTCTCCAGGTTAGGGCAACATCAAAAATGCCTTGAAGTCTATGGTGTGATGGGACAGAAGTCAGTGGGAAATCCTCATTCAAGGCCCCACTGAGTCACAAGTCTCATTGGCTGACCTTAGACTTGTCCCCTTCTCTCAGCCTGACCTACCTTAGAGTTGTTGTAAGAATTAAAGTGGGTACAAAGAGAGTCGTGTATGCCATTGTGTGTGGATCTGCTGCCCCAAGGCAACAGGTCCCATTAAAAGCCAACAAGCCAAGGAACCACCACAAAAACTTATAGAAATTCCCTATAATGATGAAATTAAGAAAATCTAAAGAGCAGGTACAAAAGAGATGACAACCAATTTTGGCTTTATAACTCCTTACCTTCCATGTGTAGTTACCACAGAGATACTTTGAAAAACACACACATTGGTTCCTTGATGCATTAAGTGAAGTGAAGTCAAGCATCTCTCTATAGATACTGTTTTAAAATAACCTTGAGTACTGAGATTATTGTCTCAGTAGCACTGAAATCCCATGTCCAAATTTTAACTGGTTGAATTCATGGGGTCCTCAAAATCAATAAGATAACTAAGAGTTTCAGCTTTTAAGTAAGATATACAGATTGAGACAAGTAGTACCATTATACATTGGCATGGAATTTTTGAGATATTCTTTTTAAATTTTATAAGACTATGTTCATATGATCATTCAAAAATGACACAATATTTACAGTAACAACAACAGCCATGAAAAGCACCTTAAACATCCAGGGTCATCTTTATTCTCTAAATAATATATACAAAGATTGGAATCATTGCTGGCTAATAATTCTCAAATATGAAGCACTACACTTTATTTTGATATGGTTCACAAAACTGTTGCACATGCTTCCTCTCTCATTAATTTCAACAGAGAGTGCAAATTCATAACCTGAATGTGCTTGCTGATTTACTGTCTCCATCAAAATTAATAGGACAAATGTTGGAAAAATCTTGGAGGAAGGGGGACATTTTATTTGTCCCAAACTGATGTAGACTTTTAAAAGATTTACAACAACAGCAGCAGCATCAGGCCAAGGTTACCTTCTTTAAAATGTCAACATTAATGCTCTTGTTTGCATGTTCTGTGTGCATCATTCCCTGGTAATCTCTCGTCTTGATTACTGTAACACGTTCTACATGGGGCTACCCTTGTACCAAGTTCAGAAGTTTTAACTGGTTCAAAATGCGGCAGCCAGATTGGTCACTGGTTCATCCAGGGTTGACCATATAACACCTGTCCTAAAATCACTTCTCTGGCTGCCAATTAGCTTCTGGGCTCAATACAAGGTGTTGGTTATTACCTTTAAAGCCCTACATGGCTTGGGCTCAAGTTATTTGTGGGAACACCTCTCCCTACACAATCTTCCTCGCACTCTCAGAATAACTGGGAAGAATGTAATAGAACATTAATCACCTAGGCTCATATCGACTTCCCAGAGAGCCTTCACAGCAGCTGCTCCTGAAATTGTGGAACGGTCTTCTGGAAAAGATCCATCTTATTACCTCCTTGGAGGCATTGAAGAGGGCACTTAAGACAGATCTCTTGTGGTGAGGTTACCCACCTGACCTTATGTAAGAGACACCTTTAGACCATTTTATGAATCTATTGCATTACCACTTGACGATGAATTAGCTTTTAAGATTAATTGTATTTTTATTGATGTATTTTTATATATTTTTTATTATTGATGTATGTGTTTTAGCGGACTGTAATCCTGCCTTGATCCATCTGGGAGAGGCAGGAAAAAATAAATAAATTATCACTTTTCGGATTTTTGGCTAAGATCAAGTGACACTGTTCGTCGCACCAGAAGAGAGTGTGCTGTGGCCTGGCTTGACATCAGCAACGCCTTTGGCTCTGTGCCACATTCCCACATCTTGGAAACACTGGCTGAATTGGGCATGCCTTCGACATTCCTTGACTTGCTCCGTGAACTTTATAACGACTGTACCACCACAGTGAGGACGGCGGAAGGCGAGACAGCGGAAATCCGTGTTCGTCGTGGGGTGAAACAAGGCTGTCCACTTAGCCCAATCATTTTCAACCTGGCTATGGAGCCTCTTCTCCGCCATATCATCAATGGTCCCGGTGGCTTTAAGCTACATGGCAATAAAGTGAGCATCTTGGCTTATGCGGACGACCTCGTTCTGGTAGCTGAAAAAGCTGATGAACTCCAGCAAATGGTAAATGCAACTGCACATGCTGCAGATTGGATGGGTCTGCAGTTTAATGCTAAAAAATGTGCAACGCTCCACATCAATGGGAGCCTGAAAGATCGAGTTCTGCCAACCGCTTTTACCATCCAAGGGAAACCCATGATCCATCTTAAAGAAGGAGATACCTACCAACACCTAGGGACTCCAACGGGCTTCCGAAGCTACCAGACTCCTGAGGCTACGCTGCATGCCATTGCGATGGATGCCACGAAGATTGATGCATCCCTCCTAGCCCCATGGCAAAAGATCGACGCGCTTAGGGTTTTCCTCCTCCCAAGGATTGACTTCGCTCTTCGGGGTTCGTCAGTCCAGAAAACAGCACTCAGTAGAGTCGACCGAGCAATCACGGCTTCCTTGAAGAAGTGGCTTAGCCTCCCTAAGCGTGCGACCAACGACATTCTGCACATTGCTCAACAACATGGAGGATTAGGAATCCCTAAGCTGGGAGATTCGGAGGATGCTGCAACCATCATCCATGCATATCGTCTTCTCACCTGCCCTGACAAGACTGTAAAATCTATTGCTTTAGGTTCCCTAAAAGAAGTAGTCCAAAAACGCATTGCTAGAATTCCATCAGAGAGCGACCTAGCAACCTATCTTTCCGGTTCGCTGGAAAATGAATTTGGACGCGATGGCGGTGACTTTTCCTCCCTCTTCACCCACACCCGGAACGCAACCCGACGCTTAAACAAACTTATTGGTTGCAAATGGATGTGGGATGCTGAAGAGGGCCCCCAGCTCACCGTCACCAAAGGGAACCCTACAGAGGTCCAGAATTTCTCCCACAAAACAAGACATCTGCTAGAAAGTTCACTGAAAGAACTTCTAAGGGAGAAATATACCATCGCGCTTCTGAGCAAGCCTGACCAGGGCAAGGTCTTTGAGGTGACATCGCAATGGGACTCAAGTAACCACTTTATTCCACGCGGAGATTTCACCCGTTTCGCTGACTGGCGTTTTGTTCATCGAGCTCATCTGAATGTTGTGCCTCTTAACGGCGCTGTTAAAACTGGCAACAATGACAAACGTTGCCGTCGTTGTGGTCATCCAAACGAGACGCTTCCCCATGTGCTCTGCAATTGCCCTCCACACTCGACAGCCTGGAAACATCGGCACGATGCTGTGATGAATAGACTGGCTAAAGCTATCCCAGCTTCAATGGGCACCATTTCCCTCAATCGAACTGTGCCTGGGACAGACAGCCAGCTGAGACCTGACATAGTAATCACAGATGAAGACCACAAGAAGATTACTATTGTAGATGTCACCATCCCCTTTGAAAACAGGAAGCCAGCCATGAGGGAGGCCAGAGAACGGAAACATCAAAAGTACACCCCTCTGGCTGAGGTCCTGAGACAAAAGGGGTACGAGGTCTCTGTCCATGCATTGCTTGTTGGAGCCCTGGGTGCCTGGGATCCAGCAAATGAACCTGTGCTGAGAGTCTGTGGAGTGGGAAAGCGCTATGCAAAACTCATGCGCAAGCTAATGGTGTCAGACACCATTAGATGGTCTAGAGACATCTACATTGAGCACATTTCGGGCCATCGTCAGTATGAGGAACCAGCTGCAGTTTTGGTAGAAAAGGAGCGGTGAAGCTTCAGTCTTCCTTTTTTCCCTCCCCTTTTTTCCTCCCCTTCCTTCCCTTCTCCTTCCCTTTTTCCTCTTCTATGGTATGCAACTGTTTGAATATATTAGTGATTGCCATTGGTGATTTAAAGTAAAGGATATATATTTTGGTCTCCTTAGTATGTTCTATCTTATTTTAAAACTGTTTTAACAATTTAACACATCCTAGGAATGAAATTTGCTTATATCTAATTTCTCTATATATTATCATACTATTATGTATTTTTATTTGCAATTGCATTCTTTGGACTTGATATATATTACCGATTGGTCTATGTTAAATTGTATCTTTAAATATTTTCTAATAAAACGTTTAATCAGTATAAATAAATTATTATTATTATTATTATTATTATTATTATTATTATTATTATTAGGAATAACTGTCAGTGGGGTCAAGCAGACTGGCAGGTTGGAGCAGCCAGAGGCTGCTCCAGCTATGGTCACTGCCCATTCAGTATGAGACCATGGCGACCAGATGCCATGGTCCTGAGGCTGGCCACCACTATGGTCCTAAACAGGCTGCCAGCAAGGAGCACTTTTTTGTGCTCCTTTTGCCAACAGCCCTGGGCTGCCTTAGGAAGCTCTGGTGCAACTTCGGCCTGATCTGGCATACGTCATCTGAACGCCACAACCCTCCCCCAGATTGGCCTGAAACCGGTGCTTTTGGCCCATGTGTTTCAGGCCATTGCCTGAAAAAAAATGGTTGATCAAAGAGCAATGGCCTGAAACACATGGGTCAAAAGCACCGGTTTCAGGCCAATCTGGGGGAGGGTTGTGGTGTTTAAGTGATTGGATCCTGACAATCTCATTTTTTGTCTTTTTCTCCCTGAAATATATGTACCTTGTATTTAGGTACTGCAGTTTAAAATGATGGAGGAAATTTAATTAGCCAAAGCAATGGTTAATGTATTAATGAATGGGACTATTCAGTCCTACACTCTACCCATTTTTTAATTTGTTTGTCACAGCCAAGGGGTCACTTTAGCTGGTTCATTTGCTGTGAAGTCTCTTGAAAAGAAATTTGTCTTTGAAGATGGTGTACAGAGACCTATGGTATACTGATACTGGTGCAATGGTAAACCTTCAATCGTACATACGTTTTTCAAAAGTATGCTTCACTGCTGCCAAAGAAATAATAGCAAAGCGATCGCATTGGCTGTTCAACACCACCAAGACCATCTGTCTTATTTGCTTTTACATTTTATTTCTAAACTATATGATGCTCTTTTTCAGGGATGGTCCAAAACTTTCTGCTGTCTGAAGCAAAGATGGCACCCACTCTAGTTCCATATATAGAGAGGGAACTTTACCGCATTGGCCCTGGAATGGGCCTGTAGCATTCCAAAAGGGAACATTCTTGGGATGCTTGGCAGCGGGGAACGGATTTTACTGCACAGTGGGAATACTGCCACCACCGCCAAGCGTCCCCATCCCGTTCCAGATGTGTCCCAGAGGGGGTGATTTTCGGGAAATCTTGAGAAGCGTTCCCGGAAATTGCCCCCTGGCTGTGCGGTAAAATCAATTCCCTGCCACCGAGTGTCCCCAGACCATTCCCTTTTGGAATACTACAGGCCCGTTCCAGGGCCAATGCGGTAAAGTTCAAAGACTGCAGTGCATTCATATTGTTGATGGGGCAGCATCCTCTGCCATTCCTGAAGGCAGTATGCTAGCTTAGAAGTCTCAGTGTCCTCTTCTCCAAGACCTTATTCTTAATTCTTTCTTTCTGCTGCCTGAGGCAATTGCCTCACCATACCTAATGGTACAGCTGGCTGTTCATTGCAAGCACCACTACAGTGTACATACTTTCCATAACTTTGCAAGACACTCAAGGCTCTAGGACTTTCTTTCATGAGGTTCTTTCTTTAGGAAAGGAGTCAGCTTTCATGAAACAGCAGTGGCCCAAGAACTGTTTCATGCTCTTTGCCCCTTTGGTCCTATGAGACACTTTTTTTCTGGTTTGGAATAAATGCAAAGCAACTGAAAATCTTAGTTCTCCAAAGAGCTCTGTGCATGTGTATATACCTTCAGGTTGCCTATCAACTTAGGCAACTCCATGAGTTTCATAGGGGGTTTTTTTGGACAAAGAGCTGCACACCCACAATATTCCATTCATACATTGATGAAAGCACATTGCACTTTTATTTATTTTCATATTACTTTTCAAAATAAATCTGTTTTGGGAAAACCCAAAAGCATTCCCTAATTAGGCAAATGTGTTATATAACTCGTAAAAGGAAATAAATCTCTACTAAATTTTGTAGGCTATTTTAAAATCCTGTGGAAATTAGTTCCTTGCATCTAAAATGAAAGGGGTCAGGAGACTTTAGGGCCATAGGGTTAGGCATCAGCTGTTGGGGTGGCACTAAAATGCAGCACAGGACATTCCAATATCTCTTTCATCTGTTATACTGCTGTACTGGAATAGAGAATAAGTCACTTGGGTATGGTTGTTGAATCACTAGTTCAAGACTTTTGGCTCTTCACAATGTGTTTCATACAACACTGACTGTCTCTACAATGCCCCAGCCTGCTTTTTACAATGTAATTAAAGATGCATTCATAGAAGTAAATCCAATGGAGCTTCCTCCCAGAGAAATGTATACAGGAATGCAAACTTTCTGTGGAAGTGATTTCTTTTCTACTATGGCTCTTAATGACCACTGGTGCTTAAAATTCATGCAGAAGTATGTATGCACATAAATCCATACATTATGTGCATTTCAGTCATAAGAAACCAGCAGAAGATGTGTTACAATGGAAATCCAGCAGGGTTGGCCCTGCTATATGGCAGAGTGAAGCATCTCAAGCAGCAAATTATTGGGAATATTGAATGGATGGTGCCTGGAGCCCTGTTGGATGCAAGAAGTCTATGTGATCCTGCTGTACTCAAGTGAAGTAAGACAGAATGCCATGTCTTCAACAATTGTGAATTAAGATTTTAGCCATCAGTCTGTTAGCATTTGTAATTGGAAGGTGAGGGGTGCCATAACTTGTTACTCATCTCAGGTGGCAAAACTGGGCCAGTGCTAGAGCACATGCCTTTAGGATCAGCAAAGAAAAATGAAATAGATACTTTGGCATAGCACTGACACAGGCTTAGTGCACACGATTTGATTTATGTGCTGCCAGCTGAAGAACACCACCATAGCATCAAACTACAATCAGTAACAGACACAAGCTGAGCGTCTGAACAACTGAATATGTTTCCCAAATTCAACCTAAAGCAGAAATATTCCCCTGTTAGCAAAGCAGTAGAGCTTGCTCGCTTATTAGCATAATTTTTCTATTCATCTAAATTAAAAATTGACAGACTCAGGACTAAAGCACCATGGAAATGCTTTGAACCCAAAGAACAGTTCTTAAACATATTTTTCATATATTAAATCATAAAATTTCCAACTGTACATGAAAAGATTTCTTGATTGTTGATTAGGTCACCCTTGTGATTTTATTATTTAAAAACTATGCTTTGTGTACTCTGACAAGAAAGGAGGAATTATCACATATTCCCAGTGGCGTCTATCATCTCTCAAACAGTTGTCATTTCAAAATACTGTTGACTTCTATCTAATTGCCTGATTAATCATATTCACTTACCTCTCACAATTAATTGGCTTTGGTGCTCTACTGCTGCGGCATCATTTCGAGCTATACAGGTATAATTCCCATTGTGCATGAGGGAAAGATTAGAAATCCTTAAGGAGCTGGTGAAGTCAATGTTGTCAATGGTCACTCCAAGACTGGCTGGGATTGGCCTGCCATCCTTCTGCCAGGTGATTGTGATTGGCAAATCCCCTGAGACCACAACACATGGAATAAAGACTCTCTGTCCAATGGAAAACCTTGGAAATTCAAAGGGCTGAATAAAAGGGGGCACTGAAATGGGAAAAAAGTGGGGAAGAGAGAACACTGTTAGACAAAGAGCTGTGAAGTTTTGAAAGTTATCAGAAGTATAGATTCCATCCATTTAAACAGATGACATGAGTTGGGACACATGTATCCATAGCACATCCTTTCTCTTAGGTTTGTGTAATATATGATGCTAGGTGCAATGTATTAAAGTCACCTGCAGCAGGCTTTAATTTCTTTTGTTTTCCTTGAAGGAAGTGAGAATGAAAGATACTCTAGGAAAATAAGATTAATACTGTATCTAACAAACTGGTTGGGTTGTTAATACTGATCAATAGGAGGGCAATCCCAATTAGTTGCAATGGCCCAGAGTACACTAGATCAACTGGGGCCCTTTCCATTCCTGAAGTGTTTGCAAGTGCTAAGGATGATCCTCACCCTGGCTAAACTTTGTGCTGGCATTGTGGCTGTGTTCTGGGACTGGAGTACATTATTCTGGCATAATTTGTCTCTCTTTAGTTCTTCTGACATCAGCTGTTTACCAGTAGAACAGTTCTGCTGGCAGACTGCTCTGTTGGCAAACCTCTGAAAACAGCTAGCAGTTAAATATTTCTGCCACCAGAAGAAGCTTATGCTTAGTTGTAAACCCCTTCAGCTGCCACATGCTTGAGTTAAGACTGTGTTACCTCTCTGGAACAACATATGAAATGAACCAATGACTCTTCTAACAGCTTCTGTATCAGCATGTAAAGCTTTCACAATTATTCCTAAACTTGGGGTATTTAGGGCCAGCTGACAAAGCCCAAAGAACTCCCATGCAGTATGGCTAGACCTATTCTTAGGAGATTATCACATTTACAAATAATGCAACTGCTCCCCAGTGGGATACAGTTGCCTTTCTTGTTGCTTCCAGGAATTATCCCAGCCTCATCTCAGATCCCAGTCATGCTTTGGAGGCTATTTTTCCAAGACGGGAACTTGCCATTTCAGAAAAGTAGTATCCGAAGCGCAGCTGGGACCTGGGATGCAGCCAGGATGCAGCTGCCCAGCAGCAGTGGCGAGAATTACGTGTGATAATTCCTGGTAGCAACCTGAAAGGTGACTGCATCCCGTTGGGGAGCAACTGGATTATTTGTAAATGAGATAATCTTCTTACTGCCTCCATGCCTGACAGGATATGTAACCTGACATACTCCCAGATATAGAATAGTTTCTGAGCTTCAGCAATTAGTGGTTTGTTAAAGCATAAGTTCATTGTTGCTGGGAAAACTACAATTATATGGGGACACACCAGTCTGTACATCATGCCCCATATGCATTTGTGTTTTTAGGGACAACTGTGGGGTATTTTACAGTTGGTGTAAAGTAAATCACAGTCTACAAAATGTGACTTCAACTCTCTGATGTCCAGTTCTGCAAACACTACTATCATTTTTATCCTGATTGACCCAAGTCATTCTGCTGCCTGAAACAACAGCAGCTGGGACTTCTATACACATCTATTTAAGTCAAGAAGCACAGTACTGAATACCAAGCTATTATTTTGGTATATGAGGTAGACAATCCCCTAAGCATCTTTCCCTGAAAACACAATAATAAATAAAATAGCTAACAGTTTCTTTCTCTTTTATGACATCCCAAAGATGATGTCCAAGGAAGCTGTTCTACTCTGCTTAATGGTAGGATCAGTCCTGGTTTTTAGACATGTATCTATCTGTTAGCTTTGCTTTCTTCTCACATTATGAATTTGGCACAAAAAAAAAGAAAAAGAAAGAAAGAAAGAAAGAAAGAAAGAAAGAAAAGAGAGAGTTAAACTCCAATTGTGAACAAACTGAAACAAAATCATCACTCAGTTTCTACTTATTTAAATATATGCTTTACCTTTTACAGTCACATGTACGCTCTGACTGGTGGAAAGCTGTGGCTGAACCAGAACGTTGCATGTGTATTCACCCTCATCCACCTCTTTCTGCACATCTGAGAGTTTTAATGTTCCATTGTTTTCAAAAGCTACTTGGCGATGGTTAAAAGGAAGTAGGTTAGAATTCTTGTACCACTTGATTGAGTAGTAGGGGTAGCCAATGACACGACAGTGAATGAAGGTATCCCGCCCTGCTATTGCTGTGATATTTTTCATTGGTCGAATGCTTGCCGGTCCTGTGAAAGTAAAAGTAAAATAATTCAAGAATGTATTCAGTGGAGGAATTTTTAAATTAAATATACAATTCTTTTAGATATTGAAATCACAGTTTATGGCAGCTTTTTTTAAAAAAAAACTTCAAAGAGCCACTTACAGGGTCTTCCTAATCGTTTTGCGCTTTTTAGTTTCTCTAGCCCTACAGCAGGCACACTAATTAACTGTTCTGCTATGCGCTTGCATCCCTGGAACACTTGTGTGATAAATATCTGTGCTGAATTACAAATTAAAAACTGGTGAAGATTTAATTAATGCCAGATATGCAGGGGGAGGGGGGGGGGAGACCTGGATTGAATCAACAGTCTAGTATTTAATGAGATCACTGAAAAAGTGAGTGTTTATTTTGATTTATGTATATATCACACAGATTGGCATTATGCTATGTAAAACTGCAAATAAAAGTCACATATTTTTGCATGGTTATCTGCTATGATGGTAGGCTCTGCAAAAGAAAAAAAGGCACGCAAGTGAAAGAAAAACAAAACAAAATCCTACATTTTGGGGGGTGGGAAGCGGAATTGACTACTAGCATAGATCATGGAGCAGTAAGGGTAATGTGGTATATAATAGATCTACAGTGCAATCTTATGACAATTTGCCCTGACGTAAATGCCATCAACAGCGATTTCCCTCAGGAAAGGTTACTTAGGATTGCAACCCGAGTAATGTTTTACCGTTCCTTTATAAGACTGCACAGAAAAAATGGAAACAGCATTTTTAAAACAAAACAAAACATTTTTTAGCTTTCCATGAAGAAGCTCACAGCATGCAGTAATCTTTGCCTTTACTACAATGAGGTATTGTTTGTTTGTTTGTTTTGAGGAGCTGATTTGACAAGCACCTCTTACGTTTATTCGAGCCTGGTAGAGGACGACTCCAGCAGAATTGTTGGCAGTACAACGATAGACTCCTCCATCTCGGACCTGAGTGCTGGAGATATTCAGGTAGCTGACCACGTTGCCTTCAGAGGTGATGATCTGGCTGATCCGGTGGTTGCCATCTTTGATAATGGGATCTTCGTCCAAAGTCCAAGTGATTGTAGGAAGAGGAGTTCCTTTCACATTGCACATCAGAGAAACACCCTCTCCTGGACTTACCACTTTCTCACTGAAGGCTGAAATTATTTTGGGAGTTCCATCTGTAGAAGAAAAGAACTTTAAGCTAGTGTGCAAACAAAGGCAATGCATGAGACAAACCTATCTAGCTAGCTATCTAACTATCTACCTAATATCCTATCTTTCTCTCAATATAATCCCTATATTTTGGGACAAGCATTTTGGGAGAGAGGTGGGAACTGCTTAACCATCTGTCTGTCTGTCTATCTATCCATCCATCGGCTTTCCTCGTTTGTGTCATGTCTTCTTATATTGTAAATCTGGGGTCAAATTAACAAGTTGTAAGCAGCAATTAAAGCTTTTGTTTCTGAAAAGCAGTGTATACATAAATAAAAATAAATAAATAAATGAATAATATTTACATCCCACCTTTCTCCCAGACAGGGATTCAAATTAGCTTACAAAAAGGCATACCTTCCCCTTCCATATTTCAAGAGAAGAACAAGCTTAATTAATGGAAGTTAAAAAGGGCAATTCAACTGTACAACAAATTGAACAACAAATTTCAGATGTTAACAATATATTTTTAATTAAATGTGCAGGGGAGGGGGAGATAATCAACAATAGAAAAGGGACCTAGCACAGACATGACTTAAAATCAGAAACCTGCATATGCAAAATTACAAAGAATTAAATTTTGAGAATATATAATTCCATTCATTATCTCTTCCAAAGTGTTCTGGATGGGTCAAACTGAAACTAGAGATTGCAAAAATCTCATTTCATATGTAGTTCACAATCTGCAGACCTGAGTCACACTCTGATTTTGTATGCATCAAGGCACTGCAAGGAGGATCGATAAGAACCAACCCATGACAGCTTCATGCATAACACTTGTTGTTATGATAGGAAGGAAAATAATGTTTTTTTCATTTAAATTTCCCTACAATATATATAATTGTGTTCATCAAAGGTACACAGTGCATTTGGTCTCAGAGATGTGTATATTTTTAATCTTGGAAAGAAAAATATGCAAACAGAATGGTGCAATATATTTTTTTTAAAAACAAAACAAGTGCCTGACAAACAGTGTACTATAAAAATACAATGGGCTTCAATTGAATATTATAAAAATGTTAATGTTTGTGTAAAAAAAAAAGATGAATTATATCACAATAATCCAAACAAGCAAATACAAAACAAGCAAATATCAGTGTACTCTCTATAACAGGTCCTTTTTTTTTTTTTACAAATATGTAGAAGTATTTTTTCAATATTAATTTTGTTATAAAAAATAAAGTGGAAAAATGTGAATGTTGAAAAGCACAAAAGATTAAAAAAAAAGAACAGGGAAAAAAATCAAGTCCTCACAATCCAATATGGAATTGAAAAAGAACTGGTCGAATATTAATTTTAAAACCATTTTAAGAATTACCAAGGGAAAACTTCAATAAGTAGTAGGTTCCGGAGGAAGGAAGTTTTAAGTTAAATAAAAGAAGATAGGAAATAAGGCTAAAATGGAGTATGGAAAGTAATGGAATTAGGTTAATGTATGACCTAGGAACGTTGGAAACCATAATTGTGTGGAAAAGATGTTATACTTTCAAAAATATATAATAAAAAAGAAAAGGAAAAAAGAATGCTATGAGATTTTGAAAAACTACATCAAGAATGAAAGATTTTTCATGGTCCGACATGGGAAACACTAGTATCCATCTATATTAGATTTTTTTTTCTTGCTTACACACAATCACACACACACGAGGGGGGATAAAAACAATATCAAAATCCCATCCTCCTATTATAGCAATCCAGGTCTTCTGGGAGTCACACATTCTAATTTGACCAAAGTCCTAATGCAGAAGGACAGCAGTGACATATATCAAGAGCTGAAAGTGCTCTCTGAATACATAAGCACACTCTGCGCAAGCTGAGGCCTACAACTAACTAATGGACCTTTAGAACCGCTTGAATGCTCTCTCTCTCTCCCCCTTCCTCCCTCCCTCTTGTAGAAAGAAGACATTGATCTTGCTCCATTAAAGTAGCAAGTACCCTGTAGAATCCTAGTGTGGCTGGGTGGAAAGAATGATAGTGCCCCATCTGCCCTGCACCATGATTCATGATGCATTTTAGTATCTTCTGCACAATGAAACATGTAAATAATATGTCAGCAGGGGCATGTAGTTGGCTATACCAATCCATTTATTCTCTTTCTTTCCCAGTGACACTTCATTCTAATCCTGGGCTTTCCATACTTCTGACAAGGATGGAAAAGAGATTTGCACTGAACAAGATATTTAAATAACTGTATCCAGTTTGTGGCCTGCAGGACTGATAGTGAAAGTGGCTGTTTGTCTTTCAGTCTCCAGAGGTTGGGAGGAAACTGGGGATCAGATTCCTTTTCCTTCTTTTTCAAATTATATACAAATTAATACACATAATAAATGATGCCTATGCTTGGAAAATGCATGTAAACATGCTTTAGTCAATGGGCAAAAATGCATAAAAATGTATACATGGAGAAAAAGATATACAAAATGCTCGCATTATGAAAAGAATGTACTGAAACAAGCATTGGTATCAGGTGGAAAGGAGGGGATAATCTTATAACAGGAGAGGCAGCATACGAATGCTGGTAACAAGGCTGAGAAATGTAACAAAAATGGAAGTGAAAAGATTTTCACTTCCTTCTCTCCAGATCTGAAGAACAATAATTCCTATTATTATTATTAAAGTTTATTTATATAGTGCCATAAGTTTTGCATGGCACTTTACATAATGGTCAAAATAAGAATACAGTTAAAACCTGTCTGCAGCATACAATCTATAATCAAAAGCAGCAAAGATTATAAAATAATAGCATAATTAAATAACTCTAAAACAGTAAACTATACAAGCAATATACACTTACATTTATCTAACTATCAAAATTAAACTGTAAGCTGGAAAGCTTCCCAAAACAAAATTGTCTTTAATTCGGACTTAAAGTTCACTAAAGAAGTAATTGTCTGAAAATGTTTGGGAAGAAGATTCCAGCAGTGAGGAGTGGCAAGAGAGAAAGGACAAACTCAAGCCAGGGATGAAGCAACCCTTGGCTGGGTCAGGAGCTCTGAGCCCATGGAAAGTAGATCACCAGCAAGATGGCAGAAAGAGACAAGGGCTAACAAATAAGGGCAGGGGAACCATGCAGGGTTTCATAGGTTAAAGGAAGGAGCTTATAACAAATCCTAAAGAGAATAGGGAGCCAATGAAGAGATGACAACAAAGGGGTGATGTGATCATAGTGACAAGCTGAAAAGATAAACCTGGCAGCACAATGTTGAACATAAATCAGGGGGCTGAGGTAGGACAGAGAAAGCTCCATCAACAGAAGATTGTAGTAGTCAAGGCGAGAAATTGCAAGGGCATGAACCAAAGTCTTGGCAGTAGATATTGAAAGAAAAAGTCTGACTTTAGCTTTAGGGGGTCAGGTCGGGATATGCTATTCCTTGTTAATCATGATTGTAATTTTAACTGTTTGATGTTTTAATACCTGTTGTAATCTGCCTTGATTCCCTATTGGGAAAAGGCTGAAAAGAAATAATAATAATAATAATAATTATTATTATTATTATTATTATTATTATTATTATTAAATTATGAAGAAAAAATTAACATGAATTGGCTGTGGCCTGGATCTGAAGAATAAATGATAAAGATAAATAAAAAACAGTGTCAAGATACGTGCTTCCTTCACAGGGTGGATATAAAAGCCATTAACTGTAATTGAAAATGAATATTGCAAAGACAGCTTAGGTGGACAATCAGTAATTCAGTTTTGTCCATGTTACGTTTCAGATGTCGATGAAGCATCCAAGCAGAAACAGCCAAGACACATGAACCTCATCAGACACCTTGGTGCTGAGGATGATGGGTGTTGCAGTCAAACACATCTAAAAGGCTCCAGGCTGGGGAAAGCTGTTCTAATCCTGTTTGAATAATTAAGGCAGTGGTACACCAAAAAGGTTTGCCTGCTGATTTTTCGATCCCCTCTTCCACTGCAACCACTTCCCACCATCTCCCTGTGTATTAGCCCTGTCATCTCTCCAAAGACAAAAAGCTACAGGCTTTTCATCCTGAATGGAAACTGACACACAACCAATAAATCAGGAAACGTACTCAGCTTCCACCTCTGCCCCCCCCCCCCCCTAAAAAAATCAAGTGACAGACTTTTTGGAGATGAAAGCAGACATTATTTTCCCAGTGAGACCCAAGCATCTTTGAAATCTTTCCTGCTGTCATTCTCTGATAACCTGCACACTCTGGACATCATTATAGATTATCAATATGCTCTTTAGGCTTTCTTAGTCACAGGAGATGGTTGCCGAGTAAACTAGGTTGAAGCAAGCACTCACTTTTTATTTCTCCCTGCCCCCGCCATGACTACTCTAAAAATAGTAGCCACTCTAGGCCTGCAATCTACCATTGCTAGCTCTATACAAATTGATTACTTTCCTTGCTTCATTACCATATGGAGGAAGCTGTCAGTTACTCACCATAACTGCCAGAATTTCAACAGACATCTGATTTATCCAGAAAAATGACATCCAGGAAGAAATGTACATAACGTTTGAACTTCTTTGTATTTATATTGGTGGATACATGTATTGATAGGACTAGCTGTGTTGTTGTTTCATCACAAATAAAATTGAAGACACAGAAGTCTTTTGTTTTTGGACGACAGATATTAGATAATTCTCACAATTTATTGTTACCTAGACTATAGGATATTAAGGTTGTGTGGACCACTGAGCACCTCCAAAGGACAATTCCAGGAGGTTACCCAAAGTTGAACCTGAAGGCAATCATGCTGTTGAAAACCAGGCTGCTTACAGGGAGCCTCTCTTTTCAGCATTGAACTGAACTGAAAAGATTAAGAAGGCAATTGCAGCAACTGGTAAAGAGGAGATAGCAGATTCTGAAGTCATGATTGGCCGGTCTTAATGGCACCATTCCCTTGCAGCATGCTATCAAATTATCATCTGGTACCACATTGTCATCTTTGGTACCTCTGCTGAACAAAATGAATGGACTAGACTAGGGAGTAGGAGAATGCCCTTCTATGTGTGCATCCATGCCACTAAAAGACTGAACTTGTATAAGGTGTATTTTGGAGCTTCTCATGCTGCCATTGGTTATTTCTATAGATGGACATGCTCCCAATAATTAATCCACTCATAGCCAGGCCCAGGGATGACCTATATTCCTGAAAGACCTTTGTTCCCTTTCTTCTATGAAATGGGTTAAAGGATAATAGATACAGTTAAAAAATGGTAAAGAGGCATAAATGCATAACTTACGACTGTAACCTCTTCAATATCCTCTTGCACAGCTGGTTTTATCACCTCTGGACAACTGCTTTGCACAAAGGCTTGTGCAAGGATGTGATCCAGTGCACTATGGGATATTTCAGCTAGCATTAAATTGGATTTTGGCTCATGGTACCATGCGTGTGTTTGTGTGTGTGTGTGTGTGTGTACTGCATGCCTGCCTTCAAGTGACATATCAGCATATGGCAAGCACAAGAATTTCATAGGGTCTTCTTAGGCAAGGTATACCAGATAATTCCATGTTTTTCCTGCTAAGTCTACATGCAGTGCAATGCAATTTGTGTTTTGACATATGAGCACTCATTCTATCTTCCTATGAAACAATTTGATGCCTTATAGAATAATGCTACTGAAATTCCAAGTGTCCCTTTGTTCAGATAAAGTGACCTACTCCCTGCAGCCCTATATAAGCAGCAATCATATGCACACTTGCCTGTGAATTAAGGCATGCTGAACACAGTAGGGCTTGCTTCTGAGTAAACATGCATAAAATTGTTCCACAGCATTGAAACAGTGCACCAAAACAAAGGAAGAAAGAAATGAACAAAAATGAACTCACATTGCTGGCTACCATTTTCTACCTGGTGTTCACTGATCAGAGTCATAGTTTTTCATTTTTACTCTCCTCCCTTCCCAGTGATCCTCAATGGCTACATACATGTGATTTGCTGTCTTAGGCTGTGGATGCATAGCTAGTGAGAATCTGCAAGAGTGGTTCTTTGTCTAACCTACTCTCCTAACCTAGAACACAAAAATGAACCCCAAAAATAAATGTATTAATAAGCCAATTCTGCACATTTCTGGATTCAAAACAGGAAAAAAATGGCACAGTTTAAAAATAGTTTCAGTAACTGTGACTATATCACTTTATTTTGGAGTAGGGATTGAAAAAATATTAGAAAATACTTTTGAAAAAATGATCCAAAACATAATTTTTAAGTGTCAGGAAACCCTGATGAGGAGAATCCTGGACTGATGAGAATCTCTGCAGTTTGGGATTTACTCTGCACAGAAACAATATAGAAAATAATATCTCAATGTAAAAATAGCAATTTCTGCACAAAGATTGTTGTTTTCTGCACAGAAAAAAAGTTGTAATTGGGAATTTGCCCTTAAAATCCACACCTGGTTGATTTGCATGAAACCAGCATGTTCTGAACAGAAATTAATATTGTAACAATGGAATATTTTCCATTCAAGAAATGTCTCCCGTACAGAACATTCTGGTATGGGTGCAAAATAACTGCATGTGAATTTTGATCAAAATAAGTCCTAAATTGCAAATAGCCATGAAAACCCGGTGGCTTTCAAACATTTTATCTGAACAGGAAGAAAATTGCTGAAATTATTTGTTGCTACCTTTGAGAAGAAAATTACTGAATAATTACATCCCTGTTTAGGAGACTAATTTCACATTGACCAGACTCCATCTGTGACATGTGTCCCCTCCAGATCATCTAGTTTAGCTACTGCTTCCTTCCACAACATGATCAGAAAATATACATTATGCATATTTTATAGAGAATGCTTCAAAAATGCACAGAATATCCTAAAACAGACTATGACTAACCTTCTAGCACCACATGAACATAGTCTTGTGCAGACATCTTGTCCTTCCGTACAAAACACTGGTATGCCCCACCATCACTTTTGGCCATGCCATCCATAATAAGGGTCTCATGATTGACTCCAATGATCCTCACATTATTCCCAGTGTTGATAATTTCACCATTTCGATACCAGAAAAGTTCAGGGTCCTCTGTTCCAGTCACACTGCAGGACAAGGACACTTGACTACCGACACTGCTCTTAACTTTCCTTGGACTGATGGTGGCTTTGAGAGGCTCTAAAGATTCAAGCAAGAAGGGAGGAAATAAATTAGAAATTGCATTTTTAGAATAAGAAGCAGTAGTAACAAGTGAGCCCATATTAGAAAGATGATGTAGCCAACAGGTTGGTAGATGAGCCAAAGATGCAGACATTTTATGGGAAGGCCCCCAGAACTGGGTGTAAGTTTTTGTGGTCCTTGTATAAAAAGGCCATAAGTAGATCTTCTTCATCTCATATGGCTTTTAGACAAGAGGTGTTGAAAACAAAATGAAAAGCCTTCACCCCACCCACATATATGAATTAAGCAGAGAGGCTTTGAAAGCTAAAACTGTTACTTCTAGGCAGCAGAATATATTACTTTGGTCAATAAATACATGCTTGAGATTTCACCCAAAATTCCTGATGTTCATCCCAATGGGAAATTCTCATGAAACCAGAAGTCAAAGTCTTCTGTAGGCAAGTGCATGAAAAAGAACAGTTATTTTGGTAAACAGAGAACTATTTGTGCATTCTGTTCTCACAAAGAGCAAGGAGGCACTAGCTCTTCTTGCCCTCTCCATTGCTATCCATCCTCACATGCTGGAATGAGAACATGTGAGGATTGCAATCCAGCTTCAATCGATCTTGGATGAGACGGATTATCTAGATCCATTTCAAACCGGCTTTCGGGCAGGCTACGGGGTTGAGACTGCCATGGTCTCCTTGGTCGATGATCTTCGTCTGGGCATGGACAGGGGTAGCGTGTCCCTGTTAGTGCTCTTGGACATCTCGGCGGCTTTCGATACCATTGACCATGGTATCCTTCTGGAGCGCCTGGGAGAGTTAGGAATCGAGGGCACTGCACTCCAGTGGTTCCGCTCCTACCTCTCGGGAAGGTTCCAGATGGTGCAGCTGGGGGATGTGTGCTCCGATAAGAGGGCCCTTACATCTGGTGTCCCTCAAGGAGCCATTCTGTCCCCCATGCTTTTTAACATCTACATGAAACCGCTGGGAGAGATCATCCGGAGACATGGGGCGCTGGGTTATCAGTACGCTGATGACACCCAAATAATTTTCTCTATGTCTCTGACTGATTCAGTGACCGGGGATGGCATCTCTCCTCTCGTTGCCTGTCTGGAGTCGGTAATGGGCTGGATGAGGGAAAACAGACTCAGTTTGAATCCAGAGAAAACGGAAGTGCTTGTGATAGGTTCTCCAGGCCCGGGGATGGCGGTGGTTCCACCTGTCCTGAACGAGATCACGCTTCCCGTGAAGGACTCTGTTCGCAGTCTGGGGGTGCTCCTTGACTCGTCGCTCCACCTTACACCACAGGTGGATGTGACGGTCAGGAGCACGTTATCAGCTTTGGTTGATACGCCAACTGCGTCCCTACCTGGGCCGGGAGGACCTTGAAACAGTAGTACATAATAATAATAATAATAATAATAATAATAATAATAATAATAATAATATGTTTTATTTATAAACCGCTATTCCAAATAGATCATAGCGGTGTACAAGAAAATTATATAACAGTACAAGAAAAATCTACAATTAAGATACACTGTGTCTTCAGGCCAGCCCCTGATGACGCTGGGCCGGCCTGCTCTCTCCCTCAACGGCCGAAAGATGACAGTTATGGAGGGAGGGCACTCTGTCTTCAGGCCAGCCCCTGATGACGCTGGGCCGGCCTGCTCTCTCCCTCAA